>NC_134356.1:398817835-399135335 GCF_048569485.1 Anomaloglossus baeobatrachus | reverse complement strand
GGCAGCAGCGGTCTCTCTCGGGCGGGGGAGGACCCGGCGAAATGGGCTTGTCATCGGCCCCGGAAGGCAGGAGGCAGCGGTGGGGAGCCCCCTGAGCCCGGGGGGAGGCTCCATGCGGAAGAGGACATGGTCGGCGGCGGAAGCTCAGGGGACAGGACGGTCTTGTGGGATGTCACCGCACAAGAAGCAGCGGATTGCGGATACCAGTGCCCATGCGTTGGCTCAGGAGGGTGGCTGTTGTGGAGGGGACACATTAGCTGCGTCCTCTGGAGCTGGTACAGTGGAGGATGGATACAGCGAGGAAGAGGACAGAGCCCTCATGTCGGGGGACGAATCGGAGGACGTTGAGTTACCGATTTCTGGAATTTCTGAGTCGCGGTCGGGTGAGCTAGTTGTGGCGGCTGCGGGCATGGCAGTGCCAGAGGGGTCAGCTCTTTTCAGTCAGTTGCTGGGGCTTTTGCAGGGTTTAGCGCTAAAGAGGTCCTGGGTGGGGCGCGAGCGCCAGTGGCAGCAGCCTGGACGGAGTCAGCGGCGGAGCAGCGTCAGTAAGTGGTGAGAAGGTGCCGGACGGGGCAAGAGCAAATAGTGTGGTAGTGGAGTCAGTGGGTGAGAAGGCGGTAGAAAAGGAAAAGGAAGATGAAGTGGTGCGGCTAGATGACAGGGTTAAGAGCAAGGTGTACGTGTGCTTTGAGGGCCTGCTGGGGGCTCACCTTAAAAAAGAGGTGAGGGAGAAGATTTGGAAAGGGGAGTATGTGGAGATATTTTCCTTACTGCCCCTGGAAAAATGTAATTTAGACAAGGTGAATCCGAGTGATTCCAAGAAGGAAAAGGAGGAGGAAGAAAAACGCCGCTACCGGCTCATTCCTCATTCCTTTTCCAATTGGCTACAGGCATTTGCGATTTTGGCAAGTGTGATTGGGGAGAAGGAGCCAGAGCACTGCTCGGCCTTGTTTGGTTACATGAACGCAATCGGGGAGGCGTATCGGACATACGGGGGCTTGGCCTGGTTGAGATACGACGAGCAGTTTAGGCAGAGAAAGGCGTTGCAGACAGGCATGCGGTAGGGTCATAAGGATATTTCCCTGTGGATGCATTTGATGGCGGCCCCGAGCTAGCACTTTCGTGGCGGCGCCGGGGGAGCGGGAGTCGGGCCCTCGGGTAATCAAAAAAAGGGATTTGCATGCAATTTAATGAAGGCCAGTGTAAATTTGGCGCAGCCTGTAGTTTCAAGCACTAGTGCTCTGGCTGTAGGGGGGGGGCATAGTTTGTCCAAATGTTTTAAGAAAGGAAGAGGTAAGACCGGGGACAGGTCTGGTAAAAGGGAGGAAGTCGGTGAAAATAGAGGCGATGGCGCCGTTTTTAAATAGGAATCCGGATGGGGCAGCGGCGTCCCTTTTGCGGTCTGTTTTTTTTATATGGTTTTCGGATCCCGTCGGTGGTTGAAACATTGCCGTCGGTATGTCGTAATTTGCGGTCGGCAAGGGAACACCCTCTGATTGTAGGTGAGAAGTTGGGTAAAGAAGTTGAGCTGGGTAGGATGGGGGGCCCGTTTGAGGGCCCGCCATGCTATAATCTGGTGGTGTCTCCGTTGGGGGTGGTGCCAAAGAAGGAGCCGAACAAATTTAGGCTCATTCATCACCTATCATTTCTGGAGGGGTCATCGGTGAATGATGGCATTGTGCTGGAATTGTCGGCGGTGTATTACGTCTCGCTTGATAGAGCGCTGGATTTGGTAAGGGCGGCGGGGCGTGGTGCATTGATGGTGAAGGCGGATGTGGAATTGGCGTTTCGTTTGTTGCCGATGTACCCGGATAGTCAGCACCTTCTGGGTTGCTGGTGGAGTGGGAAGTTTTATGTTGATCTTTGTTTACCTATGGGTTGTTCAATTTCCTGCTCGTATTTTGAGGCGTTTAGGTCCGTTGTTGAGTGGGTGGTGCGGGATGTGTCCGGCTTGTCCTCCATCATCCATTATTTAGATGATTTTCTTTGTGTTGGCCCGGCAGGTTCCATGGTTTGCGCTGGTTTGTTGTTTGCCTTGGCAGTGGCGGATCGCTTTGGGATCCCTTTGGCGCGGGAAAAAAAGGAGGGGCCCGGCGTCGGTTATGCGGTTTCTGGGGATAGAAATTGACTCTCTAACTATGGAATGCAGGTTGCCGGAGGACAAAATTTTGGATTTGCGCAACGCGGTAGCAACAATGCTGGCGGCGAAAAAAGTGCAGCTTAAGGTGGTACAGCCTTTGCTTGAGAAGCTGAATTTTGCATGCAGAATTATGCCGATGGGGCGTGTGTTTGCCAGGTGGTTGGCGACGGCTACGGCAGGCGTGAGGTCATCGGCTCATTTTCTGCGGGTCACGTGGGAGATCAAGGAGGATTTGTTGGTTTGGGACGTCTTCTTGCGGCGGTTTAACGGCCGAGTTTTGTGGTTAAAGAAGGTGGTTCCCAATGAGGCGCTGGAGCTGTACACTGATATGGCCGGGACGGCAGGTTTTAGCGTGATTTTTCAAGGCCATTGGTGCGCAGGGAGGTGGCCTGAGGACTAGCGGCAGGGTGGCCTGGTAAAAAATTTGGCATTGCTGGAGTTATTTCCGATCGTGGTGGCGGTTGAGTTGTAGGGGTCACAGTTTTTAGGATGTAAAGTCTGTTTTCATTGTGACAATCAGGCGGTCGTGCATGCGATACACTGTTTGTCAGCTAAGTCTGGGCCTTTAGTGGCATATTTGTGGCATTTGGTGCTCAAGTGTTTACAGTTGAATATTCATGTGGTTGCGAAACATGTTCCGGGGTCGACAAGGGGGTAGCTGACGCTTTTTCTCGTTTCCAGTTCCACAGGTTTCGGGATTTGATGATAGGGGCAGACGAGATTGGAGCGGTGTGTCCAGAGAATTTGTGGAGTCTGGTGAGGCTGTAATTGCGGGTTTGATTACGAACTCGGTGACAGAGGTTACTTGGTGCCGTTATGCTAAAGTGTGGGTTGAGTGGCAGGTATTGTTGGGAGCGATGTTTAAAAAAGGGAGGGTGGATTATCTGTCGGCGCTACTGGCATTTGTGAGTGATGATTTCAGGGCCGGTAGGTCGGTATCGGCGGTGCTTTTTAAGGTTGCGGCTGTAGCCTTTTGGTTGAAGGTTAGGGAAGTGCCAGACGTTTCACTGGATTTTCGTGTGTGGCAGGCCTTGAAGGGGTTTCGTAAAGGAGTGAAGGAGCGGGACACTAGGCGGCCAATTTCATTTGAGTTGTTAAGGCATTTAGTGAATGGTTTGCGGGGGATTTGTGTTTCACTTTATGAGAGGGTGCTTTTTGAGACTGCTTTTGTGTTAGCCTTTTTTGGGGCTTTTCGGATCGGGGAGTTGGTGAGCCCGTCTAGGGTTAGAGGTGGTGGTTTGCTGTCTGAGGATGTGTCAGTAGTGGGGCAGAGAGTTGAGTGTCGGTTTCATCGGTCCAAAACAGACCAGATGGGTCGAGGCAGGTTGGTAGTGCTGTATGCGGTGCAAGGGGATGAGTTGTGCCCGATGCAGGTGGTGAGTAAGTTTTTTGGTCTGCGGGGCGGTCTTCTGGGCCCGCTGTTACGTCATAAGGATGGTGCTTGGTTGTCTCGTTACGAGAGATGAGCGAACCGGTCATGGTTCGGCTCCAGCTTGGTTCGCCGAACGGAGGTCGCGTTCAAGTTCTGTTCGGCGAACCGGTTCGGCGAACCACTCGAACCCCATAGGAAACAATAGGAGGCAATCGAAAACACATAAAAACAACTAGAAAACACCCTCAAAGGTGTCCAAAAGGTGACAAACAACTCACAACACAACACAACACAAAACACATGGGAAAGTGACAAGGACATATACTAATGCGAAAACAAAACAGCTGGACGAGGAAAAAGAGGACGAGACACAGATATAGGCATGGCATGCCCTTCTAAAATCATGCAAAACACCGCAATGATTACTCCAAGCGGAGTCTCCCTTTTTTTCCGAAAACTGGGCCACACAGACACCCCTTCAGTGGCAGCATTTGTGCCCCAGTTGTACACTTCACAGGAATATTTGCATCAAGCACATTCAAAAATACGCCATCCTTAAACGTCCCCAGGATGACACCGGGGTAGGTAGCAACATCTTTGCTGTTCATCTTGGATCATTTTTAGAAACACTGCAAGCAATGGTTACTCCAAGCGGAGTCTCCCTTTTTTCCAAAAATTGGGCCACACAGACACCCCTTCAGTGGCAGCGCCTGTGCCCCAGTTGTACACTTCACAGGTAGAATTGCATCAAGCATATCCAAAAATACGCCATCCTTAACCGTCCCCAGGATGACACCGAGGTAGGTAGCAAAGTCTTTGCTGAACCATGACTTGTTCATCTTGGCTCATTTTTAAAAACACCGCAAGGGGACTCCAAACAGAGTCTCCCTTTTTTCCAAAAAATGGGCCTCACAGACACCACTTCAGTGGCAGCACTTGTGCCCCAGTTGCAAACTGGACAGGTTGATTTGCATCAAGCAAAATCAATAATACACCAGCCTTAACTGTCCCCAGGATGACACCGCGGTAGGTAGCAAAAGACTTTGCTGAACCATGACTTGTTCATCTTGGCTCCTTTTTAAAAACACAGCAAGAGTAACTCCAAGCAGAGTCTCCCTTTTTTCCAAAAATTGGGCCACACAGACACCTCCTTCAGTGGCAGCACTTGTGCCCCAGTTGTACACTTCACAGGTAGATTTACATCAAGCACATTCAAAAATATGCCATCCTTAATTGTCCCCAGGATGACACTGGGGTGGGTAACAAAGGCTTTGCTGATCCCAGATCTGGTCATCTTGGATCATTTTTAGAAACACTGCAAGCAAGGGTTACTCCAAGCGGAGTCTCCCTTTTTTCCAAAAATTAGGCCACACAGACACCCCTTCAGTGGCAGCACTTGTGCCCCAGTTGTACACTTCACAGGTAGATTTGCATCAAGCACATTCAAAAATACGACATCCTTAACCGTCCCCACGATGACACCGGGGTAGGTGGCAATGTTTTTCCTGATTCCAGATCTGTTCATCTTGGATCATTTTTAGAAACACTGCAAGCAAGGGTTACTCCAAGTGGAGCCTCCCTTTTTTTACAAAAATTGGGCCACACAGACACCCCTTCAGTGGCAGCACTTGTGCCCCAGTCGTACACTTCACAGGTAGATTTGCATCAAGCACATTCAAAAATACGCCATCCTTAACCGTCCCCAGGATGACACCGGGGTAGGTAGCAAAGTCTTTGCTGATCCCAGATCTGTTCATCTTGGATCATTTTTAGAAACACTGCAAGCAAGGGTTACTCCAAGTGGAGTCTCCATTTTTTTCCAAAAATTGGGCCACACAGACACCCCTTTAGTGGCAGCACTTGTGCCCCAGTTGTACACTTCACAGGTAGATTTGCATCAAGCACATTCAAAAATATGCCATCCTTAACTGTCCTCAGGATGACACCGGGGTAGGTAGCAAAGTTTTTCCTGATCCCAGATCTGTTCATCTTGGATCATTTTTAGAAACACTGCAAGCAAGGGTTACTCCAAGCGGAGTCCCCCTTTTTTCCAAAAATTGGGCCACACAGACACCCCTTCAGTGGCAGCACTTGTGCCCCAGTTGTACACTTCACAGGGAGATTTGCATCAAGCACATTCAAAAATACGCCATCCTTAACCGTCCCCACGATGACACTGGGGTAGGTAGCAAAGTCTTTGCTGATCCCAGATTTGTTCATCTTGGATCATTTTTAGAAACACTGCAAACAAGGATTACTCCAAGCGGAGTCTCCCTTTTTTTCCAAAAATTGGACCACACAGAAACCCCTTCAGTAGCAGCACTTGCTCCCCAGTTGTACACTTCACAGATAGATTTGCATCAAGCACATTCAAAAATACGCCATCCTTAACTGTCCCCAGGATGACACCGGGGTAGGTAGCAAAGTCTTTGCTGATTCTAGATCTATTCATCTTGGATCATTTTTAGAAACACTGCAAGCAAGGGTTACTCCAAGCGGAGTCTCCCTTTTTTCCAAAAATTGGGCCACACAGACACCCCTTCAGTGGCAGCACTTGTGCCCCAGTTGTACACTTCACAGGTAGATTTGCATCAAGCACATTCCAAATCCACAAGCATTTACTCTCCCCAGGATGACACAGGGGTAGTAAATTCCTTGTGGATCCATGACTTGTTTATTTTGATGAACGTTAGGCCATCCACATTGTCACTGGACAGATGCGTGCGCTTATCTGTCAGCACACACCTAGCAGCACTGAAGACACAGTCTGAGACAACGCTGGCAGCAGGACACTTCAAGATATCCAAGGCGTAAGTGGAGAGCTCTGGTTAATTTTCAAGATTTGAAGCCCTAAATGAGCAAGGCTCCAATTGCAAAGTCATGGCATCGATATTCATTTGAGATACTCCTGTAATATCCTCTCCAGCCGTTGACTATGTGTCAGACTTGTTGTCTCTGGTGGCCTTGCAAAGGATGGTCTAAAAAAATTATGAAAAGATTCAATAAAATTGCTGTTACCAGCACCAGATACGGTGCTGCTGGTAGGGTTAGACTGTTGATGATGACGAGACCGTCCCATGTTTGTCAAGTTACAACTGGGAGATTCACTCCGTGCACCACGGTTGTTTGGTGGAAAAGCTGAGCTAAGATCGAGTAACAGCTTCTGCTGATAATCCTGCATACGTGCGTCCCTTTCTACGGCAGGAATTATTTCACAAAGTTTGGACTTGTACCGGGGATCTAATAGTGTGGCAAGCCAGTAGTCATCATCACTTCTAATTTTGACAATACGAAGGTCATGTTGGAGGTAGTGCAGCAAGAAGGCGCTCATGTGTCTTGCGCAGCCATGCAGACCAAGTCCACGCTGTGTTTGTGGCATAGAGGTGCTAACCGTTCTTTCTTCCCCTGACATCTCCCCCCAACCTCTTACAACTGAAATTTGACCAAGGTCTCCCTCATCTGCTGAGTCTTCCATGTCCATGGACAGTTCGTCCTCCATTTCTTTATGTTCTCCTGTACCTTCCTCAACATTTCGCCTGCTATTATTCGCCCTTGTTGATCCCTGTCCCCCATGGTCCCCTGCCTGCCGCCTTGGTGATGATGAACGTATGGACCTTGGTGATGTTGTTGTCCCTTGCGCATTTGAATCCTCCTGTACTTCCTCCCCTTCCTGTTGTCCCACCCCATGACTCCGAATAGTGTTTAGCGTGTGCTCCAGCATGTAAATGACTGGAATTGTCATGCTGATAATGGGATTGTCAGCGCTAAAAATATTCGTGCCCTGCTCAGAAGGCCATCTAGGCCGGGATAGTGTGTTAAAAATTTCTGGACAACAAGGTTCAACACGTGAGCCATACGAGGCACGTGTATCACCTTGCCCAGGCGAAGGACCGCACCCAGGTTTGCAGCATTGTCGCGCACAGCCTTACCAGGCTGCAGGTTGAGTGGAGACAACCATTTACCAAACTCAGTCTCCAGAGCTGCCCACAACTCAGCCGCTGTGTGACTCTTATTTCCAAGACATTTCAAGATAAATACCTCCTGATGCCGTTGCGCTCTGCTGCCAGCATAGTAATGAGGGGTGCGTGATTCCTTCTGAGCAGTTACAATGCTGGTGGCCTGACAAGGCAGGCTTGAGATGGAGGTGGAGGACCCAGACGAGGTTGAGGAGGCAGAAGCAGTGGAGGAACTTGGACAGACAGAGGATTGACGCCCAAGTCGTGGGGATGGCAAGACTTGTGCAGCAGACTCTTCACCAACTATCAACATAGTTACCCAGTGCCCAGTCAGCGACATGTAATGTCCCTGTCCATGCTTACTGGTCCAAGTATCGGTGGTGAAATGCACCCATTCACACACAGAGTTTCTCAAGAAAGCGGTGATGTTGTGTGCGACATGCTGGTGTAGTACAGGCACACCTTTCTTAGAGAAGTAATGGCAACTGGGCATCTGGTACTGGGGCACAGCGGCGGACATAAGGTCTCGAAAATCCTGTGTGTCCACCAGGCGGAAAGGCAGCATTTCGGTAGCCAAGAGCTTACAGAGGGATAAAGTCAACCTCTTAGCTTTGTCATGGGTTGCAGGAAATGGTCTTTTATTTGTCCACATCTGAGGGACAGAGATCTGGCTGCTGTGTGTAGACGGTGGTGAGTAGGGTGTCCCTTGAAAAATGCAGGTTTGTGAGGAAAGTGCAGGCGTAGACATGATGTTGCCTTCATCCAACGTTGGTGCTATCGATGTCTGAGAGAGCTGTACACCCGCACTTGTTTCCCCTTCCAAACCAACTGACGACCTACCAAGCAAACTGCCTGTTGCGGTTACAGTGGTGGAAGGTGTGCGTGGAAAACCAGGTGTGACAGCTGTCCCCACAGTCCTAGAAGATGAAGAGTGCGCGGATGCACTGGAAGGGGCAGGCGGTGGATGGTCTGCTCCGCTAGGCCGCATTTCAGCACGGTGAGCTTCCCACTGGGACATATATTTATTCATGTGACGATTCATGGAAGAAGTTGTCAAACTGCTGAGGTTTTTGCCTCTACTAACAGATTCCCGACAAATTTTACAGATCACATGATTTGGGCGATCCTTTGCAAGGTCAAAAAAGGACCAGGCTAGGCAAGGCTTAGAGGACATGCAACCTGCTGAGCCACCCCGACTAGTGCTCAGAGGCAGAGTGGTGGCTGAGGATGCAGTTGTAGATGTGCTACCAGTACTCCGACTGTCAAGGAAGGCGCAAGGTAACTTCGTCGTCAGTTGCATCCTCCTCCACCGCCTCTGTTGACCTCCTCGAGTGCCTGACTGTGGGTTGACAGTAGGTGGGATCTAGAACTTCCTCATCAAGCGTTGTGCTTGCACTGCTCTCACCCTCAGACCATGCCTCTTCCTGCCCTGACCGAATAATTAAGTTGTCATCCCAATCTGGTATCTGCGTCTCATCGTCATCAGTATGTTCCTCATTGTCTATAACAACAGGAGTTACAGTTTGTGAATAAGGGTCAACATTTTGCTCAGAAACTTGGTCATCACGGCCTGAATCTGAGTCACAAAGGTTCTGGGCATCACTGCAGACCATTTCCTGGTCTGTACTCACTGTAGCTTGGGAACAGACCTCTGATTATCAGGCTATAGTGTGACTGAACAGCTGTGCAGACTCAGCCATCTCTGTTCCACCATACTGTGCAGGGCGGATGGAGACTTGAGAGCTGGGAGAAAGCAAGTATGATTGGGATGACAACTTAGAAGACTGGTTTTTTTTTTGGATGCAGTAGTTGAGGTGGAGGAGAGGGCACTTGTTGAAGCACTTGAGATCCATTCAAGCATGTTCTTTTTTTGTGCATCATCTACCTTTGTTCCAGTTGTTCGGATCCGTAAAAAAGGGAGCACATCGGATTGTCCACGGAAAGTAGTAGACATCTTACTTTTGCTGGAAGATGGCCTATCTTCAGCAGATGTTAATGCAGCTTTGCCACCTTCCCCACGGACAAAAACTCTTTTTCCTTTCCCAACTTGCCTGTTCCCCTTTCCATTAGCATCTGTCATTTTTTCATTCATTTTGATAGCAACAAGATTGTCCACTTAAAATGTGGTAGTAAAAATTGAGAGGTGGTGTAGATTGCAGAGGTGGTCTAGCTTTATTGACAGCAGAAGAAACAAAACTGACTATCCCTGACAATGCAACTATAGCCCTTAAAGTTTCAGTAGTGTTTGCTATTAAAGCTTAGTAAAAATGAGCTTGAGGGTGCAATCCAGAGGTGCTGGAAATTGCTTGGCACCAGTGGGGCACTAATGGAGTCCAACAGCCACTTTTAGGATGCCACTAAGTTTCCTCAATGTTTGCTATTATAATAGCTTAGTAAAAATGAGCTTGAGGGTGCAATGCAGAGGTGCTGGAAATTGCTTTGCACCAGTGGGACACTAATGGAGTCCAACAGCAACTTTTAGGATGCCACTAAGTTTCCTCAGTGTTTGCTATTATAATAGCTTAGTAAAAATGAGCTTGAGGGTGCAATGCAGAGGTGCTGGAAATTGCTTGGCACCAGTGGGACACTAATGGAGTCCAACACCAACTTTTAGGATGCCACTAACTGGCAGCACTCTTTTACATTAAAATGGCTTTGCAATGGCAGGAGGGAAGAATGCAGAGGTGGTGGGACTTGCTTAGCACAAATGGCACAATCATGGAGGACAGCAGCCACTCTTTGGATGGCACTAACTGGTAGCACTCTGCAATTAATGTGCCTTTGCTAAAAACGGCAGGAGGGTACAGTGGCCAGGTTGTGGGTCAGTGTAAAGGAAAGGAAGCCTCACTTTCTATCCCTCCTGATGGTGAAATGCAGCAAGGAATTCCCTAAGCTTCGCTACACAGATGCTGTTATCTGTAGCTGTAAAAACAGTTTCCACGGACCTGACTGTCACCTATGGCTCTGAGCCAGCTGTAATTATCCCTTAAAAGGGCTGAAATAAAATTCTGTCCCTAATCTGTAGAACGCCGTATGTATAGCGTACACAGCATGATCGGCGACAGGATCTGCGTGAGAGGTGACTGACACCCAGACGCAGAAGGCAGACAATGGTGTGCTGGAAGAAAATGTCCGTTTTTATAATGCAAGGACATGTGACATGGACAGCCTATGACACATGCCCTTCCTTGTCTGGCAAAAAGTCCACTTAGCAGTGTGTGTGTCTGGGATTGGCTGACATGATGGCTCGCCCCACTACACGCGCGCTTAGGAAAGTAAGAAGAAGAAAGAAAAAAAATGTCGATCGCCATTATCCCAGCAGCAGTGATCTGAATGCGCAGCTCCCGCACACTATACGCTGAAATTTCATAATAGTGTGAGTCACAGAGTGACTTACACTATTACAGTGAAAAGCCAGCTAGTAATTAGCTAGGCTTTTTGCTGATAGAACCGGTCTCAAACCTAACTCGAGCTAATGAACTTTTAGCAAAAAGCTCGAATTCTAGTTCAATCTAGAACACCCCCCAAAATCACTCGAACCGCGAACTGGAGAACCACAAACCGCCCTCAACTCTACTCGTTACCAGTTTGTAGCATTGCTGAGGAGTTGTTTGCGCTGGGATCGTGAGTGCCCGGAGGATTATGGGTCACATTCCTTCAGAATCTGGGCGGCCACAGAAGCTTTTCGTTAGGGCCTTGGGGATGAAATGGTGAGACGGATTGGACGGTGGGAGTCCTCTCGTTTTCGGGGTTATGTGCGCCCAAAGTTGTTATCGCTTTAAGGACTCAGGTTGGAGATGGTTTGTTCTGCCATTGGGTTTGTTATTCCTTGGTACAATGTGGTTTGGTATCGTATTGATTTTAAAGTTGTTTCTTTTCTTGTACAGGTGTGTATGATCTGGATTTTGGGTCACTTTTTCGTTTTTTGGGGGGCCCGTCGGGCCGATGCTCGCCCGAATGATCGGCAGCTGGGAGTGGACAGGTCGCTGGTGTCGGTCAAATGGATTGGCGTGTGTGAAATGGAGTGGAGCAGGGTCATGCCGGAGTTTGAGTATTACTGCAGGATGGACAGACCTCCAAAAGTTTTAGTGTTAAACGTGGGGGGGAATGACCTAGGTTTGCGGGCATCGCGCGATTTGATCAGAGATATTAAGATGGATCTGTTGCGTTTATGGGCAAGGTACCCGGGTTTGAATGTGGTATGGTCGGACATCGTGGCCAGGCTAGTGTGGAGGGGGGCTTGTTCGGTTTAGAAGCTTAATCGAGCCTGGGCACAGGTGAACAGGGTGGTGGCGCGTTTTGTGAAGAGAAATGGTGATATTGTTGTGATGCATACGGAGCTGGAGTCGCCGAGGTGGCAGTTTCAGAGGAGTGATGGTGTACACCTTATTGATATTGGTTCTGATTTATGGGCGTTGGGTTTGCATGAGGGTGTGGAGCAAGCCTTGGGTGTGTGGCGGGTCCAGGCCATGTAATGAGTCACGTGCCCTGTCCTGTGGCGGGGGTAGGTCTGGTCCAGAGGCGGTTTTAAGGGATTGATAGCAGGACTGAGAGACACTGTCTTGGTATGGTGTCTCCGGGTTCCGGGAAATTGAAGGCACGGGGTTCTGCAAAGTTTGGGGGGTATTAATCCGTGGGGTGATTAATACCTCATCTCTGGGTCGGAGTGTTGCGGCCAGGGATATTGGTGTAAGAAGTGGTTTCTGGACCGGGCCTACATAGGGTTACATATACTGTTTGTTTTTTCTGTGTTACCTATTATTTGTTTGGGGTCACCCATTGGATGGCGCCCCCTTGTGTTAGAGTGTCAATAATAGGTAATATAGGCTGCCAATTTTTAACCAAGTCACATGCAGTCTGTGTGCTATTTATTAAGGTTAAGGTTGGGGTATAAAGCATCACGACTGAAGAATCCTTCCTCAGTGGTCATGAGGTAGAGTGAGTCACTTTAATGTCTCATCTGATGTGGGGTCCAGCAGTGTCCATCTTTTTACATTTCTTTTGAGGCTTGCACAAAAGTACGGTCAACAACAGTTTTGTGAACCTTTTAAAAGAAGTACACCACTGAACAGAAGCTAAATGGAGCCTGAAATAATGCTGCTGCCTCATTAGTGAATGAATCCTTTAGGGGTTTCGCCTGAATCATATATTTTGGAGATGTGGATAGAAACCTTAATGTCAGTACTCAGCATAGAGCACAAAATAAATGTGAACTGATCCGAAATGCCCTGTACCCCAAATTACCAGCAATAGCATACAACTCAACCCAAAATAAAACAAGTCCCCACTAAGGTTTGTCATCTCTTAATGGAAATATATGGGGCTTCCAAAAGTTACTTGTATTGCAAAAGCTCTGCAAAAGCACTATGGCTCCCCCCGTTAATAAATCCATCAAAATCTGAGCCCCCAAATCAAAATGCCCCTCTCCCTTATGAGCGCCACAAACTGCCTAAGCTACAATTAACGTCCACATGTTTGGCAATTTTGTAGTGAGAGACCCACTTAATTTGTGGGGTGTAGTGTCTCTAGAAGCACAAGCTGGACACATTTTATGTGCACTAGAGATGAGAGATCCTACAGAATTGGAAGAATTGGATCGGTTCAGGATCACCAAGACCGCCGATCGGATTGTCGATCCAAGCCAATCCGATCATCAATTGTAACTGAATCCATTAAATTCAATTTGAGACAAAAATGATGTATCATAAAATGGTATAGGGGAGGATGTAAAAGAAAGAAAATAAATAATGGTTAAAGCAATACATACTTATCGAGTCTCGCCACAGCTGCAACACTACTTCTAGGTTCACTATTTATATCTCACAAATATTTACAACTTTCCCCTTCCACCAGCATCTCTGATTGGCTGCCGTTGGACTACGCCAACACCCTCTGAGGCAACATCTATAATTGGTTGGAATCACAAATGCTGTCTGTGTCCTTATATGATCAACAAATAAATAAATAAATTAAAATGATGTTGGATCCCCCCATGTATTGATACCAGCATAGATAAATCCACGGCTACAGGCTGCAGCCTCAGCCATGTACTTATCTTGGCTGTGTATCAAAATAGGAGGAACTGCATACAGCTTTTTTCTTTTTTTAAATTCTAAATACATAAATAAATTAATTATTTTAAAAAAGAGCGTGGAGTCCCCCTCAATTTTGATATGTAGCCAAGAAAATGCCCGACAGTTGAGGGCTGGCATTTTAATGCTAGGAGAATCATGGTTATACCTTAATAATACCCTAATATTGCAACAGCAAGTACTGTAATGCTATAACACACTGTCTGTTTTCCAGCAAAAACCCTCACTAAGGTATTTCCAGGAACAATGCGTTGAGCATGTCGTCTCCAGGTCTTATATAGATCCGATGACAATATGTAGCCAGCTAATCACAGTAATGTCAGTACCTAACATGGCTATGGAATTACTGTGATTGACAGGAAACCCCCGCATGTCTAGTGGCTGAAATTTATCTGCAAAACGTGTGAGCATGGCGCTCGAGTGGCAGGATTCTTGACGGAGTACCAAGCGTCTGGAGCACTAGTGGCGAGCACGCTCGCCCATCACTAGTACTCATCCTTATTTGAACCTTGTAAACTATGTCTTTATGTAAAATTGAGGTAATCTCAAGTACTTCAAAATATATATGCAAAATATTTATCAAAGCTTAGATAAATACATCTTAGATTTAGTTGGTTCCCATTAGCCTGCATCAACAGCTACTTTGTAGTGTTGGCCGTAGATAAGCTTTGGTATTCCAAAAGCAATTTTTTTTTGCAATTAAAATGTAAAGTACTCGTGTTTGATAAAAGGATGCTGTGATAAGCTTTTTTACATCTTAAGCAAAAAATGCTGAAGACTGGACAATAGTTTACAAAATCTATTTATCTGTCAATAATCAGCTTGATTATCTGACAGACTCATCTTGCCTCGATCCTATTTGAAGAATATGAAGTTTATTTTTGAAAGAAAAAAAAAAAGGAAACAAAACTGGAGACTCATAACATTGCCCAACACTGAATAAATGGCATACATTTATCTGTATACATAATTATTATACATGCATATGTTAACATACCGTTTAATAGTTCTTAATTGGCAGATGTATACAATATGAAAAATTGATTTTCTGAAAGTTTGCAGAACTTTTCATTATACAATGATTGATCTTTATATCTATAAAAAATTAAGGTAGGCAACGCATTCAGATTTAATATGCTTTGCTATAGTAATTTTATACTTGCTGTTTGTTTTACTATGTACAATGGTTTAACATTGGTGAAGAATAGTGATGGGCGAAACCCCCGATGTTCCTGTTCGGTAGACTCGCCCGAAAGTTTTGTAAAGTTCGAGTTTGGGTTCTGAGATAACAGGAACTTGCGTCCGAACTCCGAACTTGGATTTTACAGTTATGGGATGGGGTGGGAGTAGGGGGGGCTGTAAAATAAAGAATATAGTTAATAAAAAACATTGCCATTATACTTATATGTGTCCTGCAGACCCGCTCAGCAGCTGTCTCCTGGCCACTTCTGCTTTCGGATCAGATCATTAACTTCCTGAGGTATTCAGTGCATTGCTTGCCACTCGGCAGTCTTCAGCTGTTTTCGGCCATGTTCTCTGTGAAATCAGGGTTCACCCAAGTCCATGAGCCATGGACTCAATTAAACTTTGACTATCACTGTGCGAATCAGTATCTCCCAGCACGGCGCACACTCTCCTTACAGGAGCAGGTCAGCTGCATGTATTTCCATGCAGCTGAGGTGCACCTGTCAGGAGAGTGTGCACCGTGCTGGGTGATACCCATGTGAGACTCACAGGAGTCATACGCAAGTGGAATCATACCCTCAGTGTCAGCCTGATTCTTGGTCTGTAGAGACACTTGTCTATACTGAGTGATGAAGCAGAGCTGACATTGCTCTACCTGTGGACTATGTCGGACAAAGGATTTTTTTTATAATAAAGGTAGAGTCTCTAAATGTTTTTGGTTGTCTTTCTCATAAAACATGTTCTATGTGTTATGTTTTTCTTTTTACTGTTTACTAGAAATTCATGGTGGCCATGTCTAATTTGGCATGACACCATGAATTTCGGGCTTAGTACCAGCTGAGAAGTCTTGCAAACAAAATGAATGAATTGGAGACTCTTATGTCAACCATGGATTATGATGTGGTGGGCATTACGGAAACCTGGCTGGATGAAAGCCATGACTGGGTGACAAACATACAGGGTTATAGTACATTTAGGAAGGACAGGAAAGGCCAAAAAGGTGGTGGGGTGTGTATATTTATCAAATCTAACCTAAAACCTGTGTTGTATGATGACATTGAGGGGAACAGCAACAATGTAGAGTCAGTATGGGTAAATGTACATGGGGAGGGGAATAATGGAAAAATGCTAATTGGAGTTTGCTATAAGCCTCCTAACATACCTGAACAAATAGAGGATGAAATGCTGGAACAAATTGAAAAGGCAGCTAATAATAATAATTGGGTTCTTATTATGGGGGATTTCAACTATCCAGACATACAGTGGGACATAGAATCTTCTGGTTCTGCTAAAAGCTGTAAGTTCTTATCTACCATTCAGGACCATTTCCTCTCTCAGATGGTAGATGAACCGACCAGGGGAGATAATTTGCTAGATCTGGTCCTGTCAAATAGACCGGATACAATTTCAAATCTACAGGTCCGGGAGCACTTGGGCACCAGCGATCATAATATGGTAAGCTTCGACATAATATTCAATAGAACATTTCAAAGGGGGAATGCTAAAACCTGGAATTTTAGGAAAGCTGATTTCAACAAATTAAGGGAAGAGCTTAAATGTGTAGATTGGGACAGAGTCATGGTAACTGGGGATACCGAACATAAATGGGGTAAGTTTAAGGATATACTGCTAGAGTCCTGTAAAAAACTTATACCCTCTGGTAATAAAATGTCCAGGAATAAAAAGAAACCACTATGGATAAATAAGACTGTACAAAGTATAATAAAACAAAAACAAAGGGCGTTTAACATCTTAAAGGCTGAGAATACAGAAATAGCATTGCAGGAGTATAAAGATATCAATAGGCAATGCAAAAAAGAAATCAAACAAGCAAAACTAGCTACTGAAACAAAAATCGCCAATGACATTAAAATAAATCCCAAAATCTTTTATAAATACATTAATGCCAAAAGGAAAACAAAGGATAGTATCGGACCCTTAAAATATAATAACAAGTTAGTTATAGAGGACAAACAAAAAACTGAGATATTAAATAGGCATTTCTCATCTGTATTCACCAAGGAACTGACTGTACCAGGGATCATTCAACAAGTGAAAAATCAAAGTCCACCACCTGATATAATTAATTTAACACAAGATGAAGTACGCCTACGTCTGAGTAAATTAAACATTGACAAATCCCCAGGGCCAGATGGCATTCATCCACGAATATTGAGGGAATTGAGCTCCGTAATCGACAGACCGCTGTATCTCATCTTTTTAGACTCACTTGTAACAGGGTTGGTGCCTCAGGATTGGAGGATTGCTGATGTGGTACCGATATTTAAGAAAGGTAAGAGGGTAGATCCAGGCAACTACCGTCCAGTAAGCCTGACATCAGTAGTATGCAAAGTTTTTGAGGGCATTTTAAGGGATGACATGCAAAAATATATTGCAGAAAATAATATGATAACTGACAAACAGCATGGATTCATGAAAGATAAGTCGTGTCTAACCAACCTGTTGGGGTTCTATGAGGGGGTAAGTGCAAACCTGGATATTGGTAATGCAGCTGATGTGATTTATTTGGACTTTGCAAAGGCATTTGATACTGTACCACATAATAGCCTTATACTAAAGCTCCAGAAGCAAGGACTAGGGGACACAATATGCAACTGGGTAAGGAATTGGCTAAAAGATAGGAAACAAAGAGTAGTCATAAATGCTACATTCTCTAAATGGGCTATAGTCAGCAGTGGGGTGCCGCAGGGATCTGTGCTAGGACCAATTCTTTTTACTCTCTATATTAATGACCTTGTGGATGGGATTGATAGTACAGTGTCAGTCTTTGCCGATGACACCAAACTATGTAGGATATTAAAAACTGACCTGGATAGTACAATATTACAAAAAGATCTGGATAAGATGTCAGAATGGGCAGATACTTGGAAAATGAGATTTAATGTTGATAAATGTAAAGTAATGCACCTAGGACGGAGTAATCCTATAGCTGCGTATACATTAAATGGAAGTAAACTCGGGACTACAGAACAGGAGAAGGACTTGGGTATTCTCATTACAAATAAGCTGAGCAGCAGCACTCAATGTCAAGCAGCAGCTGCAAAAGCAAACAAGATTCTAGGGTGTATAAAAAGAGAGATTAGATCCTGTGATCCCAACGTATTGTTACCCATCTATAAATCACTTGTAAGGCCACATCTGGAATACGGGATCCAGTTTTGGGCTCCACATTTTAAAAAGGACATTCAGAAGTTAGAGTCAGTTCAAAGGCGGGCAACTAGACTATTACAAGGAATGGAAGGCCTCCCATATGATGGCAGATTGAAAAAGTTAGATATGTTTAGCTTAGAAAAAAGACGTCTCAGAGGAGATCTCATTTATATGTATAAATACATGTGTGGTCAATATAAAGGACTGGCACATAACTTATTTCTTCCGAAAACAATACTAAGGACCAGGGGGCACTCACTGCGAGTGGAAGAAAAGCGATTCCGACACCTAAATAGGAAAGGGTTCTTTACAGTTAGAGCGGTCAGACTGTGGAATGCCCTACCACAAGAGGTAGTAATGGCAGATACAATAACAGCTTTTAAAAAAGGGCTGGATGATTTCCTCAGTACACAAAACATTGTTGGTTATAAATGACTTAGTGACTAAATGTAGAACTGGTGGAGGAAGGTTGAACTAGATGGACCTAGGTCTTTTTTCAACCTAAGTAACTATGTAAAGCTGGTATTAACCCCTTTATTACCCAGCGTGCCACCACCATTAGGGCCACTGGACCAGCAAGGTAAAGTGCCTAGAAATAGCGCTAAGAAACAACGCGCCACTTCCAGAGGCGGCTGCAGGCTGTGGAGAATCCCAGCCCCCAGCTGCCTGGTTGTACCTGACTAGCGATCAAACTACCATGGTAACACACGCATATTTTTTTTATTATTTTTTTAAATAATTAAAAATAAAATGAATGGGCTTACCTGTATTTTGATTGCCAGCCAAGGTAAAGACAGGCAGATGGGGGTGGCAGCACGTAGCCGTCCGCTTTATCTGCACTGAGAATCAAAAGTACTGCCGAGCGCTACATCCTTTATTACAATTATTTATTTATTTTTACACTACCATATGTGTGAGGGATCCAACAGCCAATGTCAGATGCTCTCACGCAGAATGGGCATCTGTGATTGGCTGGTGGAGTAACCTGGAGTCTGCCCATATATTCTAGATGCTAGAATATATGGGCTGGTTTCAGGATACTCCAGCATCCAATCACAGACGCCTACTGTGTGACAGCATCTGTGATTGTCTGTTATTTTAACAGTAAAATAAAACAGCCCAGAGAAAAAAATATTTTTTAGAAATAAAATAGAAGACATTTAGGACTCCATCTTTATTACCCAAAAAAACCCTGCGATGTAGTCCAAAGGTGGGCGAGTATCCTCAGGTCTGCTACATCTGTGCAAGAAAACAAACACAGGTCTGCTAAGGCTGCTTTCACACATCCGGTTTTTCCTGTGCAGCACAATCGGCGCTTTGCAGAAAAACCGCAACCGTTTTTTTTTGCCGCCGGTTGCGTTTTTTTGCATAGACTTACATTAGTGCCGTATTGTGCCGCATGGGCTTGCGTTCCGTCCGTTTTTTGCCTCATGCGGCAGATTTAGCCGATGCGGCGGCCGGATGGAACGTTGCCTGGCATGTTTTTTTGTCCGGCAAAAAAAAACGCATCGCGCCGCATCCGGCCGATGCGGCATGATTTGTAATGCATGCCTATTGCCGATGCATGCGGTTTTTTCCACTGCATATGCTCAGTAGCCTGCCGCAAGCGGCAAAAACCTGACGGGCCACATGTCAAAAACGTATGCAAAGGATGCGGTTTTGTCACCGCATCCGTTGCATAGGTTTTAGAGCCGGATTGGCCGGCTCTGCTAAAACCGGAGGTGTGAAAGCAGCCTAACACAGTCTCAGCTGAGAGCTGTCAGAGCCTTCACCCGAGTGCACAGCTGAGGCTAGCCTATGACTCCTGGGAGTCTTGCATCGGTATCACCCGGTACGACGCACACTCTCCTGACAGGTGCGCCTCAGCTACATGGAAATACATGCAGTCGACCCGCTCCTGTCAGCAGAGTGTGCATCATGCCTGGTGATACCAATGCAAGACTCGCACAGTGACAGTCAAAGTTCAATTGAGTCCATGGCTCATGAACTTTTCTGAACCCTGACGTCATGCGAACATGGCCGAAAAAAGCCAAAAACTGCCAAGTGACGAGCAGTGTGGTTGTGTCCGTCTGTCCAACCTCTTTTTAAAGACTTCCATTGAAAGAGAACTCACAACCTCTCGTGGCAGCCTGTTCCACTCGTTGATCACCCACACTGTAAAAAAGTTTTATCTAATATCTAATCTGTCTCTCCAACCAATCAGTTTCATCCCATTGCTTCTAGTTTTTCCTTGTGAAAATGAGAATAAAACTGATCCTTCTACAGTGTGACAGCCTTAAAGATATTTGTAAACAGCTATTAGGTCTCCTCTCAGTCTTTTCTTTTGCAAGCTAAGCAATCCTAAATCCTGTAACCGTTCCTCATCGGACATGGTTTGCAGACCAGTCACCATTCTGGTCACTCTTCTCTGAACGTGCTCCAGTTTGTTGATGTCTTTTTTAAAATAGGGTGCCCAGAACTGGACACAATATTCCAGGTGTGCTTTTTTTTTGACAGCCCCTGGACCCAAACTGGACCTAAACTGTAACACAAGCTTCCCAGAGAGCTCTTGTTGAGGATCGTGTGCACGAACACTATGTGTTTGGAACCGACCTTGAACTTTATGGTTCGGGTGAGCCCATCACTAGTGATGAGCGATCACTAAACTGCTCGGGTGCTTGGTAATCGAGCCAGCAATTTCCTATGCTCGAGTGCTCATCTTGAGTATCGAGCACAACGAAAGTGAAGGGGAAACTTTAGAATTTTACTGGCAGATCCCACGGGAGGTCTGAGAGGGGAGGCTGGGGATCACTGAAATGGATGGAAACACTGCTGAGATGGAATTGGAACAGTATGGGGAAGACACCTGGACACACCTCTGACTCCAAAATAGCTGCTAAAAACAATGTTGTCAGAGAAGTATGCCACTGTAACGGACTCACAAGAAAACGTACAAAAAAATTACTATAAAATAGATTTTAATGGACGAAATGTTAGGAAATATCTTTTCCTTTATAATGATATCTTTCGAGGTCAAATTTACCTAGAACGAGAAAAACTGCCCGCTCCATCCCTATGGTTATATTCATTCTAAGAGTATTTGTGCAAGGTGAGTATTTGGTTGCAAAAATTTCTGTACCATTTCTGCATCTCTTGGCAGAAAAACTGCTGCGCAAAAGCTGTCGATTTTACTATTTTTTATGCTCTTTTGCATGAAGACACAACATAGCCTTCCAAACAGAAAAATGGGCAACACGTAGCCCTCAAACAGAATAAGGGACCCCGCGTAGCCCTTCAAACAGAAAAATAGACCCCTCACAGCACTCCATACAAAATAAAGGGCCCCACATAGTTTTCTATACAGAATAGCCTCACAGGTCAAATAAAATCTGCATGCAGGCCAGATTTGGCCCATGAGCCAGAGTGTAACATATATGGTATGCATTTTGTTTTTTCCATGCAGCAGTCACAGTTCATCTGCCCAAATATCTTGACCTGTCTGTGCAACATCAGCAGCATGGCCATTTCCCTGTCCCTTACCACACGGCCAGCACATATTAAATTACAGAGGCAGATGACAGCGGTATTAATAGGTAAACTGGTAAGGATCTGCAGGTAGTAAGAATCCTAGGCAAAATGACTATGAGGCACAGATGATGTTATGAGACACAAGGTTGTGTAAGGCGGGGACTCCACACCTGGAGAAATAGTGAGGGCTGGGGATCAAGTATAGAGGGATGGCCACTGCCATGAGGTTGTGGAAATCATCAGTGTCTACAAGCCTAAACGTCAACATTTGCAGGCAAAGCTGTCTGAAAATATGGCCTTTTATTGTTTTGGCCTGTGAGTGGGTGACAGTGCATTAACGCTTGCGATCCAAGGCAAGGGGTAGAAACAAGGAAGTCGACATGGTTGCTGATGATGTTTGAGAATATGCAAGACACTATCAGGGTGAGAAGCATGTGTCCAGGAAAGGGGACTGACCAGCACGTTTCACAGTTTACGAGGCAGTGGTCATCTGAAGAGAATAAAGGCTGCTTTACATGCAGCAACATTGCTAGCACCCGCCCCCGTCGGTTGTGCGCCACAGGCAAATCGCTGCCCATGGCACACAACATCGCTAGGACCCGTCACACATACTTACCTGCCTAGCGACGTCGCTGTGGCCGGCACACCGCCTTCTTTCTAAGGGGGGAAGTTCGTTCGCCGTCACAGCGGCATCACTAAGCGGCCGCCTAATAGAAGCGGAGGGGCGGAGATGAGCAGCCAGAACATCCCGCCCACCTCCTTCCTTCCTCATTGCCGGCGGCCGTACGTACGATGTTGTTCCTCGTTCCTGTGGTGTCACACATAGCAATGTGTGCTGCCGCAGGAATGACGAACAACCTGCATCCTGTAACAGCAACGATATTTGGAATTAGAAGGACGTGTCAACGATCAATGATTAGTTAAGTAATTTTGATAGTGAGCGGTCGTTGGTGCATTTCACATGCAACAACGTCGCTAACGAGTCAAGATGTGCAATTCCGTGACCCCCAACAACATCTCGTTAGCGATGTCGTTATGTGTAAAGCCCCCTTAACTGTGCACCCAGGCATTCAGCCGATATAGTCAACCAGGAGGCATGGCAATACAGCCAGCAACAGATGTACAGAAGACATTGATCCCGCTTTGGGATCAATTTTTTAAAACACTCTTAATGCTTGACTCTCAAAAAGGCAAAGGAAATACATACAGTGTGAGGATTAGCCAAATGAGCAGGAGGAATGGCCTTACAGCCAGTAGTAAACAAACAGAATACACTCAGATTCCAGTTTTGGATCAATTCCGAAAGCACTCTAAATCTCTGACTCAAAAACTGGACAAGAATTAGCCTTCACTAATATACAGTATATATATATATATATATATATAATAAAAACCGGAGAAACACGAGTATATTGCTTGCAAAAAATGATTTTATTGATTACTGTGGCAATTAAAAAAAAACCCCAAGGGGTTAAGAGAGAAAGGTGAAGAAAGGAAGTGAAAAGGAGGCCCAGGAACAATGGTTATAAGCCACTCAAAAGTATAAATATGTCCGACCTATACAGGGACAGTCAATACAATAAATTGCACAAAGCCCAGATAAATATTTAAAGGATGGACAAAATTGAAATAAATAACAAATATAAAGTGCCTGTGTATTAAAAGAGATGTAAACATAGACTGTAAGTGCATGCCAGAGCTAAAGTGCTCATAGTGCAACCGGCGCCTCCAAATAAAGGTGCACAATTCAGTACTCATAAAGATCTCAAACAACACAGGCAGAAATCAAAATAAATCAGCAAGCCATGGATCCTGGGACCAAAGAAAACACCTACGTACGTTTCACAAGAGTGAGGTAACCACCAGCTTCATCAGGGAAAGAAAGAATAGTGATCCCAGGATGCGATGTGCATTGCTTTAAACCCTCCATCTAATGTCACAATAACAATCAGCTGTACGCGCGTTCAAACACTGCTGAAGCGGCGCATGCATGCAAGGTCCTCCCCACCCCATTCACGGGATCCAGCCGTCCAGGCACAGCGCGCACGCGTGGGTGGCACGGCCACCGCCATGACGCCCGCGCATGCGCAGAAGCCCTCAGGACGCCGGAGACCGAGGGCGGGGGGAGAGGAGCATGAACGCACAGGCAATGTATTGTAGTAAAAGTCCAGACATGCAGGGGGAAAACAGACATGGATAACTAAAATGCCACAAAATAACATTATTAGTGACAACAACATATGTGGTAAAACGGCAGTTTAGTCCAGAATCATAAAATATTTTCATGTCCATTTTCTTCAAAATGCAGCCGACGCCGTGACATGATGGGAGTCAAGACCAGAAAAATTAATCATGGTGAATAAAAAAGAAGTAGATTAAATCTGGAAAGACAAAAATAGCAAAAATAGTGATTAGAAACAATTAATAATAACAGAAAACATCCAGGGGAAAAAAAGAAAAAAGAGGATTACAAGTGAAAAGAAAAATATATATATATTAAACCCAAGGGGAAGAGACTGAAGAACATCGCAAAAACAAGGGCTCATAGAAGGGACTCATAAAAAGGATGAGAAGCTAATATTCTCGTTGAGACATTTTGGGGTGAGGGTCCCCAAAACAGCAATCCACCTCGCCTCACAACGGGCCAAAAGTTTTTTAAGGTTTCCACCCCTGTTGCCACCATGAATAACATCGATACCCCTCACCTTCAATGAACTGGGGTCACAATTGTGATGATTCAAAAAATGACGTGGCAATGTCTTAAGAAGAGAGGTATCTTCCACCGACCTAGCTGCCCCAATATCCCTCACATGCTCCCTCACCCGTACCCGGAGCTCACGGGACGTGAGACCGATGTAGATGAGGGAGCATGCACATGTGGCAAAATAGACCACGTGAGTTGTGCCACATGAGATATGATGTCTAATCCCATATACACGTCCACCCTCGGCGGAGTGAAAAGTGGCACTACGAAGGACATTGGGGCACGCCACGCAGTGGCCACATGGAAAGCAACCATGATTCGGTCCCCGACTACCAAAGGGATTCCTAATGGGGGGAATGTAGTGGCTATGAACCAGTACATCTCGTATATTCGGCGCCCTCCGAGAGGTCCTAGATGGAGAATCAGTAAGGAGACTAGACAGGACGGGGTCCGTTCTAAGGACCGGCCAATGCCGTTTAAGGACAGAACGCATAATATCCCACTGTGCATTGTAGGTACTAATGAATCTAATCACTGGATCTTGTGCAGAGGTTCTCTTTTTATACTGCAATAACTCGTTGTGAGGAGTGTTTTTAGCTCTTAGATACCCGTGTTTAATATTGCGTTTGCTGTAACCTCTATCCAAAAAACGGTGACATAAATCAGTTGATTGTACCTCAAATTTATCCGAAGTAGAACAAATGCGCTTCATGCGCAGAAATTGGCCAGTAGGGATGGCCCGGATGGTCGAGGGGTCATGGGCTGAAGATTTTTTAATTGCCAAAGTAATCAGTAAAATCATTTTTTGCAAGCAATATACTCGTGTTTCTCCGGTTTTTATTTGCCCTTGAGTGTGCTCTTTGCCCCTTTAATTTAAGGGGCACACTATATGTAATCCTTATGGAAATTGTTACATATATATATATATATATATATATATATATATATAAAATCCATGTAGGATCAGAGGCCTGGTGCCCTCTCCAGAGACTACGAGGGCACCAGGCCTCTGAACCTACATGGATATTGGGACAATAAAACACACCACTAATCAAAGCTAATTAAGGATTCACTTTCCAAGCTCAGTGTTTGTTTATTTAAATGTCCTTTTACTATGCATCACTCTGCCCTGTTTTGTGTGTGTATATTTGTGTTTCTTCAGATATTTTGTCATACCATGCCTGAGGAAGAGACCTGAGATGTCTCGAAAGCTTGCTTTATAACATCATATTTTATTTTTAATTTTAGTTAGCCATTAAAAGGTATCACATTCACAACTACAAAATTTTAATTTTGTTTCTCTCACTGAGAGCAATCAATCATATTTACAGATTCGAATGCAATTACACGGAAATTACTAGTACTGCGATTGTGGCATGTAATAAAATGTCTGGCCACATTAGATACTCTGTATTTCTGTCTGAATTATTAAGAATATCATAGAGATGCTCTCTAATTCTGCATTTACGTTTCCTAATAGTGGATCCCACGTATTTTACATTACAATGACTGCAAAAGATCATGTAAACCACATGATCAGAATTGCAGTTTAAAAATCCTCATATCTTAAATTTTTTAGTTTCATTTTAATTAGAAAAACTAAAACTTAACTAAAAAAACTATGTTTTATGGTAATGTTGACATGTTTTGCATGGGAAATTTCCACATTTGTAAAAACCTTTAACCGTGAGGATTTATCTTGTGCTTTATTATGGAATCTTGGTAGACTGGTAAACTGGGGGATAAATATTGTCCAAAGCTAGGAGCTTTTCGGCATACAATCTTTATTCCATTGGATAAAATTTTATCCAGAGTTGGATCCTCCTTAGAAAACATACATTTTTAAGCTGGATCGTTCTTAAATTCACCTGTGTTCCAACGCTAGGCAGCAGGAGGATCATTTGCTTCCATATCGCCAGGAGAGTGGATGGATCTCAGGGTGAGCTGGATATTATCTTTTCATGACTTGGGTCAAACATTTTGGATATCCTTCCACAAGCTTCCCACAATAGTTGTTAGGAATTTGGGCCCATTCCTTTTGACAGAACTTTTGTAACTGAGCCATGTTTGTAGGTCGCCTTGCTTGCACTTGTCATTTCAGCTTTGCCCATAAATTTTCATTGGGATTGATATTTGGACTTTGTGATGGTCCTTAAGCCACTTTGTAACTAGTTTGGCAGTATGCTTCGGGTCATTTTTCATTTGGAAGACTCATTTCCGCACAAGCTTTAATTTCCTAGCTAATGTCTTGAGATGTTACTTCAGTATTGACACATAATCTTCTTTCCTCATGATGTCATCTATTTTGTGAAATGCACCAGTCCCTCTTGCAGGAAAACGACCTCAAAACATGATGCTGCCACCCTCGTGTTTCACAGTTGAGATGGTGTTCTTAGGCCTCAAAGATTCTCCCTCCTTCCTCCAAAATAACATTGGTCATTATTAGAGTTGAGCGCGGTTCGTGGTTCTCCAGTTCGCGGTTCGAGAGATTTTGGGGGCTGTTCTAGATCGAACTAGAACTCGAGCATTTTGCTAAAGCTCGATAGTTCTAGTTACGTTCGAGAACGGTTCTAGCAGCAAAAAGCCAAGCTAATTACTAGCTGGCTTTCCGCTGTAATAGTGTAAGTCACTCTGTGACTCACACTATTATGAAATTTCAGCGTATTGTGTGCGGGAACAGCGCATTCAGATCACTGCTGCTGGGATAATGGCGATCGCCATTTTTTTTTTTTTTTCCTTGTCTTCCTTCCATAAGCTCGCGCGTGTAGTGGGGCGGGCCAGCATGTCAGCCAATCCCAGACACACACACAGCTAAGTGGACTTTTAGCCAGAGAAGCAACGGCATGTGTGATAGGATGTCCATGTCACATGTCCCTACATTATAAAAATGGGTAAAAATTTTATAATGCAGTTTGGAATATTTGATGCCTTAGTGCACATTGGTGCTGGCTCTTTGTTGTTTCTTTGTTGAATTGGTCGGTGGTTGACCCCCACCTTGCTATGCACCCCAATTTGGGATGTATTCCATCTGTATAGATTTTGGCGTTTGGTGACTGTTCACATTGGGTCATCAGGCTTTGTCCACAGGCTATATATATACTTCATGCAGCATTTGCTTGGACCTGTCCCGCCCACAGCCATGACTCAGTCATGGGTACGGGACTGCAATAGACCAGGTGAGTGCTGCTGAGAGCAGTTCTGCTATTTATATGTGAGGCCGCATGGCACATTTTATAAAAATATTTTAGTGTAGGACTGCTTCAAATGAGATTTGCCGTGACGTGGCGAAGCAGCTCAAGAAATTGCAATTTTTTGCCAAAAATCTCAAAAAAAAAAAAAAAAAAAAAATTTTATAATGCAGTTTGGAATATTTGATGCCTTAGTGCACATTGGTGCTGGCTCTTTGTTGTTTCTTTGTTGAATTGGTCGGTGGTTGACCCCCACCTTGCTATGCACCCCAATTTGGGATGTATTCCATCTGTATAGATTTTGGCGTTTGGTGACTGTTCACATTGGGTCATCAGGCTTTGTCCACAGGCTATATATATACTTCATGCAGCATTTGCTTGGACCTGTCCCGCCCACAGCCATGACTCAGTCATGGGTACGGGACTGCAATAGACCAGGTGAGTGCTGCTGAGAGCAGTTCTGCTATTTATATGTGAGGCCGCATGGCACATTTTATAAAAATATTTTAGTGTAGGACTGCTTCAAATGAGATTTGCCGTGACGTGGCGAAGCAGCTCAAGAAATTGCAATTTTTTGCCAAAAATCTCAAAAAAAAAAATTTTATAATGCAGTTTGGAATATTTGATGCCTTAGTGCACATTGGTGCTGGCTCTTTGTTGTTTCTTTGTTGAATTGGTCGGTGGTTGACCCCCACCTTGCTATGCACCCCAATTTGGGATGTATTCCATCTGTATAGATTTTGGCGTTTGGTGACTGTTCACATTGGGTCATCAGGCTTTGTCCACAGGCTATATATATACTTCATGCAGCATTTGCTTGGACCTGTCCCGCCCACAGCCATGACTCAGTCATGGGTACGGGACTGCAATAGACCAGGTGAGTGCTGCTGAGAGCAGTTCTGCTATTTATATGTGAGGCCGCATGGCACATTTTATAAAAATATTTTAGTGTAGGACTGCTTCAAATGAGATTTGCCGTGACGTGGCGAAGCAGCTCAAGAAATTGCAATTTTTTGCCAAAAATCTCAAAAAAAAAAATTTTATAATGCAGTTTGGAATATTTGATGCCTTAGTGCACATTGGTGCTGGCTCTTTGTTGTTTCTTTGTTGAATTGGTCGGTGGTTGACCCCCACCTTGCTATGCACCCCAATTTGGGATGTATTCCATCTGTATAGATTTTGGCGTTTGGTGACTGTTCACATTGGGTCATCAGGCTTTGTCCACAGGCTATATATATACTTCATGCAGCATTTGCTTGGACCTGTCCCGCCCACAGCCATGACTCAGTCATGGGTACGGGACTGCAATAGACCAGGTGAGTGCTGCTGAGAGCAGTTCTGCTATTTATATGTGAGGCCGCATGGCACATTTTATAAAAATATTTTAGTGTAGGACTGCTTCAAATGAGATTTGCCGTGACGTGGCGAAGCAGCTCAAGAAATTGCAATTTTTTGCCAAAAATCTCAAAAAAAAAAATTTTATAATGCAGTTTGGAATATTTGATGCCTTAGTGCACATTGGTGCTGGCTCTTTGTTGTTTCTTTGTTGAATTGGTCGGTGGTTGACCCCCACCTTGCTATGCACCCCAATTTGGGATGTATTCCATCTGTATAGATTTTGGCGTTTGGTGACTGTTCACATTGGGTCATCAGGCTTTGTCCACAGGCTATATATATACTTCATGCAGCATTTGCTTGGACCTGTCCCGCCCACAGCCATGACTCAGTCATGGGTACGGGACTGCAATAGACCAGGTGAGTGCTGCTGAGAGCAGTTCTGCTATTTATATGTGAGGCCGCATGGCACATTTTATAAAAATATTTTAGTGTAGGACTGCTTCAAATGAGATTTGCCGTGACGTGGCGAAGCAGCTCAAGAAATTGCAATTTTTTGCCAAAAATCTCAAAAAAAAAAAAATTTTATAATGCAGTTTGGAATATTTGATGCCTTAGTGCACATTGGTGCTGGCTCTTTGTTGTTTCTTCATTATAAAAATGGGTATCTGCCCGTCCGGACGCCATTATCTGCCTTCTGCGTCTGGGTGTCAGTCACCGCTTGTTACGGGGGAACCGGCAGATTAGGACCAGGGGTATATATCCCAATCGCCAGTCGGGGCCCACTGTGCTCCAGATGGTAATGGAGCTGCTGGCACCCTGTGGGTTAGGCGGAGACTATAGAGCTGGATGGCTCTGAGATAACTCAAGGAACCGGTCACGTGTGTAGGGACACGTTAGACTGGACGACAACCCAGTTAGCGTTTCGGTGGAGCGGACGCTACTCCGACCACGTGTGTAACAACACGTCAGGCCGGATGGTAACCAGTTAGCGTTGACTGAGAAGACCGCTGCGACAGCGCCCTGTCGGCCACGTGTGTAAGACACGTCAGGCCGAGCGGTCCTCCGATTAGCGTTTCTGGCCACCACTCGACTGGCCACGTGTGTAAAGGACACGTCAGACCAGGTAGTCACACCAGTAGCATTTGACTGGGAAGCCGAGGATGATAATAGGGTTCACACACCCAATCCAGGAACACCCTGTTAACTTCACAGGTGTTCTGGGGTGCGCTGTCCGTGCGCGTAGAGGGCACAACCGGACAGGTGGCACAGCAGGTACACTGTCCGTGTGCGTAGAGGGCACTCTCGGACAGGTGACGCAACAGGTATTCTGTCCGTGTGCGTAGGAGGCACAACTGAACAGGTGACATAGCAGCCGCAGCCCAGTTAACGCCACTAGACTGCTCTAGCACAACAGGAACGGTAGCAAGGAAGCACGGCGCCTGACCCTCATGTGCTGAGCCACGAATCTTGGCGTGACAGGCACCGTTCGCCTAGCCCTACCTACCGCTTCCAACAAGGCTTATGCTACCAAGAACTCTAAATGAAGACTGCGCACCTCCATGTTGTCTCCAGCCCCTTTTATTACCTGGGTCCGCCCTAAACCCAGGGTGGAACCACCAAGGTCCAATAGCAGAGTGCCATCTCATCAGTGACGTCACATGCGACCTATCCGGAACCGCCACGTCATTGATGACCTCATGGCAGCCACACCCCAAACACTTCACCAGTCATCATCTGACGACCAATGGTGAGGTGCCAGATCATAGGGGCGGGCCTCTGCGAGCCAGTCCGGAGTTGCCACGTCATCAGGACACCTGACACCCTCTGCCCTATCAGGGCCTGCCACCTCACGGACATGCTCAGTGAGGTCCTTACCGGACTTAGCCTCTGATACACTAAGTGCCTGAGCATGCTCAGTAGCCTGAGCAACCGGCTTAGAAAGCAGACTATCAGTTTGAGCATGCTCAGTAGGCACATCCCAGAACTTAGACACAGCACGAAGTCCAAGTACCTGTGCAAAGAGGCTGCTAGGGTTAATTGTGGGAGCATGCTCAGTAGCCTGAACTGAGGACTTAGTCTCAGACATAACAAAAACAGGCTGAGCATACTCACTAGGCAAAACACCGGGCTTAGACTCTGGCTGGGGTAAATCGGCGCACGCATGCGCACTAGCCGCCTCTCCACACTTAGACGTGGTGGAAGGAACAGCCAACTGGACGACTCGAGGCACGGCCAAGAAAGGCAGCCGGCGCCTGAGTGCAACAGGAACCGCAGCAGACTGCTTGCGGCGCCGGTTCGTAATAGTACCCCTCCCTCTAGCGGCCCTCCCACTCGAATGGTCTATAGTTGCCACAGATACCCCTGAGCGACGGACGGAAGATGGAGACATGCAGTGGGAGATAAAAGACTCGCTCCACCGCGTACTCACCCCAGAAGACCAGTCGATATGTGGGGAATGCCGCTTCAACCAAGGAATACCCAGCAGAATATCATCTGCACCCTTAGGTAGAACCAGAAATGAAATGGTCTCCCTATGACCAGATGACATGGCAAGGGTAATGGGCACTGTCCGCTGGTGAATTACCTTGGGCAACAAGGACCCATCCACCACTCGGACTCTCACTGGCCTTGACATTTGCACCAGCGGGATGGCATGCCGCCGGGCAAAAGAGGAGGAAATGAAACTATCCCCAACACCTGTGTCCACACTTGCCCTTGTGGACCATGTTGACCCCTTAAAGGAAATGGATGCGGGAAACGTCACCCTAATGGATGACGCAGAGTCCAGTCTACCTCCAGCTATGGTCACCAATTGCGGTCGCTTACCCTGATGCTTTGGGCAACGGTTGGCATAATGACCATACTGCCCACAAGCGAAACAGGAAATGACCTTGCGACTCGAAGACCTAGCAACACCAACCCTAGCGATGTCCATAGGGACAGAGATGTCCTCTAAGGGAGGTGCAGTAGGAGAGACCACTACAGTGGCTGAACAACCCTCTGACCTGCGCTCCAGCTGACGTTCGGAGTTCCGCAGGTCAATGCGGGTAGCCAGAGTCATGAGGCCCTCAAGGGTAGTTGGTACCTCACGCGACGCTAATGCGTCCTTCACGTGCGAGGCTAATCCCCTCCAGAACAGTGGAATGAGAGTCCTCTCTGACCACCCTAGTTCTGCAGCAAGTGTCCTGAAACTCACAGCATATTGACGCCCCTGCTCCAAAGTCAGTAGCTGTAGGGCTGAGTCGTGAGTGACCTGAGGCCCCAGGAACACTTGTCGTAAAGACTCCAAAAACTCCTTAGGGTCCTGTACTACGGGGTCATTCCTCTCCCATAATGGTGTAGCCCACTCCAGTGCTCTATAAGAGAGCAAGGAGATAATAAACCCCACCTTTGACCTCTCTGTAGGAAACCGTGCAGCCAACAGCTCTAGATGGACTGAGCACTGGTTCACGAATCCCCTACATGCCTTGCTGTTCCCCGTAAACTTGTTGGGCAGCGAGAGGTGAGGGAGGGTTGGAGTAGGCTTGGTGACTGACACCATTGCAGCCGCTTGAGCCACCACATCATCCATATCAGCAGCAAGAGCAGACTTCTCCAGAGACCTCACTCTGGCATCAAGCTGCAGCATGAACTGATGTAGCTGCTCCATCTCCGCCATGCCAGCCAGACAATGGCGCAGTCTTACTGTTACGGGGGAACCAGCAGATTAGGACCAAGGGTATATATCCCAATCGCCAGTCGGGGCCCACTGTGCTCCAGATGGTAATGGAGCTACTGGCACCCTGTGGGTTAGGCGGAGACTATAGAGCTGGATGGCTCTGAGATAACTCAAGGAACCGGTCACGTGTGTAGGGACACGTCAGACTGGACGAGAACCCAGTTAGCGTTTCGGTGGAGCGGAATCTACTCTGACCACGTGTGTAACAACACGTCAGGCCGGATGGTAACCAGTTAGCGTTGACCGAGCAGACTGCTGCGACAGCGCCCTGTCGGCCACGTGTGTAAGACACGTCAGGCCGAGCGGTCCTCCGATTCGTGTTTCTGGCCACCACTCGACTGGCCACGTGTCTAAAGGACACGTCAGACCAGGTAGTCACACCATTAGCATTTGACTGGGAAGCCGAGGATGATAATAGGGTTCACACACCCAATCCAGGAACACCCTGTTAACTTCACAGGTGTTCTGGGGTGCGCTGTCCGTGCACGTAGAGGGCACAACCGGACAGGTGGCACAGCAGGTACACTGTCCGTGTGCGTAGAGGGCACTCTCGGACAGGTGACGAAACAGGTATTCTGTCCGTGTGCGTAAGAGGCACAACTGCACAGGTGACATAGCAGTCGCAGCCCAGTTAATGCCACTGGACTGCTCTAGCACAACAGGAACGGTAGCAAGGAAGCACGGCGCCTGACCCTCATGTGCTGAGCCACGAATCTTGGCGTGACAGGCACCGTTCGCCTAGCGCTACCTACCGCTTCCAACAAGGCTTATGCCACCAAGAACTCTAAATGAAGACTGCGCACCTCCATGTTGTCTCCAGCCCCTTTTATTACCTGGGTCCGCCCTAAACCCAGGGTGGAACCACCAAGGTCCAATAGCAGAGTGCCATCTCATCAGTGACGTCACATGCGACCTATCCGGAACCGCCACGTCATTGATGACCTCATGGCAGCCACGCCCCAAACACTTCACTAGTCATCGTCTGACGACCAATGGTGAGGTGCCAGATCATAGGGGCGGGCCTCTGCGAGCCAGTCCGGAGTTGCCACGTCATCAGGACACCTGACACCCTCTCCCCTATCAGGGCCTGCCACCTCACGGACATGCTCAGTGAGGTTCTTACCGGACCTAGCCTCTGATGCACTAAGTGCCTGAGCATGCTCAGTAGCCTGAGCAACAGGCTTAGAAAGCAGACTATCAGTTTGAGCATGCTCAGTAGGCACATCCCAGAACTTAGACACAGCACGAAGTCCAAGTACCTGTGCAAAGAGGCTGTTAGGGTTAATTGTGGGAGCATGCTCAGTAGCCTGAACTGAGGACTTAGTCTCAGACATAACACAAACAGGCTGAGCATGCTCACTAGGCAAAACACCGGGCTTAGACTCTGGCTGGGGTAAATCGGCGCACGCATACGCACTAGCCGCCTCTCCACACTTAGACGTGGTGGAAGGAACAGCCAACTGGACGACTCGAGGCACGGCCAAGAAAGGCAGCCGGCACCTGGGCGCAACAGGAACCGCAGCAGACTGCTTGCGGCTATGGCGGCGCCGGTTCGTAACACCGCTGGCGTAGCTCCTGTCTCCGACACTGCTGTGTACGCTCTACACACAGCGCTATACAGAATAGGGATAGAATTTTCTATTAGCCCTTGTAAGTGCTAATAACAGCAGGCTCAGAGCCATAGGTGACAGTCAGGTCCGTGGAAACAGATTTTAACAGTTACAGAAGATAACAGCGTCTGTGTAGCTAAGGTCAGGGACTTCCTCGCTGCATTTCCCCATTAGGAGGGATAGAAAGTGAGGCTTCCTTTCCTGTACACTGACCCACAACCCTGCCACTGTACCTTCCTGCCCTTTGCACACTCAAGCTCATTGTTACTAAGCCATTATACTAGCAAACACTGAGTAAACTTAGTGACATCCTAAAAGTGGCTGTTGGACTTCCATTAGTGTCCCACTAGTGCAAATCTATTTGCAGAACCTCTGCATTGCACACTCAAACTCATTGTTACTAAGCCATTATACTAGCAAACACTGAGTAAACTTAGTGGCATCCTAAAAGTGGCTGTTAGACTTCCATTAGTGTCCCACTAGTGCAAATCTATTTGCAGCACCTCTGCATTGCACACTCAAATTCATTGTTACTAAGCTATTCCAATAGCAAACTATGCTGCCAGTTTAAGGACCATAGTTGCATTGTCAGGGATAGTTATTGTTGTTTATTCTACTGTTAATAAAGATAGACCACTGCTGCAATCTACACCACCTCTCAATTTTTACTACCACATTTTAAGTGCACAATCTTGTCGCAATCAAAATGAGTGGCAAAATGACAGATGCTGGTGGAAAGGGGAAGAGGCGTGTTGGGAAAGGAAAAAAAGGGTTTGTCCGTGGGGAAGGTGGCAAAGGTCCATTAACATCTGCTGAAGATAGACCATCTTCCAGCAAAAGTAAGATGTCTACTACTTACAATGGACAATCCGATGTGCTCCCTTTTTTACGGACATGAACAACAGGAACAAAAGGTAGATGATGGCCAAAAAAAGAAAATGCTTGAATGGATCTCAAGTGGTCCAACAAGGGCCCTCTCCGCCACGTCAACTACCACATCCAAAAAACACCAGTCCTCAGTTGTTATCCCAATCACACTTGCTTTCTCCCAGCTCTGAATCTCCATCCGCCCTGCACAGTATGGTGGAACTGAGATGGCTGAGTCTGCAGAGCTGTTCAGTCACACTATAGCCTGGGAAGCAGAGGTCTGCTCCCAAGCTACAGTGAGTACAAACTAGGAAATGGTCTGCAGTGATGCCCAGAACCTTTGTGACTCTGATTCAAGCCGTGAGAACCAAGTTTCTGAGCATAATGTTGACCCTTATTCAAAAACTGAAACACCTGTGGTTATAGACAATAAGGAACATACTGATGATGATAAGATGCAGATACCAGATTGGGATGACAACTTAAATATTCGGTCAGGGCAAGAAGAGGCTCGGTCTGATGGTGAGGGGAGTGCAAACACAACAATTGATGAGGAAGTTCTAGATCCCACCTACTGTCAACCCACAGTCAGGCACTCGAGGAGGTCAACAGAGGCGGTGGAGGAGGATGCAACTGACGACGAAGTCACCTTGCGCTTTCCTGGACAGAGTAGGAGCACTGGTAGCACGTCTACAACGGCATCCTCAGCCACCACTCTGCTTCTGAGCACTAGTCGGGGTGGATCAGCAGGTCGCATGCCCTCTAAGCCTTGCCTAGCCTGGTCCTTTTTTGACATAGCAAAAGATCGCCCAAATTATGTGATCTGTAAAATTTGTCATGGTTCTATTAGTAGAGGTCAAAACCTCAGCAGTTTGACAACTTCTTCCATGAATCGTTACATGAATAAATATCATATGTCCCAGTGGGAAGCTCACCGTGCTGCAATGCAGCCTAGCGGAACGAACCATCCACTGCCTGCCCCTTCCAGTGCATCCATGCGCTCTTCATCTTCTAGGACTGTGGGGACAATTGTCACACCTGGTTTTCCACACACATCTTCCACCACTGTAACCGCAACAGGCAGTTTGCTTGGTAGGTCATCAGTTGGTTTGGAAGGGGAAACAAGTGCGTGTGTACAGCTCTCTCAGACATCTATAGCACCAACGTTGGATGAAGGCACCATCATGTCTATGCCTGCACTTTCCTCACAAACCTGCATTTTTCCAGGAACACCCTACTCAACACCGTCTACACACAGCAGCTAGATCTCTGTCCCTCAGATATGGACAAATAAAAGGCCATTTCCTGCGACCCATGACAAAGCTAAGAGGTTGACTTTATCCCTCTGTAAGCTCTTGGCTACCGAAATGCTGCCTTTCCGCCTGGTGGACACACAGGATTTTAGAGACCTTATGTCTGTCACTGTGCCCCAGTACCAGATGCCCAGTCGCCACTACTTCTCTAAGAAAGGTGTGCCTGTGCTACACCAGCATGTTGCACACAACATCACCACTTCCTTGAGAAATTCTGTGTGTGAACGGGTGCATTTCACCACCGATACTTGGACCAGTAAGCATGGACAGGGAAGTTACATGTCGCTGACAGGGCACTAGGTAACTATGGTGATAGATGGTGAAGGGTCTGCTGCACAAGTCTTGCCGTCCCCACGACTTGTGTGTCAATCCTCTGTCAGTCCAAGTTGCGCCACTGCTTCTGCCTCCTCCACCTCGTCTGGGTCCTCCACCTCCGCTCCAAGCCTGCCTGGTCAGGCCACCAGCGTTGTAACTGCGCAGAAGGAATCACGCACCCCTCATTACTATGCTGGCAGCAGAGCGCAATGGCATCAGGCGGTCTTTAGCTTGAAATGTCTTGGAAATAAGAGTCACACAGCGGCTGAGTTGTGGGCAGCTCTAAAGACTGAGTTTGGTAAATGGTTGTCTCCACTCAACCTGCAGCCTGGTAAGGCCATGTGCGGCAATGCTGCAAACCTTGGTGTGGCCCTTCACCTGGGCAAGGTGACACACGTGCCTTGTATGGCTCACGTGTTGAACCTTGTTGTCCAGCAATTTTTAACACACTATCCCGGCCTAGATGGCCTTCTGAACACGGCACGAAAACTGTCTGCTCACTTTCACCGTTCAACCACCGCAGCTGAGCGACTTGCATCGCTCCAGAAGTCTTTCGGCCTGCCGTTTCATCGCCTGAAATGCGATGTGCCGACACGCTGGAATTCGACTCTCCACATGTTACAGCAACTGTGGCAGCACCGTCGAGCCCTGGTGCAATACGTCATGACGTATAGCCTGGGCCAACGAGATGCAGAGGTGGGGCAGATCACACTGATGGAGTGGTCTCAGATCAAGGACCTATGCACCCTTCTGCACAGTTTCAACATGGCGACGAATATGTTTAGCGCTGACAATCCCATTATCAGCATGACAATTCCAGTCATTTACATGCTGGAGCACACGCTAAACACTATTCGGTGTCAGGGGGTAGGACAACAGGAATGGGAGGAACTACAGGAGGATTCATATGCGCAAGAGACAACAACATCACCAAGGTCCAGACGCTCATCATCACCAACGCGGCAGGCATGGGACCATGGGGGACAGGGATCAACAAGGGCGCATGGTAGCAGGCGAAATGTTGAGGAAGGTGCAGGAGAACATGAAGAAATGGAGGACGAACTGTCCATGGACATGGAAGACTCAGCAGATGAGGGAGACCTTGGTCAAATTTCAGTTGAAAGAGCTTGGGGGGAGATGTCAGAGGAAGAAAGAACGGTTAGCACCTCTATGCCACAAACACAGTGTGGACTTGGTCTGCATGGCTGCGCAAGACACATGAGCGCCTTCTTGCTGCACTACCTCCAACATGACCATCGTATTGTCAAAATTAGAAGTGATGATGACTACTGGCTTGCCACACTATTAGATCCCCGGTACAAGTCCAAATTTTGTCACATATTTCCAGCTATAGAAAGGGACGCACGTATGCAGGAGTATCAGCAAAAGCTGTTACTCTATCTTACCTCGGCTTTTCCACCAAACAACCCTGGTGCAGGGAGTGAATCTCCCAGTTGTAACTTGAGAAACATGGGATGGTCTCGTCATCTTCAACAGTCTACCCGTACCAGCAGCATCGTATCTGGTGCTGGTAACAGCAATTTTATTGAATCTTTTCATAATTTTTTTAGACCATCCTTTGCAAGGTCACCAGAGACAACAAGTCTGACACATAGTCAACGGCTGGAGAGGATGATACAGGAGTATCTCCAAATGGACTTCGATGCCATGACTTTGCAAATGGAGCCTTGCTCATTTTGGGCTTCAAATCTTGAAAAATGGCTAGAGCTCTCCACTTACGCCTTGGAGATCTTGTCATGTCCAGCTGCCAGCGTTGTCTCTGAATGTGTCTTCAGTGCTGCTGGGTGTGTGCTGACAGATAAGCGCACGCATCTGTCCAGTGACAATGTGGACAGACTAACGTTCATCAAAATGAACAAGTCATGGATCCACAAGGAATTTACTACCCCTGTGTCATCCTGGGGATAGTAAATGCTTGTGGATTTTTAATGTTCAAGTGCTGCCACTGAAGGGGTGAGTGTCTGTGTGGCCCAATTTTTGGAAAAAAGGGAGACTCCACTTGGAGTAACCCTTGCTTGCTGTGTTTTTTAAAAGGAGCAAAGATGAACAAGTCATGGTTCAGCAAAGACTTTGCTACCTACCCCGGTGTCATCCTGGGGACGGTTAAGTATGGCGTATTTTTGAATGTGCTTGATGCAAATCTAGCTGTTAAGTTTACAACTGGGGTACAAGTGCTGCCACTGAAGGGGTTTGTGTGTGTGTGGCACAATTTTTGGAAAAAAAGGGAGACTCCACTTTTACATGATTTTAGAAGGGCATGCCATGCCTATATCTGTGTCTCATCCTCTTTTCCTTGTAATGCTGTTTTGTTTTCGCATGAGAATTTGTTCTTGTCACTTTCCCATGTGTTTGTGTTGTGTTGTAAGTTGTTTGTCACCTTTTGGACACCTTTGAGGGTGTTTTCTAGGTGTTTTTACGTGTTTGTGATTGCCTCCCATTGTTTCCTATGCGGTTTGAGTGGTCCGCCGAACCGAACTCGAGCGAGACCTCCGTTCGGCGAAACGAGCTCGAGCCGAACCACGGCCGGTTCGCTCATCTCTAGTCATTATGGCCAAACAGTCCAATTTTGTTTCGTCAAGCTTCCAAAGACATGACATCATCACATGGGCTGTCCCATATTGTTCACTCTTAGTAGTACTTTGCACGCTGCGACATCGCAAGCCGATGCTGCGATGCCGAGCGCGATAGTTTCCGCCCCCATGGCAGCTGCGATATCCTTGTGATAGCTGCCGTAGCGAACATTATCGCTGCAGCAGCTTCACATGGACTCGCCTGTCCTGGGAAGTCGCTCTGGCCGGCGACTCGCCTCCTTATTAAGGGGGCGGGTCGTGCGGCGTCACAGCGATGTCACACGGCAGGCGGCCAATAGGAGCGGAGGGACGGAGATGAGCGGGATGTAAACATCCCGCCCACCTCCTTCCTTCCGCATATCCTACGGAAGCCGCGGTGACGCCGGTAGGAGATGTTCCTCGCTCCTGCGACTTCACACACAGCGATGTGTGCTGCCGCAGTAGCGAGGAACAACATCGGACCGTCACGTCAGCGTAATTATGGATTACGCCGACGCTGCACCGATGATACGATTACGACGCTTTTGCACTCGTTAATCGTATCATCGAACCTTTACACACTACGATGTCGCATGCGATGCCGGAAGTACATCATTTTCAATTTGACCCCACCGACATCGCACCTGCGATGTCGTAGTGTGCAAAGCCCGCCTTAGTGTATGTAAACTTTTGACTTTGCAGAAAGTAATAAAAATGCCTTAATACATTCTCTCTCCCTCTCTCTCTCTCTCTCTTTTTCTTTCTCTCTCTCTCTCTCTCATTATTCTGGCATTTGGCAAATATAAATAATTTTGGAAATCCTAATTGAACTAAAGTGGTAAAGGTTTATTCTGATTTCACGTCAGGCACAGCCTTATACCTGCACTTCTCTTAGAACATCACCTATACCCCTACCAGCCCAGGTAGGGTGCAGAAGCAAAATACCTATAGAAGGAATGAAAAGCAATATACAGTACCTTAACTTTAAGCCTGTGATCCAAAACTACCTCTTCTGCAGCATCTATTCCTACACTGAATACAGCTAATAGCGGTATAAATAGGGAAAAGAATAGATGTAGCCCGGAAACGGACTTTTGTTTTTATATTGCAGCAGCGCGGACTGTTAAGGCTAGAATCCCTGCCTACAGGCCACTAATACACTAACCGTTCTCCAGAAACTCACCCTCCACTGAATGCAGGAAAGAGTGGTATTATTAGACAAGATAAAGTTTTTTAGATAGCACCAGTAAGGTCTATATGGCTATTATTCCTGCTTTCAGGCCTCTAATACACTAACCCTTCTCTTGAAGCTCACCCTTCCTTAAATGCAGCTAAGAGCAGTATTATTAGATAATTGAATAGATTTTTTTAAGGTAGCAAAACAATGTCTGCAAGGCTAGAATCCCTGCCCACAGGTCTCTTTTACACTAATCCTTCTCCAGAAACTCACCCTTCACTAAATGCAGTTAAGAGTAGAGTTGAGCGCGGTTCGTGGTTCGTGGTTCTCCAGTTCTAGGCTCGAGTGATTTTGGGGCATGTTCTAGATCGAACTAGAACTCGAGCTTTTTGCAAAAGCTCGATAGTTCTAGAAACGTTCGAGAACGGTTCTAGCAGCAAAAAACCAGCTAAATCCTAGCTTGGTTTCTGCTGTAATAGTGTAAGTCACTCTGTGAATCACACTATTATGACATTTCAGTGTATAGTGTGCGTGAACAGCGCCTTCAGATCACTGCTGTTTCTATAATGGCGATCGCCATTTTTTTTTTTTTTTCTTGTCTTCCTTCCCTAAGCGCGCGCGTCTTGTGTGGTGGGCCAGCATGTCAGCCAATCCCAGACACACACGCAGCTAAGTGGACTTTGAGCCAGAGAAGCAACGGCATGTGTGATAGGATGTCCATGTCACATGTCCCTGCATTATAAAACCGGACATTTTCTTCCAGGACGCCATTATCTGCCTTCTGCGTCTTTGGTGTCAGACATCACTGTCGCAGCTCCGTCCTCCTGAGTCCTATCGCCGATACAGCTGTATGCGCTGCATACACAGCGTTAGACAGCTTAGGGAGAGCACTTTATAGCAGTCCTTTTAAGGGCTCAAACCGGCAGGGTCAGAGAGCCATAGGTGACAGGTCCTGAAAACAGCGCCAGCGTCTGTGTAGCCAAGGTCAGGGATTTCCTCCCTGCATTTCACCATTAGGAGGGAATAGAAAGGCAGGCTTCCATTCCTCTACTCAGAGCACCACAATCCTGCCACTGTACCCTCTTGTCCTCTGCACACTCCAACTCATTATAACTAAGCCATTATACTAGCAAACACTCAGTGTACCTAGTGGCATCCTAAACGTGGCTATTGGACTTTGCTATAGTCCCACTAGTGCAAAGACATTTGCAGAGCACGTCTGCCTGCATTGCAGACTCCAACTCTTTTTAACTAAGCCATTATACTAGCAAACAGTCAGTGTACCTAGTGGCATCCTAAACATGGCTATTGGACTTTGCTATAGTCCCACTAGTGCAAAGACATTTGCAGAGCACGTCTGCCTGCATTGCACACTCCAACTTTTTTAAACTAAGCCATTATACTAGCAAACAGTCAGTGTACCTAGTGGCATCCTAAACGTGGCTATTGGACTTTGCTATAGTCCCACTAGTGCAAAGACATTTGCAGAGCACGTCTGCCTGCATTGCACACTCCAACTTTTTTAAACTAAGCCATTATACTAGCAAACACTCAGTGTACCTAGTGGCATCCTAAACGTGGCTATTGTACTTTTGTCTATTCACACTATTGGAACGATATTTGCAGCACGTCTGCCTGCATTGCACACTCAAACTTTTTTAAATTCAGCCATTATACTAGCAAACACTCAGTGTACCTAGTGGCATCCTAAACGTGGCTATTGTACTTTTGTCTATTCACACTATTGGAACGATATTTGCAGCACGTCTGCCTGCATTGCACACTCAAACTTTTTTAAACTCAGCCATTATACTAGCAAACACTCAGTGTACCTAGTGGCATCCTAAACGTGGCTATTGTACTTTTGTCTATTCACACTATTGGAACGATATTTGCAGCACGTCTGCCTGCATTGCACACTCAAACTTTTTTAAATTCAGCCATTATACTAGCAAACACTCAGTGTACCTACTGGCATCCTAAACGTGGCTATTGTACTTTTGTCTATTCACAGTATTGGAACGATATTTGCAGCACGTCTGCCTGCATTGCACACTCAAACTTTTTTAAACTCAGCCATTATACTAGCAAACACTCAGTGTACCTAGTGGCATCCTAAACGTGGCTATTGTACTTTTGTCTATTCACACTATTGGAACGATATTTGCAGCACGTCTGCCGGCATTGCACACTCAAACTTTTTTAAATTCAGCCATTATACTAGCAAACACTCAGTGTACCTACTGGCATCCATAACGTGGCTATTGTACTTTTGTCTATTCACACTATTGGAACGATATTTGCAGCACGTCTGCCTGCATTGCACACTCAAACTTTTTTAAATTCAGCCATTATACTAGCAAACACTCAGTGTACCTAGTGGCATCCTAAACGTGGCTATTGTACTTTTGTCTATTCACACTATTGGAACGATATTTGCAGCACGTCTGCCTGCATTGCACACTCAAACTTTTTTAAATTCAGCCATTATACTAGCAAACACTCAGTGTACCTAGTGGCATCCTAAACGTGGCTATTGTACTTTTGTCTATTCACACTATTGGAACGATATTTGCAGCACGTCTGCCTGCATTGCACACTCAAACTTTTTTAAATTCAGCCATTATACTAGCAAACACTCAGTGTACCTAGTGGCATCCATAACGTGGCTATTGTACTTTTGTCTATTCACACTATTGGAACGATATTTGCAGCACGTCTGCCTGCATTGCACACTCAAACTTTTTTAAACTCAGCCATTATACTAGCAAACACTCAGTGTACTTAGTGGCATCCTAAACGTGGCTATTGTACTTTTGTCTATTCACACTATTGGAACGATATTTGCAGCACGTCTGCCTGCATTGCACACTCAAACTTTTTTAAATTCAGCCATTATACTAGCAAACACTCAGTGTACCTAGTGGCATCCTAAACGTGGCTATTGTACTTTTGTCTATGCACACTATTGGAACGATATTTGCAGCACGTCTGCCTGCATTGCACACTCAAACTTTTTTAAATTCAGCCATTATACTAGCAAACACTCAGTGTACCTAGTGGCATCATAAACGTGGCTATTCTACTTTTGTCTATTCACACTATTGGAACGATATTTGCAGCACGTCTGCCTGCATTGCACACTCAAACTTTTTTAAATTCAGCCATTATACTAGCAAACACTCAGTGTACCTAGTGGCATCCATAACGTGGCTATTGTACTTTTGTCTATTCACACTATTGGAACGATATTTGCAGCACGTCTGCCTGCATTGCACACTCAAACTTTTTTAAATTCAGCCATTATACTAGCAAACACTCAGTGTACCTAGTGGCATCCTAAACGTGGCTATTGGACTTTTGTCTATTCACACTACTGCAAATCTATGTGCAGCACCTCTGCATGACAACCTCGTGCTCTGTTTTTAATAAGCTATAATGATAGCACAAAATACTGCCATTTAGTGGCATCATAGAACTGGCTGTTGTATTCCATTAGTGCCCCACTGGTGACAAGCTATTTCTAGCACCTCTACATCACACCCTCATGCACATTTTGCTACGCTAATGTTATAGCAAACTCATGGAATTCATTGCTGCATTTCATAATTCGGAGGGATAGAAAGTCAGGCTTCCTTTAGCTTTTCCTTCTGTTCATAGACAGCATCTCCAAGAGCAATTTCCCCTCCACGTCTAAGTGTGGAGAGGCAGCTAGTGCGCATGCGTGTGCCGATGTACCCCAGCTGCAGCATAATTACAGTGTTTCGCGTAGTGAGTATGCTCAGCCTGACTGTGTTATTCCTGACGCTAAGTCTTCTTTTCGGGATACAGCGCATGCTCCCACACTAAGTGTGAAAAGCCTCTTTGCACAGGTGCTTGCATTCCGTGCCGGGTCTAAGTCCTGTTTTGTGCCTAGACACCATGCTAAAGCTGATAGTCTTTTTTCAGAGACTGTATTTCATGCTACTGAGCATGCTCAGGCACTTCCTGCATCAGAGACTAGGTCCGGTAATGAACTCTTTGGCCCTGGCCCTGATGTGGGGGTCCCATATAGACCACAGGGCATCAGGTGTCCTCCCAAATGGCTTGCAGAGGCCCACACCTATGACTTGTCACCGCATTATTGATGGTCAGACGATGACTGGTGAGGTGTTTGGGTCATGGCAGCCATGAGGTCATCATTGAAGTTGCGTTTCCAAATAGGACGCTAGTTATGCCACTCATGACGTGTCACTCTACTTTTGTCTCCAGGAGGTGCATTGTGGTTCACCCTGGTTTGGGGCGGACCCAGGTTATAAAAGGGGCTGGAGCCAACAAGGAGGTGCGCAGTCTTCTATTATGCTCCGAAAGAGCACACCTCCATGTGTTGAACCCATTGCGGCTTTAGGCCAGAGGTAGGCAGGGATAGGGTGGTGGATGCAGGCCACCACCACAGTTGGTAACGCAGAACGGTTAAGACCAGCTCCTGTCCTACCAGTCCTGCTTGTGCAGCCCAGTGGCATTAACAGGCCTGCTGCTGCTGATGCGCCTGCTGTCCACAGGTGTGGCCCCTACGCACACGGTCAGCGTACTCAATGGCCCCTGTGTTGTTAACAGGGAGTTCCTGGGCTGGGTGGGCATGTGGACCCTGTGACGCTAACAGGGCTCACAGTCTCCAGATCCGAATGGCGTCTAACTCGGTTCAGGCTACTATTAGTTTCATAGCCACACAGCTCTGTATCCAACACCAAACCTTCCAGTTGCCAACCTCTCCTTTTCCAACTGGGAGCACGGTGGACACTGACTGCTGATGGGGATATATACCTTTCTCTTTCTTTTCTTATTAATTTTCGTTATATAGCGGTCACAGATTATATACCACTTTATCCAAATCTGCCAGTCCCACTGTAACAGATGGTGTTTCTTCAGCAAATGTTACAGTTGCTTAACCACCAAATCCACGGACCAAAACTTTTTTCCCCTTTCCAACACACCTGTTCCCCTTTCCAACAGCATCTGTCCTTTTTAAACTCATTTTGGGATATGACCAAAAGTGCAACTGTGCAGGGACACCGTACTCAACGCCATCTCAGCACAGCAGCCATCCCTCGGTCCCTCCGATGTGGACAAGTAAAAGACCATTTCCTCCTATCCATGACAAAGCGTTGAGATTCACTCTGTGCAGCACTGGTGTTTAGTGGAAAAGTAGATCTAAGATTGCGTACCACATTCTGCAGATACTCCTGTATACGTGCGTCCATTTCTATGGCAGGAATTAGTTCGCCAAATTTTGTCTTGTATCTAACAGTGTGGCAACCCAGTATTCAGGATTACTTCAAATTCATACAATCCGAGGGTCATGTAGGTAGTGCAGCAAGAAGGCGCTCATGTGTCTTGTGCATCCAGGAGGACCAAGTCCTTGGTGTGTTGGTGGCACAGAGGTGAGAATCGTGCATCCTTCCTCTGCCCTCTCCCCACAACCTCGCACAACCGAAATGTGAGCAAGCTCTCACTCATCTGCTGAGTCTTCCATGCCCATCGCCAGTTCGTCCTCCATTTCTTCATGGGCTCCTGCACTTTCATCAACACTTTTTGCTGATACTATGCGCCCTTGTTAATCCCTCTCCCTCACCATGACTGCCGCATAGGTGCCGCTGACCATCTGGACCTCGTAGATCTTGTTATCCCTTCCGCATATGACTCCTCCTGTACTTCCTCCCCTTCCTCTTGTCCCAACACCTGACTCCGAATAATAATTACAGTGTGCTCCATCATGTGGATGACCAGAATTGTCACGCTGAGAATGACATTGCCAGTGCAAAACATCTTCGTCGACATTTGTGAACTGTGTAGCAGGGTGCATAGGTCCTTGATCTGACACCACTCCAGCAGTGTGATCTGCACCACCTCTTGATCAAGTTATCCCAGGATATATGTCATACCGTATTTCAGCAGGGCTCTGCGGTGCTGCCACACACGCTGCAACATGTGCAGATTCCAATTCCTGCGTGTCGGAACATCGCATTTCCGGCGTTTAACTGCCAGACCCTAAGACTTCCGGAGTGATGAAAGTTGTTGAGCTGCTGTGTGCGCACGATGGAAGTGAGCACATAGCGAGCGTGCCCGCTGCACAAGGCCATGTAGGCCGTGATGGTGTTTTAAAAATTGCTGGAGAATTCGGTTCAACACGTGAGCCATACAAGGCACGTGTGTCACATTGCCCTGAGGATGGCCCGCAGCCAGGTTTGCATCATTGCCGCACACGGCTGTTAAGTCACCAACGGAGTCCGCTCCGTCAATTTGTACTCCGGTCGCCAGGTGACAACGTGTTCCTTTCATGAATAGTGCTGATGATGGGAGAGTAGTCGATGCCAGCGGCGCAGGTGGACGCAGGTTATGCTCACCCACTGGGCTGCATTACCTTGACAGATGCAGAATCTCTGGCTGAATGTAGCTGGTGGGTATCTCACAGATGAAATACCATCATTCAGCTACAACCAATGGGAAGACACCACACCCTTTTTTATGCCCATCCTGTCTGCAGACCACTGCCAGACATAGCTATGAACCTCTGGTTAATTTTACCCCCAGTTCAGTTTTAGGATTTTGTGTGCTTGTTACCTGACTACTTTTCCTGCTTGCTGTTTATGTACCTTGTTGGCCGATCCGCATTTCACCTCTGCTTGTTTTCTGATTAAGTCCTGGCCGTCCCATTGTGTTCCTGTTCCTCAATTAATGTTTTGACCCTGCCTGACTACTATTCTCTGGAATAGCGGTGTGACTCACATTTCCCATACATTTCAAAGTAAAACTTTGACCGCCTGATGGCATTGAGCTCTGCTGCCAGCATAGTAAGGAGGTGTGTGGTAGTCCTTGTTCGCAGTTGCAAGGAAGGGTGGCCTGACCACACAGGGTTTGCGCCAAGGTGGAGGACCCACACGAGGTTGAAGAGGCAGAAGCAGTGTATTAACTTCTACATACAGAAGAAGGATTGAAACAACTCGTGGGGACGGCAAGACTTGTACAGCAGACCCTTCTCCATCTCTCACCATAGTTTGCCAGTGCCCAGTCAGTGACATGTAATGACCCTGTCTATGCTTACTGGTCCAAGTATCTGTGTTGAAATGCACCCTGTCGCACACAGATTTTCTCAAGGAAGTGGTGATGTTGTGTGCGACATGCTGGTGTAGCGCGGGCATGCTTTTCTTGGAGAAGCAGTGGTGATTGGGCATCTGGTACTGGGGCACAGCGACAGACATAAGGTCTGTAAAATCCTGTGTGTCCACTAGGCGTAAAGGCAGCATTTCGGTAGCCAACAGCTTACAGAGGGATAGAGTCAACCACTTAGCTTTGTCATGGGTCGCAGTAAGTGGCCTTTTATTTGACCACATCTGAGGGACAGAGATCTGGCTGCTGTCTGTAGACGGTGTTGAGTAGGGTGTCCCTGGAAAAATGCAGGTTTGTGAGGAAAGTGCAGGCGGAGACATGATGTTGCCTTCATCTTGCCTTCAGATCTGTTCATCTTGTATCATTTTTAAAAAACACAGCAAGCAAGGGTTACTCCAAGCGGAGTCTACCTTTTTTCCAAAAATTGGGCACACAGACACCCCATCAGTGGCAGCACTTGTGCCCTAGTTGCAAACAGGATGTTTTGATTTGCATCAAGCACATTCAAAAATACGCCATAATTAACCGTCCCCAGCATGACACCGGGGTAGGTAGATAAAGTCTTTGCTGAACCATGACTTGGTCATCTTGGCTCCTTTTAAAAACAATGTAAGCAAGGGTTACTCAAAGCGGAGCCTCCCTTTTTTCCAAAAATTGGGCCCCACACACACCCACCCATTCAGTGGCAACAGTTGTGCCATAGTTGTACACTTCACAGCTAGATTTGCATCAAGCACATTCCAAATCCACAAGCATTTACTCTCCCCAGGATGACACAGGGGTTGTAAATTCCTTCTGGATCCATGACTTGTTAATTTGGATGAACGTCAGTCTGTCCACATTGTCACTGGACAGACGCGTGCGCTTATCTGTCAGCACACACCCAGCAGCACTGAAGACACGTTCAGAGACAACGCTGGCAGCTGTACACGACAAAATCTCCAAGGCGTAACTGGATAGCTCTGGCCATTTTTCTAGATTTGAAGCCCAAAATGAGCAAGGCTCTATTTGCAAAGTCATGGCATCGATGTTCATTTGTAGATACTCCTGTGTTACATCTCGTGGCTCTCCTGAGGCAAGGACTGAGGCAGTCTCCCATTCCTTGCCTGCCACGAGCACTCCTGCTCAGCAGCGCCGAAGGTCTGCCAGACTGCGCAGTGTGCAGGAGATACCTTCTCAGAGAGGCAGCAGAAGGGTGACACCTAGTGGTTCTCCTGTTACAAGGAGTGAAGCGGTCTCCCATTCCTGGCCTGCCGCAGACTCTCCTGCTCAGCGGCCCCGAAGGTCTGCGAGGCTGCGCAATGTGCAGAGGTTTACTGCTCAGGGAAGCAGTGAGATTCCCGTTATCTCTGCACATTGTGAGACCGAGGATCCCGCCTCTATTTCCCAGAGGCAGGAGGGTGAGCATGTGCAATGCGTGGTGGGTCCTGATTCGCTCACTGACGTCACACGGCTTGATGACAAGGCTGGTGACGTGGTCAATCCTGACTGGCCAGGCTGGGACGTCGTGGACCCTGATTGGGTCAAGTCCGTCATCTCCGCCTCGCGCCCGCCCTCGGGTGGAGCTGCACCTCCTTAAAAGCTCCCCCTGCCATCATGGCAGTGCGCGACCGTCCTTCTATGTTTGGATGTCTGGCAGCGTGCTGCCACGCCACTGCTCAGGCATTACTGTCTCTTGTGGGCTTGGCCCTTGCTGCTCCGGCAGTACCTCGTTTGCAGGCCGTGTTCCTGCCTTGCTGCTCCGGCAGTACCCCCGTCAACAGGCCGTGTTCCTGTCCCAGGTGAGCTCCTCAAGTCTCCATTGGACTCACCTGCTTATTGAAAGCACACGTGCGTGGGCACCTCTGTGCTACCCTCGTGCCATATTCTCGTGACTTCCACTGGCACACGTGCGTGGGCACCTCTGTGCTTCCCCGTGCAACAGGTACACCGAGACGTGAGATCTGTGCCATACAACCCTCACGGGTTAAGGCAGATCGGTGTACATAGATCGTCTGTGACATTCCAGACGATTGCTAGCAGCAACCCGCTCACTCTTCACCCACCATAGCGGCGGTCCCTTACACCGCACAGTGGACCTTGACCGGCGGAAGCAGTCCATTTCCCATCTTGGCACGCTTCCCCGGGTCCCCCTCGTAACATTACGGTCGTGCCAAAGGTCTGGCTATGGCTGAAGAGCAGCAGCAGTTGCTGCGTTATGTGCAGCAGTTGGAGTCACGATTGGCAGCAGTGGAGCAGTCTTCCTCCGATAAGACTACTCTGACGACAGTCGCCACCCAGGCGGCTACCCAGGCTGTGCTATTGGGCGGAAGGTCTCCTCGCCTTGCGCTTCCAGAGCGCTTTAGCGGCAACAGCTCTGAGTGCCGTGGTTTTATAAACCAGGTTACCACCTACTTAGAGCTGTCCGCGACTCTTTACGCTACCGAGAAGGCGAAGGTAGCCTTCGTCCAGTCCCTGCTCACAGGGAGAGCGCTGAAGTGGTCCACGCCGTTGTGGGAGCGCGGAGATCGTGTGGTGAATAACTTAGCAGCTTATCTTGGGGCCATGAGAATGGTGTTCCTCGGGCCTCAAGTCACCCACGATTCCGCGCTGCGCCTCCTACGACTTCGGCAAGGGTCTGCTTCAGTCGGGGACTTTGCTGTACACTTTAGGACACTGGCCGCAGAGCTGGACTGGCCGGATAAGGTCCTTGTTCCTGTGTTTTGGGAGGGCCTGGCAGGGTTTGTCAAAGACGCACTGGCCACACGTGAGGTGCCTGCCACTTTAGAGTCCTTGATTCAGGTTGCCTCTCGCATAGACATCCGCCAGGCGGAGCGAAGGCTCGAGGTCTCTTCAGCACCCACGTCTTCTCGGCCTAAAAAGCGTCTGTCTCCCGTCTTCCATCAGACAGGTCCCCCAGCCAGTCCTGTAGGCGACTCCGTGGAGTCAATGGAGGTGTCCAAGGTGGTCTCCTCTGCCCCAGGTTCTCGGTCTTGTGTCATCTGCTTTTCCTGTGGGCAGAGGGGACACATAGCTACCCGATGTCCCAAACCGTCGGGAAAAGACAGCGTCTAGTTTCTATCAGAGGGGGGACTCTAGACGCTACTTCTCCCTCTAGGTTGACTATCAGCGCCCAGTTGCAGTTCGGCACTACTCTCTTCTCTGCCCTGGCTTGCTTGGACTCAGGCGCTGAAGGCAATTTCATCTCGACCTCCCTGGCAACCCGATACTCAGTTCCCCTGGTTCTGTTGCCCAAGCCACTCAGGGTCCGGGTAGTCGACGGGTCCATACTACTCGATCCTATCACCCAGATCACCATCCCTCTCAGGATGGATGTACCACCGGGACACCATGAGCAGGTGTCCTTCCTGGTGCTTCCAGGGGGGACGGATGAGATCCTACTGGGCCTTCCCTGGTTGAGACAGCATGCTCCTATACTCAACTGGGCAACAGGGGAGATCTCATCCTGGGCAGGATCCTGTAGAGAGCACCTCGTGACTACCGAACCACCCGCTACCATTAGGTCGGTTGGGTCCTCAGGGAATACTGAGGGGCTGGGTTTACCGACACCTTATGAGGCCTACAGGGATGTCTTTTCCAAAAGGGCCGCAGATACTCTTCCTCCCCACCGGCCATATGATTACCGAATAGACCTGAAGCCAGGCTCCGAGCCCCCTAGGGGCAGAGTGTATCCCCTCTCTGCTCCAGAGACGGAGGCTATGTCCAAATATATTCAGGACAGCCTGGCGAAGGGGTTCATTCGCAAGTCTATTTCACCGGCTGGTGCAGGGTTCTTTTTTGTGCAGAAGAAGGAAGGGGATCTGCGCCCCTGTATCGATTACAGGGGATTAAATGCAATCACAATCAAGAACAAATACCCTTTGCCCCTCATTACTGAGCTATTTGATCGATTCCGCGGGGCAAAGGTCTTCACAAAGCTGGATCTACGCGGGGCGTATAATCTAGTGCGAGTCCGAAAGGGCGATGAGTGGAAGACCGCCTTTAACACCAGGGACGGTCACTACGAGTATCTAGTAATGCCCTTCGGACTCTGCAATGCCCCCGCCGTATTTCAAGACTTTGTGAATGACATTTTCCGGGATTTGTATCTTTCCGTGGTTGCATACCTGGATGACATTCTTATCTTCTCCCCCGATCTTACCACCCATCGGAGGGATGTCATCCGAGTACTTAAGAGGCTCCGCACCCATTCGTTATATGCTAAGCTGGAAAAGTGCGTTTTTGAACAGGAATCCTTGCCGTTCCTGGGGTACATAGTGTCCAGTCAGGGGTTAGCAATGGATCCGGGGAAGTTGGAGACAGTGATGAACTGGCCTGAGCCCCACTCGCTGAAGGCGATCCAGCGATTCTTGGGGTTTATCAATTATTATCGCCAGTTCATTCCCAACTTCTCGACGGTGGCAGCACCCATCATTGCCCTTACCCGCAAGGGCGCTAATCCCAAAGCATGGACACGGGAAACGGTAGAGGCATTTCACACTCTCAAAACTCACTTCTCCAGAGCTCCCATCCTTCATCGTCCAGACATCTCCAAACCCTTCCTACTGGAGGTAGACGCCTCTTCGGTCGGTGCAGGTGCAGTCCTGTACCAGAAAAACGAACGAGGAAGGAAACATCCGTGTTTCTTTTTCTCCAAGACCTTTTCTTCGGCCGAGAGGAACTACTCCATAGGGGATAGGGAGTTACTGGCGATGAAACTAGCATTCCAGGAATGGCGGCATCTCCTGGAGGGTGCGAAGCATCCATTTGAGGTTTTTTCTGACCACAAAAACCTCACATACCTCCAGACAGCACAACGCCTGAACCCAAGGCAGGCCCGTTGGTCTTTATTCTTCTCCCGGTTCCGCTTTATTATCCGCCACCTGGCCGGTGAGAAGAACGTACGGGCCGATGCCTTGTCACGTTGTATGGTTGTGTTGGAGGAGGACGAGGAGGAGCCTCGTCTTATACTACCCCCGGACAGCTTGAGGATGGTCACTCCCACTTCTTTGGACCAGGTGCCACCTGGCAAAACCCTCGTTCCCCCTGAACTACGGAACGAGGTGCTATCGTGGGCCCATGCCTCCAAGGTCGGGGGTCACTTCGGGGTCAAAAGGACTAGAGACCTGGTGACCAAGCATTATTGGTAGCCGAGACTACCCCAGGACATACAGGAATATGTGGGAGCCTGTATGTCGTGTGCTCGGAATAAGCCGTCCCGGCAGAGACCGGCAGGTCTTCTTCACCCACTGCCAGTGCCGGATCGTCCCTGGGAAGTGGTAGGGATGGACTTCCTGGGAGATCTGCCCAAATCAGCAGGGCACAGGGTCGTATGGGTCATCACGGACCACTTCTCTAAAATGGTCCACTTGGTGCCTCTCCCACGACTCCCGACGTCACGTGCTCTCGCCACCTTGTTCATTCGGCATGTATTTAGGTTGCATGGCATGCCTGACAAGGTGGTGAGCGACCGGGGTCCCCAGTTCGCGTCTCGCTTCTGGAGAGAGCTCTGTAAGCTCCTGCAGATAGAGCTGAACATCTCCTCCGCATACCATCCCGAGACCAATGGACTAGTGGAGAGGACTAATCAGACCTTGGTAACTTACCTCCGCCATTTTATATCCGCGCACCACGACAACTGGGCTAACCTCCTTCCTTGGGCCGAATTTGCCATTAACAATTCGGTCCATGAATCCTCTGGCCAGACTCCGTTCCTACTCAATAACGGACAACATCCCAGAATCCCGGTTCCGATGCCCATTACGTCACCCGATACTAGAGTGGAGGATTGGGCTACCAAGGCCCGGGAGATCTGAGATGACACCCAAGAGGCTCTTAAAAGGGCTAAAGACCGGATGGTGACAACGGCTGATGTTCGCCGCCGCCCTGCACCATCCTTCGCCCCTGGTGACCTAGTATGGCTGTCCTCTAAGAATGTTAACCTACGGGTACAGGCAGCCAAATTCGCCCCTAGGTATCTGGGTCCGTTTAAAGTACTACAGCAGGTAAACCCAGTGGCATACCGACTCCAGCTCCCTCCACGCTGGGCTATAGCCAACACCTTTCACATGTCCCTCCTGAAACCCGTACGACTTAATAAATTCTCGGGGTCCCTGCCGGCTCAAACCGACTCCCCGTCCGATGACCCTGAGGTGGCAAAACTTGTGGAGACAAAAGTCATACAGGGCAAGAGGTACTACCTCGTGGAGTGGGCCGGCCGTGGTCCGGAGCATAGATCCTGGGAGTTGGTGGATCATATCCGCGCCCCGGGTTTGATAGCAGCCTTCGAGCACGGACAGGGGGGGGGCCTAGACGGGGGGGTAATGTTACATCTCGTGGCTCTCCTGAGGCAAGGACTGAGGCAGTCTCCCATTCCTTGCCTGCCACGAGCACTCCTGCTCAGCAGCGCCGAAGGTCTGCCAGACTGCGCAGTGTGCAGGAGATACCTTCTCAGAGAGGCAGCAGAAGGGTGACACCTAGTGGTTCTCCTGTTACAAGGAGTGAAGCGGTCTCCCATTCCTGGCCTGCCGCAGACTCTCCTGCTCAGCGGCCCCGAAGGTCTGCGAGGCTGCGCAATGTGCAGAGGTTTACTGCTCAGGGAAGCAGTGAGATTCCCGTTATCTCTGCACATTGTGAGACCGAGGATCCCGCCTCTATTTCCCAGAGGCAGGAGGGTGAGCATGTGCAATGCGTGGTGGGTCCTGATTCGCTCACTGACGTCACACGGCTTGATGACAAGGCTGGTGACGTGGTCAATCCTGACTGGCCAGGCTGGGACGTCGTGGACCCTGATTGGGTCAAGTCCGTCATCTCCGCCTCGCGCCCGCCCTCGGGTGGAGCTGCACCTCCTTAAAAGCTCCCCCTGCCATCATGGCAGCGCGCGACCGTCCTTCTATGTTTGGATGTCTGGCAGCGTGCTGCCACGCCACTGCTCAGGCATTACTGTCTCTTGTGGGCTTGGCCCTTGCTGCTCCGGCAGTACCTCGTTTGCAGGCCGTGTTCCTGCCTTGCTGCTCCGGCAGTACCCCCGTCAACAGGCCGTGTTCCTGTCCCAGGTGAGCTCCTCAAGTCTCCATTGGACTCACCTGCTTATTGAAAGCACACGTGCGTGGGCACCTCTGTGCTACCCTCGTGCCATATTCTCGTGACTTCCACTGGCACACGTGCGTGGGCACCTCTGTGCTTCCCCGTGCAACAGGTACACCGAGACGTGAGATCTGTGCCATACAACCCTCACAGGTTAAGGCAGATCGGTGTACATAGATCGTCTGTGACATTCCAGACGATCGCTAGCAGCAACCCGCTCACTCTTCACCCACCATAGCGGCGGTCCCTTACACCGCACAGTGGACCTTGACCGGCGGAAGCAGTCCATTTCCCATCTTGGCACGCTTCCCCGGGTCCCCCTCGTAACACTCCTGTATCATCCTCTCTAGCCGTTGACTATGTGTCAGACTTGTTGTCTCTGGTGGCCTTGCAAAGGAGGGTCTAAAAAAATTATGAAAAGATTCCATTAAATTGCTGTTACCAGCACCAGATACGGTCCTACTGGTACGTGTAGACTGTTGAAGATGACGAGACCGTCCCATGTTTGTCAAGTTACAACTGGGAGATTCCCTCCCTGCACCTGCACGGTTGTTTGGTGGAAAAGCCGATCTAAGATCGAGTAACAGCTTCTGCTGATACTCCTGCATAAGTGCGTACCTTTCTATGGCTGGAATTATGTCACAAAATTTGGACTTGTACCGGGGATCTAATAGTGTGGCAAGCCAGTAGTCATCATCACTTCTAATTTTGACAATACGAGGGTCATGTTGGAGGTAGTGCAACAAGAAGGCACTCATGTGTCTTGCGCAGCCATGCGGACCAAGTCCACGCTGTGTTTGTGGCATAGAGGTGCTAACCGTTCTTTCTTCCTCTGACATCTCCCCCCAACCTCTTTCAACTGAAATTTGACCAAGGTCCCCCTCATCTGCTGAGTCTTCCATGTCCATGGACAGTTCGTCCTCCATATCTTCATGTCCTCCTGCACCTTCCTCAACATCTCGCCTGCTACCATGCGCCCTTGTTGATCCCTGTCCCCCATGGTCCCATGCCTGCCGCGTTGGTGATGATGAACGTCTGGACCTTGGTGATGTTGTTGTGTCTTGCGCATATGAATCCTCCTGTAGTTCCTCCCCTTCCTGTTGTCCCACCCCCTGACTCCGAATAGTGTTTAGCGTGTGCTCCAGCATGTAAATGACTGGAATCGTCATGCTGATAATGGCATTGTCAGCGCTAAACATATTCGTCACCATGTCGAAACTGTGCAGAAGGGTGCATAGGTCCTTGATCTGAGACCACTCCATCAGGGTGATCTGCCCCACCTCTGCATCTCGTTGGCCCAGGCTATACGTCATGACGTATTGCACCAGGGCTCTGCGGTGCTGCCACAGTCGCTGTAACATGTGGAGAGTTGAATTCCAGCGTGTCGCCACATCGCATTTCAGGCGATGAACCGGCAGGCCGAAAGACTTCTGGAGTGATGCAAGTCGCTCAGCTGCGGCGCTTGAACGGCGGAAGTGAGCAGACAGTTTTCGTGCCCTGTTCAGAAGGCCATCTAGGCCGGGATAGTGTGTTAAAAATTGCTGGACGACAAGGTTCAACACGTGAGCCATACAAGGTACCTTTGTCACCTTGCCCAGGCGAAGGGCCGCACCCAGGTTTGCAGCATTGTCGCACACGGCCTTACCAGGCTGCAGGTTGAGTGGAGACAACCATTTATTAAACTCGGACCGCAGAGCTGACCACAACTCCTCAGCTGTGTGACTCTTATTCCCAAGACATGTCAAGCTAAAGACCGCCTGATGCCGTTGCGCTCTGCTGCCAGCATAGTAATGAGGGGTGCGTGATTCCTTCTGCGCAGTGAGAACGCTGGTGGCCTGACCAGGCAGGCTTGGGGCGGAGGTGGAGGACCCAGATGAGGTGGAGGATGCAGAAGCAGTGGCGGAACTTGGACAGACAGAGGATTGACACACAAGTCGTGGGGACGGCAAGACTTGTGCAGCAGACCCTTCACCATCAATCACCATAGTTACCCAGTGGCCAGTCAGCGACATGTAACGTCCCTGTCCATGCTTACTGGTCCAAGTATCGGTGGTGAAATGCACCCGTTCACACACAGAGTTTCTCAAGGAAGCGGTGATGTTGTGTGTGACATGCTGGTGTAGCGCGGGCACACCTTTCTTAGAGAAGTAGTGGCGACTAGGCATCTGGTACTGGGGCACAGCGACAGACATAAGGTCTCTAAAATCCTGTGTGTCCACTAGGCGGAAAGGCAGCATTTCGGTAGCCAACAGCTTACAGAGGGATAGAGTCAACCTCTTAGCTTTGTCATGGGTCGCAGGAAGTGGCCTTTTATTTGACCACATCTGAGGGACAGAGATCTGGCTGCTGTGTGTAGACGGTGTTGAGTAGGGTGTCCCTTGAAAAATGCAGGTTTGTGAGGAAAGTGCAGGCGGAGACATGATGTTGCCTTCATCCAATGTTGGTGCTATCGATGTTTGAGAGAGCTGTACACAATCACTTGTTTCCCCTTCCAAACCAACTGACGACTTACCGAGCAAACTGCCTGTTGCGGTTACAGTGGTGGAAGTTGTGGGTGGAAAAACAGGTGTGACAGCTGTCCCCACAGTCCTAGAAGATGACGAGCACGCGGATGCACTGGAAGGGGCAGGCGGTGGATGGTTGGCTCCGCTAGGCCGCATTGCAGCACGGTGAGCTTCCCACCAGGCCATATGATATTTATTCATGTGACGATTCATGGAAGAAGTTGTCAAACTGCTGAGGTTTTGACCTCTAGTAAGATAACCATGCCAAATGTTACAGATCACATAATTTGGGCGATCTTTTTTTATGTCAAAAAAGGACCAGGCTAGGCAAGGCTTAGAGGCCATGCGACCTGTTGATCCACCCCGAATAATGCTCAGAGGCAGAGTGGTGGCTGAGGATGCAGTTGTAGACGTGCTACCAGTGCTCCGACTCTGTCCAGGAAGGCGCAAGGTAACTTCGTCGTCGGTTGCATCCTCCTCCACCGCCTCTGTTGACCTCCTCGAGTGTCTGACTGTGGGTTGACAGTAGGTGGGATCTAGAACTTCATCATCAATTGTTGTGTTTGCACTCCCCTCCCCCTCAGACCGAGCCTCTTCTTGCCCTGACCGAATATTTAAGTTGTCATCCCAATCGGGTATCTGCGTCTCATCTTCACCAGTATGTTCCTCATTGTCTATAACCACAGTTGTTGGAAAGGCAGCATTTTGGTAGCCAACAGTTTGCAGATGATGAAAGTCAACCTCCAAGCCATGTCATGACCTTCTAAAAGCATGTAAAACACAGCGAGGGGACTCCAACCACAGTCTCCCTCGTTTCCACTAACTGGGCCACACACACCCCACTTGACTGGCATCGGTTGAGCCCCCTTTTGAAAAAGAAAAAGATGCTTGGCATGAAGCACTCTCAAAAATACGCGTGCCTTTCCCGTCCCCTGGCTGACCCAGGGGAAGAAAAGTCCTCTGAGAGCCATGACTTGTTCATCTTGGTTCTTTTAGAGACACAGCGAGGGGACTCCAACCACAGTCTCCCTCGTTTCCACTAACTGGGCCACACACACCCCACTTGACTGGCATCGGTTGAGCCCCCTTTTGAAAAAGAAAAAGATGCTTGGCATGAAGCACTCTCAAAAATACGCGTGCCTTTCCCGTCCCCTGGCTGACCCAGGGGAAGAAAAGTCCTCTGAGAGCCATGACTTGTTCATCTTGGTTCTTTTAGAGACACAGCGAGGGGACTCCAACCACAGTCTCCCTCGTTTCCACTAACTGGGCCACACACACCCCACTTGACTGACATCGGTTGAGCCCCCTTTTGAAAAAGAAAAAGATGCTTTGCATGAAGCACTCTCAAAAATACGCGTGCCTTTCCCGTCCCCTGGCTGACCCAGGGGAAGAAAAGTCCTCTGAGAGCCATGACTTGTTCATCTTGGTTCTTTTAGAGACACAGCGAGGGGACTCCAACCACAGTCTCCCTCGTTTCCACTAACTGGGCCACACACACCCCACTTGACTGGCATCGGTTGAGCCCCCTTTTGAAAAAGAAAAAGATGCTTGGCATGAAGCACTCTCAAAAATACGCGTGCCTTTCCCGTCCCCTGGCTGATCCAGGGGAAGAAAAGTCCTCTGAGAGCCATGACTTGTTCATCTTGGTTCTTTTAGAGACACAGCGAGGGGACTCCAACCACAGTCTCCCTCGTTTCCACTAACTGGGCCACACACACCCCACTTGACTGGCATCGGTTGAGCCCCCTTTTGAAAAAGAAAAAGATGCTTGGCATGAAGCACTCTCAAAAATACGCGTGCCTTTCCCGTCCCCTGGCTGACCCAGGGGAAGAAAAGTCCTCTGAGAGCCATGTCTACATTGTCAGTGGACAGACATGTGTGCTTATCTGCCAGCAGACCCCCAGCAGCACTGAAGACAGGTTCCGAGAGAACGCTGGCTGCAGGACACGACAAGATCCCCAAGGCGTACGTGGCGAGCTCAGGCAATTTATCAAGATTGGAAGCCTAAAATGAGCAGGGCTCAAGTTGCACAATAATGGAATCGATGTTTCCTTGCATATACTCATCTATCTGTGTGTCCCCCTCTTTTTCCTTGTCCAGCTCTTTTGTTTTCACATGAGTATATGTCCTTGTCACTTTCCCATGTGTTGTGAGTTGTTTGTCACCTTTTGGACACCTTTGAGGGTGTTTTCTAGGTGTTTTTCTGTGTTTGTGATTGCCTGCCATTGTTTCCTATGCAGTTCGAGTTCGGTTCGTCGAACGTTCGACGAGCCGAACTCGAACGAGACCTCCGTTCGGTGAACCGACCTCGAGCTGAACCGAGACCGGTTCGCTCATCTCTAGTTAAGAGCAATATTATTTAATAATAGAATAGATTTTTAGGTAGCACCAGCATACTCTGTAGGGCTAGAATTCCTGCCTACAAGCCTTTAATACACTAACACTTCTCCAGAAGCTCACCCTACACTAAGTGCAGCTAAGAGCGGTATTATTAGATAGTAGAATAGGTTTCCTAGGTAGCACTAGCAAGGTCTGTAAGACAATAAACCCTGCCTAGGTGCCTCTCATGCTAAACTAGTCCTTTTCCAGCAACTCTCCCTATAATGAATGAAGCTAGGAGCGGTATTATCAGATAATAGAATAGATTATTAAGGTAGCACAAGCAAGTTCTGTGAGGCTAGAATTTCTGCCCACAGGCTTCTAATATGCAAACCCTTCTCCAGCAGCTCACCCTACACTAAATGAAGCATAAGAACAGAATTATTAGAAAATAGAATAGCTTTCAATTAGCCCTCAAAATGACTAATGGGTTACTGTTGTACCAGCAGGTACTTTCACACTATAACACACTGACCCTTCTCAAGCATAATCTCCCCCTAACCCCTACACTATTTCTGGGTAAAATGCAGCAAACATGGTGTTTCTGGGTCTTATATAGACCCAATGATGCTATGCAGCTGACCAATCACAGTAATGCTGGTAGCCATGATGGCTATGGCATTACAATATTGGCAGGCAATCCCTGCATGTTAACTGGCTAAAAAAAAGCTGGTAAGCATACAGGGCGTGGACTTAAGCATGGCATCCGAGCAACAATTGAGTATTGAGCACTTCAAGCACAGTAATGCTTGATCAAGTACTGAGCACGTTCATCACTATTTACTATATTAATCATTTTATAGAAACTTTAATACAGATCTGAAAATAACTGTTTGGGTAAGGCTGGAAAAAATCTTTTACTGGCTGTAATCCAAGAAAGGCAGTAAAATGTATCAAACAGTTATCTACAACAATTCCATTGAAACGGATGCTTAAGTTCAATTTTTGCAGAAACACATGGAGCCCTAAGGATAAGAGAATGTTATATCATGCAGAGAAACTATATATTTTCAAATCACTTAATGTCATTATGATGATACCATATTTTCAGCTGTTCTCTAAAAATGATCCAGAGCTCTTATACATCCCAAAGAGCAAGTGCGTTTTGAGCAATGTCGCAGTGCTTTATTTTATATTTCTTTTATTATTGCAGTCTTTTAAAGTTATTATTAAATTAGACACAATAATACTATTATTCATCATTGCCATAGTTGTCATTGTCACTTTTTAATGATACCACATTTTCATCTTTTCTCTGACATTACTTTAGTCATTATCTGGGACAAATTCTAAATGATTTGCACAGTTCTTTTTATTACTTACTATTTTTCAAATCATACTGTGTTAAAATTACATGGATAAACAATATTGCAGAAACATTTAATTTTTTACATAGTTCCATAGGATTACATAGGTTACATTGGTTAATCAAGTTAATCTTTTTTATACCAATTATACATTATCATAAGATTATTTTTATAAAGGCACATTTGCTCTGCACGATTATCATGAAATAAGTATTTTCAGGAGAGCTGATTTCTGAATATCATGCAATTTAAAAACACTGCCAATTGCCTGAAGAATGGTGAAAACATTCATTTGTCAGGGAAGGGTTCTTTTTAGTGTTGAGCGAGTAGTTAACTATTCGTACTCGCTATGCTTTTAGCAAGTACTGTCCACTATTCGCATATTCGTTACAAGTAGCGGGTGCAATGTAAGTTAATGGGAAATACTCGCTAAGTAGTGAGTTACCCGAATGCCGTACTATTCGCTACTCGCACAAAAACTATGACTTTCGGGTTACTCGCTACTTAGTGAGTATTTCCCCTTGACTTACATTGCGCCTGCTACTCGTATCCAATATGCGAGTAGCAGACAGTACTCGCTAACATCATAGTGAGTGCAAATAGTTAGCTACTCGCTCAACACTAGTGGTTTTAGTTGCACAAATCATTCTTCTTCGCAGAGCATCACACTATGTAGACAAGAACTGTGCTGCCAAGAACAATGGCAGCCTATGCACACTGTACTATCTCCTACTGCTCATTCATTGCGCCTATAAAATGGGGACAGCCTACACAGGCTATTAAACAACCACATCATGTATTCTAAGTAGATTTTAATACGGAATATGTTTTGTTATGAGAAAAGCATCAAGCCATCTTTAAAATGCTTACATTTTATCTACCATTAATACCTCTTGTGGTAGGGCATTCTATTCTCTAAGTACTTTAAAATGGTTACTGGCTACATTATTAATGGCTGATATGTACCACAGAAGTAGTGTAAACATGAATGTCCATTGTGGTATATGTAATGCCACATGTTTGTATAGTGTTCTCTGGGTCAGGTTTACAGGTGGCTGGAGAGATGGGTGTGTCTAGCTACCTACATACCTCCTCCCATAGGTGTGTCACATGACAGGTTTAATGGAGTCAGTCTGTGTTTGGCATGAGGAGAGCCTGACAGGAGTCAAAGTGTGTGTGAGAAGCAGCCAGCATGGAGAGTGCTGGGCCATAAGACGGAGCCTCTGTTGAAAGTGTATACATTGGCAGGAGCCAGTGTGGGGAGGTTGCTATACCTCCAGTGCGGGTGTGAAGCCCCACAGGTGCGGTGTAGCGGTGCATTACCTTCAGGGACTCCACGTGGTGGGACGGTTCTGGTCACAGGTAAGATGTCTTCTTTTTGGATTGTCATGACGCCACTCTCGGAATTGCGGTCAGTGGGGACCGCCACTGCAGGTTAAGGGATGCCTGGGGCTGATGGTGGGTGCAGTCAGTTGTAGTAGCCTCCCGAGAGTGATGCAAGCCCCAGGGCCCTGTGTAAGTGTGTGGAACCACAAGGTGCAGAATGACTCAAACACAAGCAGAATGTCTTTCAGGGGTTTTACTCACTGTTGATGTCAGGGTGAGTAACCCGAGCGTAGCTGGGATGAACCAGGCTGGAACCAGGCGTCCTTCAGGCTGACTTATGAGGGTGGCTACTGACTCGCCTTCCTTAGCCCTTCTGTTGTTTGTGATGACCCCGACTTGCAGTCCCTACGGGAGTCACCCAGGGGAGTTGCTGCTCCCCTCGTTTCAGCCCATTTGCTTGTAGCCTGGACCAGGTCACTCCGGCTGCTTGCCTCCTGTGAACTATGGGCCCTCACTTTGCTACGTGGCTGCGGACTCTCTGGTGTTGTCTTGGGGGTTTGAAGTGCCCCCTCAGGCAGGTTTGGCAGAAGAAAGGTGAATCTATCTCTGCACTGGGACCTGTCACCCATTTGTGGGCCTGGTACCTCCCCAGCAGTCTCCTTACTCTGCCACCCGTTTGCTCTCTTTAGCCTTGGGTGGATTTCGGGTGGCACTACTAGGTGATCGATCTCCCCCGTCAGTAGTCACTGCACGGACGCTGTTAGCTTGCAGCAGCTCCAGGGCCCTCCGTCTACTCTCCCTGAGCTCCACACTAAACTGGCTCACTTGTGGGTTCTGCACATCTGCTCTGTCTGAGCTCCACTTCCACACTCCTCTCTCTTCAACTCCCTGCTCTAGACTTTTCCTCCCTCCTTCTTCCTCTTTCCCCCTTGTGCCTGCCTACGCCACCTAGCAACCAGGCTCTCTTCCACACCCCTTGAGTGGACATGGAGGCACGCCCCCTCCTGGAAGCTCTCAGGAGTCCTCCCAAAGGTACATGTGTGAGACCTGATTACTATGCGCTGTGCAGTCACACCTCGGTCAGCATTCTGGCTTACCTGTATTGTACTGCCCCCAGCATGGGTGCAGTACTCAGTGCTGCCTGACCAGGTCAGGGACGCCACACGGGCATATCCGCAAATGAGATGGACTTGAAATCTATGGATGAATCGTGACTGGAGTCAGTGGGAATAAAGGCTGGGGATTCTACTGCGGAGAAGTGAATCCAAACCTATGCGGGCGATTTCCAACTTTATTGACTGTCATCCGTGTGTTGTGTTTCTGAAGACCAGTTTACATTTTCTTAATAAACTCCTGAACTTTTAAATGGTCTGTTTTCCTGTATAGTACCTTGAAGATGTCACAGTACTCAAACTGTAAAGATACATTTCCTATTTAGATGGCATTTTTTCCTTTCCTCCAAATGTAATAAGTGTCCCCTGGTCATTTGTTAGGAATAAATCTTGTGCCAGGCCTGAGAAGTTGTTTTATGAATTGAACTGGCCCAGATTTTTTAACCTCTAATTATGAGAGAACATCCATCTCTTGTACAAATCTAGTTACCTAACTTTGACCCAACTATAGCTTTCCAATATCTTTTTTTAGAATATAGTGCTCAAACCTGGATCCCTTATTTAGGATTTTGACGCACAAGTGATTTTTTAAAAAGTACAATTGCATTGCGATCACATGCTTTTAACTATTTTTCTACACATTTTAAAACCGCATTTTATATTGGAGCTGCTGCTTGGTATTGAGTAGAGTTGAGCGTGGTTCGCGGTTCATGGTTTTCTAGTTCGCGGTTCGAGTGATTTTGGGGGCTGTTCTAGATCGAACTAGAACTCAAGCTTTTTGCTAAAGCTCGATAGTTCTAGTTACGTTTGAGAACGGTTCTAGCAGCAAAAAGCCAAGCTAATTACTAGCTGGCTTTCTGCTGTAATAGTGTAAGTCACTCTGTGACTCACACTATTATGAAATTTCAGCGTATAGTGTGCGGGAACAGCGCATTCAAATCACTGCTGCTGGGATAATGGTGATCGCCATTTTTCTTTTTTTTCCTTGTCTTCCTTCCCTAAGCGCGCACGTGTAGTGGGGCGGGCCTGCATCTCAGCCAATCCCAGACACACACACAGCTAAGTGGACTTTTAGCCAGAGAAGCAACGGCATGTGCGATAGGATGTCCATGTCACATGTCCCTGCATTATAAAAATGGGTATCTGCCCGTCCGGACGCCATTATCTCTTCTGCGTCTGGGTGTCAGTCACCGCTGGCGTAGCTCCTGTCTGCGATACTGCTGTGTATGCTCTACACACAGCGCTATACAGAATAGGGATAGAAGTTTCTATTAGCCCTTGTAAGGGCTAATAACAGCAGGCTCAGAGCCATAGGTGACAGTCAGGTCCGTGGAAACAGATTTTAACAGCTACAGATAACAGCGTCTGTGTAGCTAAGGTCAGGGACTTCCTCGCTGCATTTCCCCATTAGGAGGAATAGAAAGTGAGGCTTCCTTTCCTGTACACTGACCCACAACCCTGCCACTGTACCCTCCTGCCCTTTGCACACTCAAGCTCATTGTTACTAAGCCATTATACTAGCAAACACTGAGTAAACTTAGTGGCATCCTAAAAGTGGCTGTTGGACTTCCATTAGTGTCCCACTGGTGCTAAGCTATTTGCAGCACCTCTGCATTGCACACTCAAGCTCATTGTTACTAAGCCATTATACTAGCAAACACTGAGGAAACTTAGTGGCATCCTAAAAGTGGCTGTTGGACTTCCATTAGTGTTCCACTAGTGCAAATCTATTTGCAGCACCTCTGCAATGCACACTCAAACTCATTGTTACTAAGCCATTATACTAGCAAACACTGAGTAAACTTAGTGGCATCCTAAAAGTGGCTGTTGGACTTCCATTAGTGTCTCACTAGTGCAAATCTATTTGCAGCACCACTGCATTGCACACTCAAGCTCATTGTTACTAAGCCATTATACTAGCAAACACTGAGTAAACTTAGTGGCATCCAAAAAAGTGTCTGTTGGTACTCCATTTGTGCTCCAATGGTGCCAAGCTATCTCTAACACCTCTGCATGACACCCTCCTGCTCTGTTTTTAATAAGCTATAATAATAGCAAAAAATGCTGCCAATTAGTGGCATCCAAAAAGTGGCTGTTGTACTCCATTTGTGCCTCAATGGTGCCAAGCTATTTCTAGCACCTCTGCATGACACCCTCCTGCTCTGTTTTTAATAAGCTATAATAATAGCAAATAATGCTGCCAGTTAGTGGCATCCAAAAAGTGGGTGTTGTACTCCATTTGTGCCCCAATGGTGCCAAGCTATTTCTAGCACCTCTGCATTACACCCTCATGCACATTTTGCAACGCTATTTTTATAGCAAACTCAGGGAATTCCTTGCTGCATTTCATCATTAGGAGGGATAGAAAGTGAGGCTTCCTTTACTGTCCTGGTACACACAGAACATGGCCACTGTACCCACCTGCCCACTTTTGCCACGCTATTTAATTTGCCCAAAGAGCTGACACTTTTTCTGCCATCCTAAAATTGTCTGGAATACTAAATTAGTGTTCCTTTGCTGCCAAGCAAGGTACAACAAATGTGCATTCTACACTCCTTTCCATTTCTGGAACGCAATTATTAACTGCAGGTAGCCAATCTGTTATGAAGGTGCATGCGTGGATATAATGTTGCCTTCATCCAATGGTGGTTCTCTCGATGTCTGACAGCTCAACAATACCATCTGTTTCCAGTTCCAAAACAAGTGACGACCTGCCAATCACACTCCCGCTTACGGGTAAAGGGGTGGAAGTTCATCGTGAAAAAGCATGTGTGACTGCTGTTCCCACAGTCACAGAGGATGAAGAGCACGCAGATGCACTTGGTGGAGCAGGCGGTGGTTGCACAGCCCCGCTAGGCCGCATTGTAGCACAGTGAAATTCCCTTTGCGACTTATGCTTCATTTTAAGTCTTGTATTTGGTGGGATCGACAGAATGCAGCAAAACCACGCAACATGAAAAGCACTGTTTGCACTTGGGTTCATAAATGATTCTTTCACTTTCCCAAAACAAACAATAAGAACCATGCACTAAATTGAAATAATAGAACAATCTTTTCAGTGGCCTACTGCTTGCTAAGCCCTCTGCGTATCAGTATTTGTGTGTTTGTGTGTGTGTGTGTGTGTGTGTGTGTGCGAAGACAACTTACTAGTGGCGCATCACAAGAGCTTCCCAGTTATCTACCTAAACATAGATAAAACACATCACCCACCCTGAATACCCTTGTTAGCTGAAGCCTCACAGATAAGGCAGATGATAACAGTGTGAATGCAAACCACACAGCTCTGCAACACAGTCATGTAAATATTGAAAAGCAACATTCAATGCAAACATGTGTCGCTGTCCCTCTATGATTTAAACTGTACGTGACAATTTGACAGTGCAGAGGCAGCAAGTATGATTGTCTATATAGTCGTCCTACCCAGAACAGATATATGTTTTCATAATAAAACAAAGTTGTTGCGTGCACGCATTACTGTCTGGGCAAAGCCTACTGTACCCGGGTAATGTGATGTTCAGTTGCCATAAATACAGACTTTACACTCCTATCATGGTTAACAGTATAGACAGCACCGGAAGAATGTTGGTCTGTGGCACAGGATGCTGCTCACTGGCGTTACGGTACTCCTCACCAAACTCCAAAATGACTCCCCTCACAATTGAACGAAGTGTTTCCGCGGTTGCTCCTTCCTGTGTGCCAATTTACCCCAGCCGCAGCCTAACTCCAGTGTTTCGCCAACTGAGTATGCTCTGCCTGACTGTGTCATTCCTGAGGCAAAGTCTTAATTTTGGGCTACAGCACATGCTCGTTTGGACTGTGCCTGAGTCATTCTGCGACCTGCGGCTCAACACACTTACACAGGGCCCTGGTGCTTGACTCACTCTCGGGAGGCCACTAAAACTAACTGCACCCAACATCAGCCCCAGGTGTCCCCTTACACTGCAGTGGCGGTCCCCACTGACCGCAATACCGAGAGTGGCGTCACGAAAATACATATAAAGAAGCAACCTAAGTGTGACCAGACTCTTCCTCAACCGTGGAGTCCCTGAAGGTAATGCACCAACACAACACCTGTGGGGCTTCACACTGACTGAGAAAAGCCTCTTTGCACAGGTACTTGCACTCCGTGCCGGGTCTAAGTCCTGTGTTGTGCCTAGACAGCATGCTGAAGCGGATAGTCTTTTTTTCAGAAACTGTATTTCATGCTACTGAGCATGCTCAGGCACTTACTGCATCAGAGGCTAGGTCGGGTAATGAACTCTTTGGCCCTGCCCCTGATGTGGGGGGCCCATATAGACCACAGGGCATCAGGTGTCCTGACAATTTGGCCAGGCCACTCCCAACAGGCTTGCAGAGGGCCACCCCTATGACTTGTCACCTCATTGTTGTTGGTCAGACGATGACTGTTGAGGTGTTTTGGTTGTGGCAGCCAATGGGTCATCATTCAAGTGGCGGTTCAAAATAGGACGCTAGTTATGCCACTCATGACGTGTCACTCTGCTTTTGTTTCCAGGAGGTGCATTGTGGTCCACCCTGGTTTCGGGCGGACCCAGGTTATAAAAGGGGCTGGAGCCAAGAAGAAGGTGCCCAGTCATCTATTATGCTCCGAAAGAGCACACCTCCATGCGTTGAACCCATTACGGCTTTAGGCCAGAGGTAGGCAGGGATAGGTCATCGATGCAGGCCGCCACCATAGTTGGTAACGCAGAACGTTTAAGAACAGCTCCTGTCCTACCAGTCCTGCTAGTGCAGCCCAGTGGCATAAACAGGCCTGCTGCTGCTGATGCGCCTGCTGTCCACAGTTGTGTCCCCTATGCACACGGACAGCGTAACCAATGGCCCCTGTGTTGTTAACAGGGAGTTCCGGGGTTGGGTGGTCGTGTGGACCCTGTCACGCTAACAGGGCTCCAAGTCTCCAGATCCGAGTTGCGTCTAACTCGGTTCAGGCTACTATTTGTTTGAGAGTCAACCTGCTCTGTATCCTCCACCTAACCTTCCAGTTGTCAACCTCTCCTTTTCCATCTGTGAGCACGGTGGACACCAAATGGCGATTGGGATATCTACCTTTCTCTTTCTTTTCTTCTTAATATTTTTTATATAGCGGTAACATAGTATATACCACCTTATCCAAATCTGCCAGTCCCACCATACCAGATGTTGTTTCTTCAGCAAATGTTAATGTTGCTTAACCACCAAACCCACGGACACAAACTTTTTTACCCTTCCAACACACCTGTTCACCTTTCCACCAGCATCTGTCCTTTTTCAACTCAGTTTGTATATGACCAAAAATGCAACTCTGCAGAGACACCGTACTCAACGCCGTCTCAGCACGGCAGCCAGCCCTCGGTCCCTCAGATGTGGACAAGTAACACCATTTCCTCCTATCAATGAAAAAGCGTTAAGATTAACTCTGTGCACCACTGGTGTTTAGTGGAAAAGCAGATGTAAGATTGCGTACCACCTTCTGCTGATACTCCTGCATACGTGCGTCCCTTTCTATGGCAGGAGTTATTTCGCTAAATTTTGTGTTGTACCGGGGATCTAACAGTGTGGCAACCCAGTAGTCAGCATGACTTGGAAATCGTACAATCCGAGGGTCATCTTGTAGGTAGTGCAACAAGAAGGCGCTCATGTGTCTTGAGCATCCAGGAGGACCAAGTCCTTGGTGTGTTGTTGGCGGAGAGGTGAGAATCGTGCCTCCTTCCTCTGCCCTCTCCCCACAACCTCGCATAACCAAAATGTGAGCAAGCTTTAACTAATCTGCTGAGTCTTCCATGCCCATCACCAGTTAGTCCTCCATTTCTTCCTGGGCTCCTGCACCTTCCTCAACTGTTTTGCTGATACTATGCTCCCTTGATAATCCCTCTCCCCCACCGTACCATGACTGACGCCAAGGTGCCGCTGACCGTCTGGACCTTGTAGATCTTGTTATCCCTTCCACATATGACTCCTCCAGTACTTCCTCCCTTCCTCTTGGACCAACACCTGACTCCGAATAATACTTACAGTGTGCTCCATCATGTAGATGACCAAAATTGTCACGCTGAGAATGTTATCGCCAGTGTTAAACATCTGCGTCGACATTTGTAAACTGTGTAGAACGGTGCATATGTCCTTGATCTGACACCACTCCAGCAGCGTGATCTGCACCACCTCTGGATCAAGTTAGCCCAGGGTATACGTCATAACGTATTTCAGCTGGGCTCTGCGGTGCTGCCACAGACGCTGCAACATGTGCAGATTAAAATTCCTGCGTGTCGGAACATCGCATTTCTGACGTTTAACCGCTAGACCTTAAGACTTCAGGAGCGATGAAAGTTGTTGAGCTACTGGGTGCGAATGATGGAAGTGAGCACATAGTGAGCGTGCCTGCTGTACAAGGCCATGTAGGCCGGGATGTTGTTTTAAAAATTGCTGGAGAATCAGGTTAAACACGTGAGCCATACAAGTCACGTGTGTCACATTGGCCTGACAAAGGCACGCTGCAATGTTTGCATCATTGCCGCACACGGCTGTTATGTCACCACCGTAGTCCGCTACGTCAATTTGTACTCCTGTCGCAAGGTGACAATGTGTTCCTTTCGTGCATAGTGCTGATGATGGGAGAGGAGTCGACGCCAGCGGCGCAGGTGGACGCAGGTTATGCTCACCCACTGGGATGCATTACCTTGACATATGCAGAACCAATGGCTGAATGTAAGTAGTGGGTATCTCACAGATGAAGTACCATCATTCAGCTACAACCAATGGGAAGACACAACACCTTTTTTTAGGCCCCTCCTGTCTGAAGACCACTGCCAGACATAGGTATGAACCTCTGGTTACTGTTGCCCCCAGTTTAGTTTTATGAGTTTGTGTGCTTGTTACCTGACTACTTTTCCTGCTTGCTATTTAGGTACCTCGGTGGCCGATTTGCATTTCACCTCTGCTTGTTTTCTGATTAAGTCCTGTCCCTCCCATTCCGTTCCTCTTCCTCAATTAATATTTTGACCCTTCATGACTACTATTCTCTGGAACTGCAGCCTTCCACAGGTATTGATCAACTTGGGCCCTGTGTCATTCAACATCACTGTATAGGGATTAAAGGGTTTCAGGGTTCTGGGGGTCCAGCTTGGTGAGTGGGTTCCCTCTAGCCTATCCTTTACAGCCCGTCTGAGTGTGTCGATCCAGGCAGGCATTACACCATGCCCTCGACAGAAGGACATGTAGGCCGGGATAGTGTTTTAAAAATTGCTGGAGATTCGGATTCAACACGTGAGCCATACAAGGCATGTGTGTCACATTGCCCTGAAGAAGGGCCGCAGACTGTTAAGCATCATTGTCGCACCCAGCATTCCCTGGCTGCTGGTTGAGTGGAGACAACCATTGATGAAACTCGGTCTCACTCTACAGAGCTAACCGTCCACAACTCCTCAGCAGTGTCTCACATTTCCCCTACATTTCAAAGTAAACATTTGACCGCCTGATCGCCTTGAGCTCTGCTGCCAGCATAGTAAGGAGGTGTGTGGGATTCCTTGGGCACAGTTACAAGGAAGGGTGGCCTGACCACACAGGGTTTGGGCTGAGGTGCAGGAACAACACGAGGTTGATGAGGCAGAAGCAGTGGAGGAACTTGTACATACAGAGGAAGGATTGAAACACACAACTCGTGGGGACGGAAAGACTTGTACAGCAGACACTTCTCCATCTATCACCATAGTTACCCAGTGCCCAGTCAGCGACATGTAACGCCCCTGTCTATGCTTACTGTTCCAAGTATCTGTGGTGAAATGCACCCTGTCACACACAGAGTTTCTCAAGGAAGCGGTGATGTTGTGTGCGATCTGCTGTGTTAGCGTGGGCACCCCTTTCTTGGAGAAGGAGTGGCAAATGGCCATTGGCTCTTGGGGCACTGCAATGGGCATAAGGTCTCGAAAATCCTTGGTGACAAAAGGGTGTAAAGGCAGCCTTTTTGTAGCCAACAAGTTTCAGATGCTGAAACTAAACCTCTTAGGCATGTCATGCACTTCGAAAATCATGTAAAAAACAGCGAGGGGACTCCAACCACAGTCTCCCTTGTTGCCACTAATTGGGCCACACACACCCCACTTGACTGTCATCAGTTGATCCCCCTTTTCAAAATTAAAAAGATGCTTTGCAAGAAGCACTCTCAAAAATACGCATGCCTTTCGCCTCCCCTGGCTGACCCAGGGGAAGAAAAGTCCTCTGAGAGCCATGACTTGTTCATCTTGGTTCTTTTAGAAACACAGCGAGGGGACTCCAACCACAGTCTCCCTCGTTTCCACTAATTGGGCCACACACACCTCACTTGACTGGCATCAGTTGATCCCCCTTTTCAAAATGAAAAAAATGCTTTGCATGAAGCACTCTCAAAAATACGCGTGCCCTTCGCCTCTCCTAGATGACCCAGGGGAAGAAAAGTCCTCTGAGAGCCATGTCGACATTGTCAATGGACAGACGCGTGAGCTTATCTGCCAGCAGACCCCCAGCAGCACTGAAGACAGGTTCCGAGAGAACGCTGGCTGCAGGACACCACAAGATCCCGAAGGCGTACGTGGCGAGCTCAGGCAATTTATCTAGATTGGAAGCCTAAAATGAGCAGGGCTCATGTTGCACAGTAATGGGATCGATGTTTCCTTGCATATACTCATATATCTGTGTCTCCTCCTCTTTTTCCTTGTCCAGCTCTTTTGTTTTCGCATGAGTATATGTTCTTGTCACTTTCTTATGTGTTTGTGTTGTGTTGTGAGTTGTTTGTCACCTTTTGGACACCTTTGAGGGTGTTTTCTAGGTGTTTTTATGTGTTTGTGATTGCCTCCCATTGTTTCCTATGCGGTTCGAGTGGTTCACCGAACTGGTTCGCCGAACCGAACTCGAACGAGACCTCTGTTCTGCGAACCGAACTAGAGCCGAACCGCGACCGGTTCGCTCATCTCTAGTATTGAGTGCTGCTGCCTAACTTACTTGTGCCAAGAGACAAAAGTCCTTCTCCTGTTCTGTAACCCTAGTACTGTATATTTATAATTTATGTCTGTAGCAATATGTAGCAATACAATTTTAATTATTGTGGTAGAGGTGCATTACTTTACATTAATCAACATTAAAATTAATTTGCTATGCTTTGACCATGGAGACCACTATCTAGATCTTTCTGTAATATTATAGAATCTAGGTCAGTTTTTATTCCCACATATAGTTATGAATAATGAGTCTCATAGACTAACATTTTACGTTCAATCGCATCCAAAATATCATTAACCCCTTCCCACAAGTGAGAAGTCCAAGGTGGTGTTCCTGCCTTTGATGTGGAATACAACAGGAGAAAAATTCCATAAAAGGATCATATTCACATGTAGAATAAAATTTAATTTTCATTTAAAGTTTGATTATAAAAAAAGGAAAAAATCTTTAGTAATCCTGGCAATACGTTAGATACAGTCCCAATAGTAACTGTTTGCGGGCTTTTTTGTGCATCATCATTAGAAGAGGCTTCCCTCTGGGATTTCAGCCATGCAAACCAATTTGAAGCCATGTGCTGTGTATGGTTTGACCACTCACAGACTGATTCCCCACTTTAAACTCTAAAGCAATGCTGGCAGCATTTTTATATCTATTTGAATTGACAATTTCTGAATATGATGCTGAGCACGTGCACTCAGTTTCTGTGACGGATGTGTCTGGACCTTCAGGTGCTGCTGCTGGGACCAGGTGCAGAAGGGCCCGGCAATCGTCCAAACATTAATGGATGCTGTCCCTTTAAGGGCTTGATTTAGTTTTTTTTCTGTTTCCTTGCCAGGTTGGAGGAGCCTATCCTCCAGCTGGTAATTAAGGGACTTTATAACATGAGACCTCTGATTCCTGCAGTGCAGGTTATACTCTTCATTTGGAGAAATTGCTTGCTCAGGAGTGCATGTGGCTAAAGACTTCTGTTGCTGTATATTCTGAAGATTGCCTCTCAAGATAAGTTGTTGTGTTTCCTTTTTGTGGCTTCAGACTACTGTTGCAGTACATTCTGAAGATTCCCTCTCAAGATAAGTTGTTGTCTTTCCTTTTTCCCCTTTTTGCTGTTTATTTTTGTGTTTGTTCTTCCCTCCGTGGATTGGTGGGTGGTGGGATTTAGTCCTAGGGCTGGCTAGGCAGGGGAACGTTGGCGGGCCACACCTCCGAACCATTATAGGTGCCTGTGGTTTGAGGGCAAGCACAGGGCCCCCCAGTGTCAGAGTCAGCACAGGAGCCCCTGGTTAACCTCCCTTCTTTGTGTTTAAGCCTCCCTTATTCCCAGGAGTCCACTTGCTGGGTGTCTCTCCCCACACCCAGTGCGACAGATTTTTTCTGGTCAACCATGACAAAGCCTGTTCTGAGTGGAACCTTGTTAAATCACTGTACAGTTTTGGCTTTCCTACTTCTACTCAGTTTCAAGGTATTAGCAATATTTTTATAGCCTAGGCCATCTTTATGTATAGCCACAATCCTTTTCTCAAATCTTCAGAGAATTCTTTGCCATGAGGTGCCATATTAAACTTCCAGTGTCCAATATGAGAGAGTGTGTGAGCGGTACCACCAAATAAAACAAACCTGCTCCCCAATGACAAATAATTACAAAAATATGTGATGTGTACTAGATAAAAAATACATAGATAATAATTTAAATAGTTGCAGGGGGCATTTGTGCAGCTTCTATAGAAGTGCCAGATTTTTATGCCCTGCAGTTACATATGGCAGTTTGACAGGACAGGAAACAAGTAAGTCATGGAAGACAAACAAACTTGTTCCTAGTTAATTTGCGCTGCAAAATGTTTTCCCAATATATATATGTGTCATCTATGTGCTAGCTGCTTAAATTTTTCATATCTACTGTTCTTTCACACCCACTCTGTACATTCAATTTATATCAGTCAGTTTCATCTCCCCTCTGCTATATACAGCTCTCATGCTCTTCTCACAATCTTATACCATACCACAAAGAGCTATTTACTCTCACCGTAGAACCAAGAGGCACTCTCACAATCACTTAACCATCTGCTCACTCTCTCTATTCTCCTTCTCCTAGTCACAGGAAATATCTCCCCTAACAGAGGTTCTTTTTGTAATGGTACAGGTGCATCTCAATTAATTAGAATATCATCAAAAAGTTAATTTATTTCAGTAATTCAATACAAATAGGGAAATGCTTATGTTGAGTCATTACAAAAAGAGTCTTCTGTTTCAAGTGTTTTTTTCTGTTAATGTTGATGTTTACAGCCAATAAAAACCCAAAAATCATTACCTCAGAATTAGAATAATTACCACAAAACACCTGCAAAGGCTTTCTAAGCATTTAAAATGGTCCTTTAGTCTGGTTCAGTAGGCTACACAATCATGGGGAAGACTGCTGTCCAGAAGGCAGTCATTGACATACTCCACAAGGAGAGCAAGCCACAAAAGGTCATTGCTAAAGAAACTGGCTGTTCACAGAGTGCTGTATTGAAGTTTATTAATGGAAAGTTGAGTGGAAGGAAAAAGTGGAATAAAAAAAGGTGCCCAAGCAACCGGAAAACCCTCAGCCTTGGTATAATTGTGAAGAAAAGGCCATTCAAAAATTTGGGGGAGATTCACAAGGAGTTGACTGCTGCTGGAGCCAGTGCTTCAAGAGCCACCACACACACAGACAAATCCAGGACATGGGCTACAACTGTCACATACCTTGTGTCAAGATACTCATCATGAATAATAGACAATGCCAGAGAATTTCTTACCAAATTCAGTTAACCTTCTAGCTCTTACTGAGACCTAGATCCAGCAGTCAGACACCACCCCCACGACTTCTCTCTCGTAAGGTGGCCTATAATTTCCACATACCACTAGAACTGAAAACAGATCAGGTGGAGGAGTTGGTCTGCTGCTTTACACAAATTATGCTTTTCAGGTCATCCCTTCAGAACTGCTACTTATCTTCTCTTCTTTTGAGGTCTACACAATCAGACTTTACAGGCCCTTCTCCATGCATGTGGTGGTTCTGTATTGCCCATCTGCCCCCTTTCATCAGTTTGTTGACCACTTTGCCACTTGGCGTCCACATTTTCTAGCCTGTGAGATTCCTATTCTCATGCTGGGAGACTTTAACATCCTTATTGATGATCCTCTCTCCACATCTGGTTTTCATCTTTTATATTTAGCCTACTCTCTTGGCCTTTCACAACTTACTAACTCTTCTACACATGAAGATGGGAATTTGCTGGACCTGGTATTCTGACTCTGCTCAGTGCACGATCTTACTAACACACCTCTCCTGCTCTCTGACCACAACCTTCTTTCAATCTCTGTCAAGAACTGTCAACCCAGTCAGGATACATCCACTTACCACACATATAGGAATATTCGTGCCATTAATATCCAGAAACTTATAAAACATTTTCAGTCATCACTAGCCCCAATCTCCTCCCTCTCATTTCCCAACTGTACTCTGAAACATTATAATGTTTATTCTTAGAACATACAACTCTACCCTTATCCTCATCATGACACATGACGTATTTGGTACGTCATGGATCGTGTCACTATGATCGCCTCGGGCTGCCATTTGCAGTCCACGGCGATCCAAACACATATCAGCTGAGTTCAACAGTTGACATGTGTGCCTGCTAGTCATGAGTGGAATCGCATTCCACCCGCGACTATTAACCCCTTACATCTCGCTGCCAAAATCTGTCAGCGAGCTGTATATGCGCGCAGCCATAACGGTAACATACCCAGCCCCCATCGGAAGTCACGTGATGTGATCACGTGACTTGGTTGGTAATGGTGTGATGACTCCTGTAGCTATCATGAGTCTCTTTCTCTCACTGCCGGCAGAGGGCAGTGTTAGAGAGGAGAGCAGATTTTCTCCAGATCTCAGCTCTGTAGCTGTAATCTGGAGAAATGGAAGAGCGATCAGATTGCTGATCATTATAGTCTCCTAGGGGACCTAGTAAAATAAAAAACAAAAAGTTAAAAAAAGTTTCAAAAAATGAAAAAAAGTAAAAAAACCTGAAAGTTCAAATCACCCCCCATTCAATATTAAAGGGTTAAAAAAATAAAAAATATACAGATATTTGGTATCACCACGTTCAGAAATGCTCGATCTATCAAAATATAAAATCAATTAATCAATTAATCTGATTGTTAAATAACGTAACGGCAAAAAAATTCCAAACGCCAAAATTATGTTTTTTGGGCGTCATAAATTTTGCGCAAAATGCAATAACAGGCAATCAAAACATAGCATCTGCGCAAAAATGGTACATTTAAAAACATCAGCTCAAGACACAAAAAATTAGTTGACACTGAGCCATAGATCCCAAAAAATGAGAACGCTACGGGTTTTGAAAAATGGCGCAAAACATGAGCCACTTTTATTGGACAAACTTGTGAATTTTTTTAACCCCTTAGATATACAGTTAGATCCAGAAATATTTGGACAGTGACACAAGTTTTGTTATTTTAGCTGTTTACAAAAACATGTTCAGAAATACAATTATATATATAATATGGGCTGAAAGTGCACACTCCCAGCTGCAATATGAGAGTTTTCACATCCAACTCGGAGAAAGGGTTTAGGAATCATAGCTCTATAATGCATAGCCTCCTCTTTTTAAAGGGACCAAAAGTAATTGGACAAGGGACTCTAAGGGCTGCAATTAACTCTGAAGGCGTCTCCCTCGTTAACCTGTAATCAATGAAGTAGTTAAAAGGTCTGGGGTTGATTACAGGTGTGTGGTTTTGCATTTGGAAGCTGTTGCTGTGACCAGACAACATGCGGTCTAAGGAACTCTCAATTGAGGTGAAGCAGAACATCCTGAGGCTGAAAAAAAAGAAAAAATCCATCAGAGAGATAGCAGACATGCTTGGAGTAGCAAAATCAACAGTTGGGTACATTCTGAGAAAAAAGGAATTGACTGGTGAGCTTGGGAACTCAAAAAGGCCTGGGCGTCCACGGATGACAACAATGGTGCATGATCGCCGCATACTTTCTTTGGTGAAGAAGAACCCGTTCACAACATCAACTGAAGTCCAGAACAATCTCAGTGAAGTAGGTGTATCTGTCTCTAAGTCAACAGTAAAGAGAAGACTCCATGAAAGTAAATACAAAGGGTTCACATCTAGATGCAAACCATTCATCAATTCCAAAAATAGACAGGCCAGAGTTAAGTTTGCTGAAAAACACCTCATGAAGCCAGCTCAGTTCTGGAAAAGTATTCTATGGACAGATGAGACAAAGATCAACCTGTACCAGAATGATAGGAAGAAAAAAGTTTGGAGAAGAAAGGGAACGGCACATGATCCAAGGCACACCACATCCTCTGTAAAACATGGTGGAGGCAACGTGATGGCATGGGCATGCATGGCTTTCAATGGCACTGGGTCACTTGTGTTTATTGATGACATAACAGCAGACAAGAGTAGCCGGATGAATTCTGAAGTGTACCGGGATATACTTTCAGCCCAGATTCAGCCAAATGCTACAAAGTTGATCAGACAGCGCTTCATAGTACAGATGGACAATGACCCCAAGCATACGGCCAAAGCTACCCAGGAGTTCATGAGTGCAAAAAAGTGGAACATTCTGCAATGGCCAAGTCAATCACCAGATCTTAACCCAATTAAGCATGCATTTCACTTGCTCAAATCCAGACTTAAGACGGAAAGACCCACAAACAAGCAAGACCTGAAGGCTGCAGCTGTAAAGGCCTGGCAAAGCATTAAGAAGGAGGAAACCCAGCGTTTGGTGATGTCCATGGGTTCCAGACTTAAGGCAGTGATTGCCTCCAAAGGATTCGCAACAAAATATTGAAAATAAAAATATTTTGTTTGGGTTTGGTTTATTTGTCCAATTACTTTTGACCTCCTAAAATGTGGAGTGTTTGTAAAGAAATGTGTACAATTCCTACAATTTCTATCAGATATTTTTGATCAAACCTTCAAATTAAATGTTACAATCTGCACTTGAATTCTGTTGTAGAGGTTTCATTTCAAATCCAATGTGGTGGCATGCAGAGCCCAACTCGCGAAAATTGTGTCACTGTCCAAATATTTCTGGACCTAACTGTAAGTAACCATATACATGTTTGATGTCTACAAACTCATACCAACCTCTGGCATCACAGTAACACATCAGTTTTACCATACAGTGAACATGATGAATAAAATATCCTAAAAACTAGTGTGCGATCACACTTATTTTGCAGTTTTTCCCCACTTGAAATTTTTTGCTGTTTTCCAGTACACTATATGGTAAAAGTTATGGTTTAATTTAAAAGTACAACTTTTCCCGCAAAAAACAAGCCAACATATCGGAAGATAGATGGAGAATAAAAAAATTACGGCTCTCATAAGAAGGGGAGCAAAAAAAAAATGAAAGAAAAAACTCCCGGGGGTGAAGGGGTTAATCTCTACAAACAATCTTACTTCAACACCCTCATCACCTCAGTATTCAACAATCCTTAACTACTATTTTCATTCCCCCCTCAGTCCAAGAGTGCAGGCCTCAACCACCAACTTCAGCACGCATAATCAATTATTTTAAATAAAAAATTGACCATATCTGACAGGAACGTTTCCCCCAGTCTCCTAATTTCCTGCATTCTCATCCTGCATGCAAGAAGAAGTTATATGGCTCCATTCATCTTTTCGCCCTACTACCTACATTAGTGACCTCTTATCCTCACATCTCCATCACTTCCTTTATCAAGCTGTCACCACTCACCTAAATAAAATATTTAGCCTCTGTCTCTCATCTGTTGTCTTTACCTTCTCCTTCAAACATGCCAGCATATTCCCATCACTGAAAAATTAAATCCTCACTGAAAACTGTGCTGTTAATTACAGACCTGTCTCTAATCTCCCCTTGATCTCTAAAATTCTGGAACATTTGGTCCACTCCCATTTAATCTGCTATCTTTTTAGATAACTCTCTTCCTGCCCATTTTCAATGCAGTTTATGTTGAAAACACTCTACTGAAACTACTCCTTCCTTAGTAAAGTTTCTAATGATCTACTAACAGCTAAATCTAATGGTCACTATTCCCTGCTGATTCTCAGAGATCTCTTTGCTGCATTCAATGCTGTGGATCACGATCTCCTCTTCACTATATTCTGCTCTATCGGCCACAAAGACACCACCGTTTTCTGGTTCTCCTCCTACATCTTTGACTACTCCTTCACTGTATCGTTTGCCGCCTCCCCTTCTTCTTACTGTCGAGGTTCCTCAGAATTTGATCCTAGGCCGTCTCCTCTTCTCTCTGTACACTGCCCCTATTCAACAAACTATCAGTAGATTTGCTTTCCAGTACCATCTGTATACTGATAATATCCAATTATACACATCGTCTACTGACATCACCCCTTCATTACTGCATAATACAAGTGATTGTCTATCTGCTTTCTTCAACAAAATGCTCTCATTCTATCTAAAACTGATTCTATTAAAAACTGAACTTCTCATGTTTCCTCCCTCTACTAACCTTCCTTAATTCAATAATAATACCACTTCCATGTGTGGTTCGAGCATTACTCCCCAGCAGCACTCCTGTTGTCTTGGGGTCATATTTGACACAGATCTCTCCTTCACTCCCTATAGCCAATCATTTACTGGCTCCTGTCACCTAAATTAATTAAAAAATAATACGAGTTCATGATACTCAGTAAACCAACAATCACCACTTTTTATGCACTTCCAAAAGTCCATAAAGGGCTTGAGCCCCTTAGATGATGGACCATAGTCTTCGGGGTGGATTCAGTAACCCAAAACGCAGCAACCATATATTTGGACAAAATCTTAAGGTCATTTGTCTCGGCCCCCTCTTCACTCATTAGGGGCACATCAGAACTATTATTGAAAATACAAGATGTCACAGTGGACCATAAAATCTACCTGGCCTCAATTTATGTTGAGTCGCTTTATAACTCCACACTGCTTAAGGAGGGAATTGAAGTAGTATATTATTTTTTTACAATCATGGGCTACCTACCTTCAGGTCCACAATTTGTTTGGAATGGATTTATTTGATTTTGTGCTAGGCACAACTACTTTATGTTTCATGGCAAGTACTTCCACCAGCTCAGGGGCACAGTGACGGGAGTTCTTCTGCCCCATCTTATGCCAACCCTTTCCTGGGCTGTTGGGAGGAAACAATCATCTTCCATGTGGACACACCTTGGTGGGTTCCTCTGATCTAATATTGGGGATATATATTGATGATGTCCTGATTAGTGTTGAGCCACCCACCTAGTGTTCGAGTTCGGTTTGGTTCGTCGAACGGCGGCTCCGTTCGCCAAACATTCGACGAACCCCATTGAAAACAATGGCAGGCAAATACAAACACATACAAACACCTTATACATATACACATACAGTTACTAAACATTGCCATTACACTTACAGGTCCCTGCGATGCGTCCTGCACTCTGTCTCCTGCCGCTTTCCCTTCTGACAATTGCTGTGCCCTCATGGTAACCAGCACTGATGAAAGGACCTTCCGTGACGTCAAAATAGCATGTGACCAGTCACATGTGTATTATCTCACTGACTACAGACCGGAAACATGGCTAGATGTCATGCTAGGCCCTGTCAGTGCATCTCTCCGAAACGCGGTGTTCATTTGACCATCTCCGTAATCATGAAATAATAAAAAAAAAATGACATGGGCTTCACCCCATCTTTGTGTCCAACCAGGTACAACTAGGCAGCTGGGGATTGGAATCCGAAGCACAGGTTGGCCCAAACTTTCTGGGTAGTCTGCAGCCGCCCCAAAAAATAGCGCTTTCATAGAAGCGCCATCATCTGGCGCTGTATCCAACTCTTCCAGCTGCCCTGGACACAAAAATGGGGCGAAGCGCATGTTGTTGTTTTTTTTAATTATTTCATGAAATTCATGAAATAATTAAAAAAAGGGCTTCCCTATGTTTTTAGTTCGCAGCCGGGAACAAATAGGCAGCTGGGGGTTGGGAGCAGCCGTACCTGCCTGCTGTACCTGGATAGCATACAAAAATATGGCGAAGCCCACATCATTTTTTTGGTGGGCAAAAAACTCCTGCATACAGTCCTGGATGGAGCATGCTGAGCCTTGTAGTTCTGCAGCTGCTGTCCGCTCTCCTGCATACATTAGTGAATGGAGCATGCTGAACCTTGTAGTTCTGCTCCCCCTGTCTCTCCCTCCAGCATACAGTCCTGGATGGAGGAAGCTGAGCCTTGTAGTTCTGCAGCTGCTGTTTGCTCTCCTCCGTACAGACAAACAGCAGACAGCAGCTGCAGAACTACAAGGCTCAGCATACTCCATCTAGGAATGTATGCAGGAGTTTATTGCCTCCCAAAAACATTATGTGGGCTCTGCCATGTTTTTGTACGCTAGCCAGGTACAGCAAGCAGCTATGGGCTGCCCCAACCCCCAGCTGCCTATTTGTACCCGCTGGGAACCAAAAATATAGGGAAGCCCTTTTTTTTTTAATTATTTCATGAATTTCACAAAAAAATAAAAAAAAAATAACGTTGGTTTCACCCAATTTTTGTGTCCAGCCAGGTACAACTAGGCAGCTGGGGATATGAATCTGCAGTGCAGGGTGCCCAAGGTTTCGGGGCACCCCTGCTGCGAATTGCAGTCCGCAGCCGCCCCAGAAAATGGCGCTTTCATAGAAGCGCCATCTTCTGGCGCTGTATCCAACTCTTCCAGCTGCCCAGGTGATGGGTGGCTCACTGGGTAAAAATGGGGTTAGGGCTAGCTGTATATTGTCAACTGGCCCTAAGCCCGAAATTCATGGTGTCACGCCAATATTAGACATGGCCACCATGAATTTCTAGTACCGATAAAAAGAACCACAACACACAGAAAAATATTTTTATTATAAATAAAAGACAACACAATTAGTGACTCCATCTTTATTGAAATAAAAAGAAACTCTCCGCAGTAATCCTGGGTCATGGGTCCCGCGCTGTCCAATCCGGATCCAATATCATCTGATCGGTTTGCTGGAACCTGTGTCAGGTTCAAGGGCCTGAATCAAATATCAAAATGCAAAAAAAACCCAAAAAAACCAAACTACACACTTCTGTGCAGACTCCTGTCCGACAGCAGCAGTTGACAGTTTAGCCGGTCGGGCGGTAAAAAGCCGGCCTCACCGCTCGACTTATAGTGTCAGCTGATTCCGTGAGGTGTCTGCATCAGAAGATCATCACCAGGTCTGAGAGAGAGAAAAGAGAGAGAAAAGAGAAGAAGGAGAAAGAGAGAAGAGAGAGAGAAGAGGAGAGAAGAGGAGAGCAGAGAGAGAGAAGAGGAGAGAAGAGAGAGAGAAGAGAGAAGAGAGAAAAGAGAGAGGAGAGAGTGAGAGAAGAGAGAGAGAAGAGAGAGGAGAAAGAGGAGAGAGAGGAGAGAGCAATGCAGCCTCATTCCGATTTTAGAGGTGTGTCCCACGGCTCACAGCTGATGTCCGGCTCCTCCCCTCAGTGCATAATTAAATTAAATTTAATTATAAATAAATAATAATTATAATTTAAAATTAAATTCTTTACTGAGACGGCTGGGACTCAAACTTGTGACCTAATTCTCCTCAGGCAGGAGCTCTAGCCATTGAGCCACTGCCTCTAATGAAAAGCACAGGAAGATTTGGTAGTCTTCACCTCTGTTTTGCACTTGAGAATCCAGAAGGGGATTATTCAGCTACAAAGAGGAGAGAGAGAGAGAAAAAGAGAGAGAAAAAGAGAGAGAGAGAGAGAAAGAGAAAAAAAGATAGAGAGAAAAATAGGGAGAAAGAGAGAAAAAGAGAGAGAAAGAGAAAGGGAGAAAAAGAGAGAGAAAAAAGAGAACAAGAGAGAGAGAAAAGGAGAGAAAAAGAGAGAGAGATGAGAGAGAGACGAGAGAGGAGAGAGAGAAGAGAGAGAGAGAAGAGAGAGAGGAGAGAGCAATGCAGCCTCCTTCCATGAACTGCTCCGATTTTTGAGGTGTGTCCCGCGGCTCACAGCTTATGTCCAGCTCCTCCCCTCAGTGCATAATTAAATTAGATGAAATTATAATTATAAATAAATAAAAATTATAATTAAGAAATGAAAAATAAATTAAATTCTTTACTGGGGCGGCTGGGACTTGAGCTCATGAACTAACACTCCTTAGGCAGTAGCTCTAACCATTGAGCCACTGCCTCTAGTGAGAAGCATAGGAAGATTTGATCATCTTGACCTCTGCATTGCAGAGTGAAGTCTCCGATGACAGCGCAGCTCACTTCTGGTGCTGCGTGGAGAGGACACAGTGCGCTCGTGTTCTACGGCGCTCCCTGTCATCTTCATGTAGCAGAGATGACAGTGTCGTGTGGATTACTTCGGACCTAGATTGTTGTTTGGGGATTAATAAAGAGGTAAATGAGGAGTGTTTTTGTCCGATATTCCAAATAAAGGATTTTTTGTTGTGTGTGTTTATTTACTTTCACTTACAGGTTAATCATGGAAGGTATCTCGGGGAGACGCCTGAAATGATTAACCCCTTATTATCCCGATTGCCACCGCACCAGGGCAATTCGGGATGAACCAGGTAGAGTCCGGGGACTGCCGCATCTAATGGATGCGGGAATTCCGGACACCTGCTGGGTGATATTTTTAGGGTGGTGGGCTCCCCATAACGTGGCGCTCCCCATCCTGACAATACCAGCCTCCAGCCGTGTGGCTTTATCCTGGCTGATATCAAATTGGGGGGAACCGCAGTTTTTTTTTTAAATTATTTATTTTACTGCATGATATAGACCCAGCGGCTGTGATTGGTTGCAGTGAGACAGCTGTCACTCATCGTGGGGACATGTCTGACTGCAACCAATCATGGGCGCTGGTGGGCGGGGAAAGCAGGGAATACCTGATTGAATAATGAAGCGGCAACCATTTTCAAAAGAGAAAAAGCTGCCGGAGATTTGTGATAGCCGTGCAGCCTCGCGCCCATGATCAGTGAGTAGGAAAGAGAGAGGGATTGTGCTGGAGATGCAGTATGCATGCAGATATGCAATGTGCGCACATAGGCTTACTGTGAAAAGCCACGCTTTTGGTGATTGAACTGTTATCGAACGGTAACTCGAACTGCCGAACTTGAAGCAAATCGTTCGAGTTCGTCGAATGACTTGAACACCCTCCAAAATCACTCGAATTTGAAATTGGCGAACCATTCAAATCGAACATCGCTCAACTCTAGTTCTGAGTATTTGGTCAGGCACCCCAGATCAATATCCTGAATTTGTAGTGTTTATTAATGTTAACCAGCTGAATTTTATATTTACTAGTGAAGTCTATCACTCACAACTTGCATTTCTGGACGTTCTGATCATTATCAACAAAGAGGGGGTTCTGTCTACTAAAACGTTTAGAAAACCAACTGCAATGAATTGTTTACTTAGATGGGACAGTTTCCATCCTACCCGCCCCTCAAGTGGGGTATTCTCATAGGACAATAACTCAGAATACAGAGAAATTGCTCAGGAGATCAGAACTTCCTTAAGCAATACAGCGCAATTGGGATCTTTAGAATAGGGGCCTCCATAGGTGACCACCTAGTGCATACTTTTACAGTTGACTCAGAACACCTTGGACGTAACTGGGCAGAAAACGATTGGGGAATTTCTGCTATGGGGGCCGTAAGTATTGTGCTGGGTGGTACCTTCCCAGTTTTTCACCAGTGCCAGTACGGGCCACCACTATTATATGAGAGATTTTGTAAATTGCAAAAGCAGTGGATTGGTGTATATGGCCACATGTACAGTAGGTGCCCTCTTAATTTTGTGGGAAAAAGCACAAGAGAACTGAGGAGATGGATAGAGGAGCACATCAGGGATATAAGACACAAAAGGGACACCGCTATTGTCAGACATGTACCATCAGGGTGACTCCAAGTCTGTGTCCTTCAGTGTGGTGGATATAATAAGTAAACCCCAGGGGAGTGAAAGGGAAAATAGGATCTTGCAGCAGGAATGACAATGGATCTTCTGACTGAGATCACAGACCCTCAATCTAATATATAAAGCTGAGTGTATATGTGTATGTATGTATGTCCGCTGAAGGAATCCGCATCGTCGCATTTACAATCACGAAATTTTGCACAGACACCCCATGTGACTCAGGAAACATCATGGACTATGTTTTGATGGGAAAATTTAACCCCGCGCTTTATAGATGCTCTCCAAAAAACTGCCTGCATTAAAGTCAATGGAGCTGCAAGCTAAAATGTATTAATGGCAGCTGTGATTGATCCTATAGGAACAAAGGACATTCATAGTATATGAAGCTTATGTGTGACGTAATAAGATATCGGTAGGGAGATGGATAGAGAGAGACAGAAAGAGACAGACAGATAGGCACAGACAGAATAAGAGGCCGACAGGGAAAGAGACAGACAGACAAAGACAGAGAGCCAGAGACAGACAGAGAAAGAGCGAGAGAGACAGACAATCAAAGAGACAGAGGCAGTCAGTCACAGACAGATGGGCACAGAAAGGGAAAGAACCAGACAGGGAAAGAGACAGACAGAGGCAGACAGACACAGACAGACAGGCACAGACAGGGAATGAGACAGACAAACAGACAGGGAAAGGGACAGAGAGAGAGACAGACAGTCAAAAGAGACAGAGGCAGACAGATGCAGACAGGGAAAGAGACAGGCACAGACAGAAAGGGAAAGAAACAGACAGAGAAAGAGACAGAAACAGGGAAAGAGACAGGGAAAAAAACAGGGAAAGAGACAGGGACAGATGGGGAAAGAGACAGGCAGGGAAAGAGACAGACGTGGAACAAGACAGACCTGGAACGAGACAGATGTGGAAAGAGACAGATGGAGAAGAGACAGACGAGGAAAGAGACAGAAGGGAAAACAAACTGACAGACACAGAGATAGAGAGAGAGACAGACACAGACAGAAACAGAGATAGAGAGACAGAAAGACAGACAAAGAGATAGAGACAGACAGAGAGACAGACAGCCATGGATAGAAACAGAGATACGCATGGATAGAATAGAGACAGACAAACAGACAGACAGAGAAAGATACCGACACACAGACAGACACACAGAGACAGACACACAGAGACAGGAACACAGACAGACAGACAGAAAGAGACAGACAGACAGACAGAAAGCGACAAACAGAAAAACAGACAGAGACAGACACACAGAACTAGACAGAAAGAGACAGACAGAGAGAAAGAGATAGACAGAAAGAGACAGACAGAAAGTGACATAGACAGACAGACACCAACAGACAGAGACTGGGAGAGAGATAGAGACACAGTTACTATCCCGGGAAACGCTTGGGTACTACAGCTAGTAGTTTAAATAAGACTCACTTAAACACCATATTTGTAGATGAATCTTTCCATGGAACTCCCAACTAATGATGAATTTCTTTTGGGAATAGACAATCATTACCCATGTACAGTATATTCATCTGAAAAAGAGGTTGTTCTACATGCATTTGTATGACTGATCTGCTATTATTTAGCTTATTTATCTGTTAAATGTGTAGTGACCTTAGTTTTTGATGGACTCTTTGGTTTATCTTTTGAAATAAAACCCTCTTTATTGGTTAAGATTTAATCCATATCATGATTTGACTGTACTTTTAAGTATCCACATTGGACATCTTTGGTTGTAGGCTGTAGTGGTCCACTGTTCACCAGGATATGTTGAAGACACTTATTTTTTACCATTCACCTTTTATACGTCTACAAGGATTGTTGTAGTGTTTTCACTGGACCACATTCAATACCCACTTTCTCTTCTATTCATTTTCTATTAGGCTTAATACACTGCTTAATACAATGTGGGGTTGTTTTCCCTGTAATTTAGTTCATAATGTGGGATGTCTATACACTCTTTTTGTGTACCTGCGTATGAATATCTCTCTGTGCGCTACTCTGGTGCGCTAAGATGGGTGCCTACGTGCTGCTACCTGTTACTGAGGCCGGGACTATCCACCTCTGCTCTTGTGCACACCTCCCAGCTTGACTCATTCCCGGAGTGGGTACGGTTGCGCCTGCTTGATCATTTTCACGGGCGCTACGGAGTGCATGCCCCGCACTTCCAGTTGGTTGCCATGGCAGGATTTCATGCACGATCCCCATGGCCATTCTGGGGTGCACGTACCAAACCTCTGGTTGCTAAGACCTGTTGGTGTGCACTTTAGGCTGTGCAGCGCTCTGGTGAGTGGATGGTCTGGTGACATGCACGGTATATGCTGGGAGACAGAAGCCTGCAAACTTTATCATGGCGCATTAGCCATGGTTAATTTTGAGCCAGACTATTTAAACTCTGACGGCCATAATGTTTTTGTTACAACCATGAATGATTCTGTATCCTGAACCCTGTTATTATTTTTCCCCCTGGCCTCCTGCCGAACTGAGAAATGTGTTGAAGCCATGCTGTCATGCACCAAATACAGGGAAGTGTGATTATAAATGTTTAACAGTAGTGATGGGCGAACCCGAACTGTAAAGTATGGGGTTCGTACTGAACACATAGTGTTTGTGCACAAGGTCCTGAACACACGTTTTCCTGGAAAAGTCGTGTTACAGTTAAAATCCAGTTCGGGTCTAGGGGTTTTAAAAAATACCTCTGCTGTAGTCCATAGTCAAGCATCTCTTCAGCTCTGCTACATCTCTGCAAGGAGACAAACACAGGTCTGCTCACACAGACTCAGCTGAGAGCTGTCAGAGACTTCACCCGAGTGCACAGCTGAGGATGGTCAGCTGTGCCCCGGGTAAGCTCCACTGACTACAGAATCATAGAATGGTAAGAGTTGGAAGCGACCTCAAGGGCCATCTGGTCCAACCCCCTGCGACTACGTTTTCCTAAATCAGTCCAGCTATATGTTTATCCAGCTTCCGCTTGAAGATTTCCATTGATGGAGAGCTCACTACCTCTCGCAGTAGCCTGTTCCACTCTATGACTGCCCTCACTGTCAGAAAGTTTTTCGTAATGTCTAATCTGAATCTCCTTCCTTTTAGTTTCACCTCTTTTAGTTTAGTTACAAGACCTTCTATGACATCACAGCCATGTGACCAGTCTGGTGTGAATGTTGTTGTTACCTCGTGGGTTATAGGACCTTTCGTGATATCTTGCGGTGATGTCAGCAATGACCTCAGGTAACCCTGACTCTGATGTCAGTGCTGTCACTGCCGACAAGCACTCTCTTAACGGCAGTGTTGCAGTGACGTCAGTCGAGGATACCCGGGAGCACAGCTGACCGCCTCAGCTGTGCACTTGGGTGAAGACTCTGACAGCTCTCAGCTGTGTCTGTGACTGGTCATTTGTGCGAGCAGACCTGTCTGTCTCCTCGCACAGAATGTCTTCAATTTCATGTCTAACAAAATATTTTTTTCCCTGTGTTGTTGTTTTATTTTACTGTTAAAATAACAGAGAATCACAGATGCTGTCACCGAGTGGGCATCTGTGATTGGATGCTAGATTAACCTGAAACCAGCCCATATATTCTAGCATCTACTGTAGAATGCATGGGCAGATTCCAGGTTATTCCAACAGCCAATCACAGACGCCCATTCTGTGTGACAGCATCTATAATTGGCTGCTGGTTCCCTCACACATATAGTAGTGTAAAAATAAATAAATAATTTAAAAAAATGACGTAGTGCTCCGCGGTATTTTTGATTCTCAGCGCAGATAAAGTGTATGGCTACAGGAGGCTGCCACCACAATCTGCCTGGCTTTACCTTGACTGGCAATCAAAATACCGGAAAGCTTTTTTTTTTTTTAATTATTTAAAAAAATAATTTAAAAAAATGCGTGGCCGTATTTTGATCGCCAGTCAGGTAAAAGCAGGCAGCTGGGGGGCTGGGATTCTCTGCAGCCGGCAGCTGCCCCTGGAAATGCCGCATTGTTTTTTAGCTCAATTTCCAGGCACTTTACCCGGCTCGCTCAGTAGCCCTGATGGCAGTAGTACGCTGTGTAATAAAGGGGTTAATACCAACTTTGTATTCTCAGCTGGTACTTATCCCGAAATTCATGGTGTCACACCAAATTAGACATGGCCACCATAAATTTCTAGTAAACAGTAAAAAAAAGAAACACATAGAATTTTTTTTTATTAGTAAGGAAACAAAAAAACATTTAAAGACTCCATCTTTAATATAAAAAAATCCTTAGTCCGCCAAAGTCCACAAGGAGAGCAATGTCAGCTCTGCTAAATCGCTCTGTAAAGACAAGCATTTCTACAGAGCGAGAAGCAGGCTGACACTGACAGTGACATTCAAAGTTCAATCGAGTCCATGGTTAAGCTATGGACTCAGGTGAACCCTGATGTCACTGCGAACATGGCCGAAAAAAAGCTGAAAACTGCCAAGTTACGAGCAGTGCAGTGAATACTACTGGAAGTTAATGATTGGACCTAGAATCAGAAGTGCCAAGAGATAGTGGGTCTGCAAGACGCATCACGGGACCAGTAAATATAATGACAATGTTTATTATTACTATATTCTTTACTTTACAGCCCCCCCGCCCCATTCCATAACTGTAATGTCTAAGCTCGGATTTAGGATGCAAGTTCGCGTTATCTCCGACCCCAAACACGGACTTTACAACAAGCTCGGGCGAGTCTCCAGATCCTGAACATCGGAGGGGTTTGCCCATCACTATTTAGCAATTTTAATGCAACTGTTGTTTTATTGCTATCTTTGTATATTCTGCGTTTTGAGTCCATTGACATATTCATGTCTGGTTCATTTACCCTGGGAGTTGACCATATGAACCCTACTGAGTAGGGATACGTCTTTTTCCTTTAAGTCTTCCTTGGAACTTTTGTGCATTTTTTCTTATTTGTCATTTAACAATCCTGTAACAGGGGACATACCACTGAGTCACTCACACGCTACAACATATCTAATGATGTGTCGGCGGGGTCACGTTGTTAGTGACGCACTTCCGGCATCGTTAGTGGTGTTGTAGCGTGTGACAGCTACGTGAGATTGCGATTCAATGTAAAACCGTTCTTCGCATACACGTCGTTCATTTGCTAAAAATTGCATGTCGGGTTGTTCAATGTTCCTGAGGCAGCACACATCGCAGTGTGTAATACCCCGGGAATGATGAACAGATCTTACCTGTGTCACGCGGCTCCCGCCGGTAATGCGGAAGGAAGGAGGTGGGCAGGATGTTTACATCCCACTCATCTCTGGCCCTCCGCTTCAATTGGCCGGCCGCATTGTGACTTCGCTGTGATGCCGAACGTCCCTCCCACTCCAGGAAGTGGATGTTCGTCGCCCACATCGTATGGAAGGGTAAGTACGTGTGACGGCAATTAATCATTTGTGCGACACGGGCAACAAATTGAACATGTCGCACATAGGATGGGGGCGTGTCACATCGCATATGATATAGTATGCTTAATTGTAAGGTGTAAAGCAGGCTTTAGAGGTTTTGCTTGTACAATCTCATATTAGGGAATGTCTGATCACAGATGGTGATTTTTGACTGGATGGTTTTCTTTTCTGACTTACTAGTATATACACACTTCATGTTTGGAGTAAATATTTTGCCCTTTATTATCCCTGTTTAATTATCTTGATTACTTTGCAGTAGTCCCCTTACGGGCATTACTGTATAGGGTACCCTGTGACTATTAATGGGCAAAGTGTAATATTCATTGCTCCAATCAGATTCAATATCTTGGAGTATTGTTGATACCTACGCAGTACTTATTATGTTAGGTAGGGAAATTCTAGGGCTGACCAGGTGTTTTGCCAAGTATTTATAGGGGTCGGATACAGCTTTAAAGAAGGCAATTAATTTTATTATAATGATTTAACGATTACAGAAAATGGGAAATAATGTGATATTACGTTGCACACTACATAGGAAAAACTTCACCAGGAGCTGCAAGCATCATCTGTCCGGGAGCATCAGCTGTGGGAAGCAAAAAACAGAAAAGACAGAAAAACTCCTGGGATCCATAATGTGGTGTAATGGGTGTCCCCTCCACAAGTAAACAGGCTTCTGACTTTGCTGTAATCTTCACTAGTTTATATCTCACTTGAAAACAAATGCTCGCGTAACCAAATGTTACACAAACTCTAACAGGTTTCATTTGTCCAATATAGTATCCCTCTTCTGAGTGGCCAACTCTTCACATGTCAATCTACACCAGACATATATGTCACTGGATGGGACATGCCAAAAGCTCATTGTTTCAGATGTTTTACTATACTATAAACACGCACATTCTCAGTAAACATTGATAAAAGAACTATCTGGTATTGAGTGATTCTATAAACATGCATTTTCTCACAATTACTATAACTCTAGGTGTATGGGAAAATTACAGAAAAACAAGCTAATATAAGCTATAACTCCAGTTGTCTGGGAAAATTACAGAAAAAAAAGCTAATATAAACTATAACTGTTGCAGTCAAATATCTTAAAATGTTTCTTAAAGATAGACTACTAATATGAATTCCTGATGGCCACTAACATGTTAGCACTAAACCAGGGCAAGCCATTGAGGAATGGGGGCACCGCCTTAAACTAGGGTGTCATACCCTTTATTTATAGGAAGGAATCGGTTATAGGGCAAAATTAGGGCTACTATCATTATGATTGGTTGTCCGTAGTGGATGGTGTGAACCTCCTTCCCCCTGCCTTGGCCATATCTGTATACCCTGGAATTTTATCTTTTATGTGGTATTCGTTTCTTTGGTTGCTTTTAATGCATTAATAATAAAAGTTAATTTTTAAGGAATTGCCATATATTTTTGTAAAACTTTCTAATTTTTTTCCCATGAATATTGTGTTGGTTAAACAATTCTGTCACCTACACCTCAAATAAAGTTCTAAAATGTGACTTTTTCTTCCCTTTGACCCTGCAAAAACTCCTACTGCCACACTTATTCAATCTCTATAGGTAGGAAATATGTAAACTACTGTGCCTCCCAACAAGAAAAATTATGAAAACCACTGGTTTTTCTTTACTCAGCTGCTTTTTTCTTGTCATAATACAAATTCTAACAGTCTATTCAGTAGGACTATCAGCTGTGCATCCACCAGACTTCTGCATAACACAATTGGTGTTCCCAACTCCATTTATAAGGCAAGAAATCCCACTTATTAAACCTGACGGGGCACACCTGTGAAGTGAGAACCATTTCCGGTGACTACCTCTGCAAGCTCATCAAGAGAATGCCAAGAGTGTGGAATGCAGTAATCAAAGCAAAAGGTGGCTATGAAGAACCTAGAATATAAGACATCTTTTCAGTTGTATTTTCAGTTGTTTCACACTTTTTTAAGTATTTCATTCCACATGTGTTAATTCATAGTTTTGATGCTTCAATGTGAATCTACAATTTTCAGAGTCATGGAAAAAAAAAATTCTTTGAATGAGAAGGTGTGTCCAAACTTTTGGTCTGTACTGTATATCTGTTGAATTGTGTTATTCTGTAATGTCTCATATTGCCTGTACATGTCCCCTTTGAAGTGTAAAGTTCTGCAGAATATGTTAAAGCTATAGAAATAAAAAAAATAATATATATATATATATATATATATATATATCTCCAGATTCTGGACCGTGAATAAGGCGGATTTTACCGCTGAAACGCGTAGTCCTATCTGCGCTTCTTTCCTGCGATAATGCTGTTCTGAATTGCTTGAACCATTATATTTTAATGAATTTATGAATAAAAAAGAAAACATTTTTTAACAGCATCCCGGACTGCTCACGTTATTGCTGGATTTTGCCTTGTTGTTGTTTATATATATATATATATATATAAACGTTTTCAATAACCCTTTTGATAAATGTTTGCAACAGATTCCAGAAACTCAGTATCTCATTACAGATGGGACCCAATTATTTGGTATTGGATGTAGAATAAATGGTTATATTTCATAACACCCAGAACCTATTCATAGGCAGCCATCTGTGGTGTTTTCTCCTCCTTTCTTTAAACATATCTCTTGGCTCAATTACATATTCTAACACATATGATTTCAAAATGTAGTTTTTCACACAAAATCATTAATATTTAATGTTCTTTCTCTATACAATCAATGAAAAATATTTAAAATTACAGTTTTTAAATTAATTAGCAATAGGTATTATGCAGCTTTCAAGTATATAAAAAGGTATTTCACACCTTCTTTTAATGAAAAAATGTCTAGCATGATGTTAAATTAAATAATAATGCACGCTGGTCTATCAATTCTCTACCTCCCCTCTGCTAGTGCTGCTTAGGTCCAATAACATACTCTGTGCTATCACTTTTTAGTGCACATGGATACCTGACTGCAGCAGCTAATCACTAGCAAGTGACTGTCAGCAGCAGGCAAATGTCTGGTGAACCGGAAAAGGATTTGCAAAGCATATATACAGACAACCTTCTTCAATACCTAGGCTGCTTTAACATTAGCGTTTTTTTTGGTTGTCAAAAAACGCAAACCGCATATGACCGGATCCTGTGGATTGAATGTGCAACGCATGTAACCGCAATTGTTTTACCAGATCCTTCTGCAGCAGGACACAGAATTTATTGGCCAACACTGGACTCAGCTGATCGGGAGTCAGTTGAACTCCTGATCTCACAGCCCACGTGCACTGCGACGAATGCCGGTTAATAGCAGTCACTGCCTGCTGCCGATCACGCGTGACCGTGTGCGGGCTCTGTGGTCAGTAGTTCAGCTGAGTTCAGATCAGCTGGGCCTTCAGTGTTGGCCGATTACTTGTGCTGTGTCCCCTACATCCATCGCAACATGTGCTGGCTGTGAGGTCAGCTAAGTTTGGCCGGCACTGGAGTCAGATAATCTGAACTCAGCTGAACTCAGCCAGCAGAACAAGTAATCAGATCAGTGACTCCATTATCGGCTGATTACTTGTTCTGTCTCCCACTGCATTCATCGCAGAGTGTGCGGGCTGTGAGGTCAGCTGAGTTCAGATCAGCCAACTCCAGTGCCGGCCGAACTCAGCTGACCTCACAGCCCGCACACTCTGCGATGGATGTAGCGAGACACAGAACATGTAATTGGCTGACACTGGAGTCGGCTGATCTGTGGTCAGTAGTTCAGCTGAGTTCAGATCAGCTGGGCCTTCAGTGTTGGCCGATTACTTGTGCTGTGTCCCCTACATCCATCGCAACATGTGCTGGCTGTGAGGTCAGCTAAGTTTGGCCGGCACTGGAGTCAGATAATCTGAACTCAGCTGAACTCAGCCAGCAGAACAAGTAATCAGATCAGTGACTCCATTATCGGCTGATTACTTGTTCTGTCTCCCACTGCATTCATCGCAGAGTGTGCGGGCTGTGAGGTCAGCTGAGTTCAGATCAGCCAACTCCAGTGCCGGCCGAACTCAGCTGACCTCACAGCCCGCACACTCTGCGATGGATGTAGCGAGACACAGAACATGTAATTGGCTGACACTGGAGTCGGCTGATCTGATTACTTGTTCTGCTGATAAGTAGCAAATTTTTCACTTACTCCGGAAAAAAAACCTTTAAAATTTAACTTTGTGATCAATAGGACATTGATCACAAACAGATTGGTGAGTTTTTTTATGTTCATATTTTTATTTATGGATATGATTGGTTGGCTGACATGCTGATATCTATTGTAATCTTATATATTTGGTTTCAGCATGTTATGCGAATGGTGGGTTCATTTTCTATGGGACCCTAAAAGGATGTGATACTTTTGAGACTCCCCTGAAGAGTTCTATACCTGAATGAAACGCGTCGGGAGGCACGACTGATCATTAAGGGGCATTTCTGGACCCCAGTAATTGTATTAGATGGCATCCAAATAAATTTGGTGAGACCAATTCATTTTTCTATTGTGGAGTGAGGTAAGACTTATCCAATTACTAGTGGACGCTAATGTTAATTGGCACCTATAACTATGGTTACTAAAGTCCGATTACATTGGGGGTGAAGGTCCAAGCAATTTCTTTGGCTTACATAGATCCTTTGAAGCGACAGGAGGGCCATATTCTTTTATGTCAACTGTTTGTTATTTGTGATAAATTATCACATTTTAGTGGAATTATTAAAAGTTAAATTTTAAAGGTTTTTTTTCCGGAGTAAGTGAAAAATTTGCTACTTATCATTTGATAAATTGTATCTATAACCAGTGGCTATTTATTTTACTTGTTCTGCTGGCTGTGTGGTCAGGAGTAGGGATGAGTGAGCAATAAAATGCACGGGTATTCGATGAGCGAAGCGCATGTCGATTTTTTTTTTTTTTTAAATTTGTTAAAAAAGAAAAAACAAAACAAAATCCTTAGGGTTAGGGGTAAAAAAAAATGTGGGCTCCCGCTGCATTTTCTATTGCTAAGGGCAACCCAACCATCTACTGGCTGCTAACCCACACTCCTTGGTGTTACCTTCACTAGCAATGGAAAATCCAGGGAAGCCCTTTTTTTTTAGTTTTTTTCTCAAAAACTAAAAAAAGAAATGATGTGGGCTTCGCCATATCTTTGTATATTAGCCAGGTACAACAGGCAGGTACGGGCTGTCCCCAACTCCCAGCTGCTTATTTGTACCCGGCTGACAACCAAAAATATAGGGAAGCCCTTTTTTTAATTGTTTCATGAATTTCATGAAATAATAAAAAAAAAACAGACGTGATCTTCAATTTTTATTTCCAACCAGGTACAACTAGATAGCTGGGGATTGGAATCCACAGTGCAGGGTGGCCCAAGGTTTCTGGGCCCCCCACTGCAAGTCGCAGTCTGCAGCTGCCCCAGAAAATGGCGCTTTCATTGAAGCGCCATCTTTTGGCGCTGTATCCAACTCTTCCAGTAGCCCTGGTGCCGGGTGACATGCTGGGTAATAAGTGGTTAAAACCTGCTTTATCAGTTTTACCAGCTGATACAAAGACTGAGATTCTTAATGTCAGGCCAAGTTTTATCCGGCCATTAAGTATCTCCAATAAAGGGTTAAAAAAAGACACCACACAGAGAAAAAATACTTTATTAGAAATAAATCCACAGACACACTTAGGGACTCCATGTTTATTACTCCCTTTCACCCCTCCACGATCCTGGTCTTCTGTCACCGATCTAGCTCTGCTGTATCAGAAAACACGGGGGAGGAACTACTTTCTGGGCATGCTTAGTACAGAAAACTGGATCATGCCTATCAGAAGCGGTGACTTCCGATACAGCAGAATCCAGCACTCAGTGAACTACATTGCAGGTACCGCCGCAATATGAAGGATCCGGTGAGAGGCAGTATGTTAACCGAGGTCAAAAACACAAGTAGCGTTTTTGAAACATGGTAACATACCACAAAACACTGGATCCAGTGTGTGCCACACGCAACTGCATGTGACCCCATATTGCTGGGATTCCATTGCAAATGCATTGAAATGACAATGCATTTGTAAAGGATCCAGCTTTGCGGCAAAAAATCCATCCATGCCGCATTTGAAAAATGCTGATGTGAAAGCATCCTTACCCAAACTAATGCATGGTCATTTGCTGTACATTTTTTTTTTTTTAAGCACTGCTCTGTCCTTTTTAGAGGAGCCAATATACGTCAAATGAGCACACCTAAGAATGCTTCTTCCCTAATACTGTATATTATCTAAACAGGTAGAAATATACCCAATAAAAGAGAAAAATGCTCATTCTTCATGTGTGATGATTTTATGCTGGCAGGAAAACCATTATTGGCAGAAAATTGTCCTGTGTAAACGTGTGACGTGCTACGGATAACATGGTATTCTATGCTCTTACAACAATTGTAACAGCAACACTTCTGTGATAGGGTTGTTAACCTACATAAAAAGGTAATTAAATGAATTCAGATTGCCTATTTTATGTTAAGTGATCTTTTAGCAGCTTGGATTGGTCTTAAAAAAAATGAAAGCTTGATAGATCATGTAAAGACATATGAGTTTGATACCTGCTTTTTGAGCAGCATTTAAAGAGAATCTGTCACAAGGTTTTTGCCTCTAATCTGAAAGCAGCATAACTTAGGGGCAGAGACCCTGATTCCAGCGATAGGTCACTTACTGGGCTGCTTAGTGTAGTTTTGATCACTGATTAATCAGCAGTAGATTATCATTACAGAACTACTTTTCATGTTGCCAGGTAGTCCAGCATATTCATGAGCACTGCATTACTGCTAGATCTGCAGCAGAGAAAACATTGATTTCATCAAAATGACAGCAAACAGCTCAGTAAGTGACATATCGCTGGAATCAGGGTCTCTGCCTCTACATTATGCTGCTCTCAGATGGGGGAGCAAAAACCTGGTGACAGCTTCCCTTTAAAAAAAGTGCTTTGTACCCACAGTTTGTGAAAAAATTGAATGTCCTATCACACTTTTAAGGCCGCTTTACAAGCTACGATTTATCTGACGATCTCATTAGCGATGTGACACACCCAGATCGTTGTTACGATTTGCCGAGATCGCTCATAGGTCGTTTATTAGCGGTCACACGTAACAATCGCACAAGCGACGCAAAATCGTTCAGCGATATATTGTTTGACCAAGGCGGTCATGTGGATGTTGTTCGTCGTTTGCAGGATGTCAAACGTACCAATATGTCTGCTGCATTCCAAACGATGAATAATATTTTGAAAGTGAACGACTTGTCAACAATCAACGATTTTCAACCTATTTGCGATCGTTCGGAGTCGCTCGTAGGTCTCACATGCAACAACGTCGCTAATGATGCAGGAAGTGCGTCACGGAATCCGTGACCCCGACGACATATCGTCAGATAAATTGTAGCATGTAACTAAAGGCGGCGGCCTTTAGTCTGCTGTGCTTACTGTCATGTTTTCTCAGCTGGGATTTTTTGGCTACTTTAAATAATATAGGAGATTTTTATCCTGTGTGGCTGGACTTTTGACTATTCTTAAATAATTGGTGTGTAATAAATAAATTATTATATAATACATTCTAATTGAAAATAAACTAAAATCATTTAGGTAAAAGACACACTAAAAATACTGTCAGCTTTTAAATATAAGCAGTTTCTTTACCATTTAATCCCAAGCGGTGGCATATCACTAGGATATCTCCCTCTCAGACTGGCACTGATGCTGGTGTAGTACTGTGTCTCCTTCTAAGTATGAAATCTTCTGATCTATTGTAAAACAAAGCCCAATTTAGACATCAAATGCATGAAACAACTACAGTATATGCAATAATTTTGTACATCAGCACAAAGGATCCCCTGCATTATTTACTTTTTTGGCGTTTTGTCTACCACCTCTTACGGTGTAGTGAGGGGAGGGAACATTTTCATAGTAAAGTAACTGATTAAATATACTGTATTTTTCACTTTGTAAGACGCACCTGATTATAAGACGCACTCCCAAATTTGGTGAAGGAAAATAGAATTTTTTCTTTTTAATGTTAAATGGGGTCCGTCGTATAATGCCAGTGCCCGTCTAACAAATCATATAGGGTATATGTCCCTCATTGCCCTCCATCCTAAAATTAGCCCCCTTAATCTGGATATGGCCCCCTTATATTGAATATAGCCCCCTTGTGCTGGCACACGTCCCCCAGTGATGTCACATGTCCCCCATTGATGGCACACGTCCCCTATTGCTAACACACGTCCCCTACAGCTGGCACAGGTCTCCTATAGATGGCACATGTCTCCTACAGCTGGATTAGGTCTCCTATGGATAGCACACACCCCCTATGGACGGTACACATCCCCCTGGGCTGCCCATGGCCCCCTATAGATGTCACGTTTCCCCCTGTGTTTGATAGGGCCCCCATGCTGCTGCCCATAGTAAAATAAAAAACTCTTTACTTACCTTCTCCAGCACTGTTTTCCCTCGTGTCTCCCTCCGCGCTCCTAAGCTCCTGTACTTCCTGCTTCTCGATGCTTTTCATGTGATCGGCATAGCAGAGTTACATCATCTCTGTGTGCCTTATCACAGCGGCAGCAGGGAGACCGGAGAAACACGCTGGAGGAGGTAAGTAAAGAGTTTTTTTATTTTACTATGGGCGGTAGCATGGGGGCCATATCTAACACAGGGGGGGGCATCTATCATCCAAGGGGGGGTGCAGGCACATATAATATGCGTCACTCCCCCACCCCATCACCATGGTGTGGTTTCAGCATCACTGTGATGGACAGCGGCATTGCATATTATACGAGTGGGAGAAGGAGATCTCACACTGCCTCCTGCAGCCTTCACCAGCCTGCCTCAGCCTCCAGCACCGCTCCAGAGCTGCCCCCACCTCCCCTGGGCCCTGCAGTATATAATCTGTATATTCGGATAATAAGACGTACCCCCTACTTTCCTGCAAAATTTGGGGGAACAAAAGTGCGTCTTATAAAGCGAAAGATACGGTACATTAATCCTGCTAGAAAACCTCTATTTGCCTTCTGTAGAGCTGCCAACACAACATATTTAGAAAATATTTTTATGAAGGTAATTAGTCATTACTCATTTATAATCTTTCTTCAATTTGGCGGAGTAAGTTATAAATATGATGTCAGTAAAGTCTAAATAATTTTTCTTTTACTTTGTTTTTACTTTTTTGTTATATTTTCCAAACAAAATAAATCATTCAGATTTACAAGAATATTTAATATTAATGACTGTGGTTTGCACAAAAAATGGTCCTGTGCACTCATATTAAATTTTTGCAACAATTGTCAGTTATCTTACCAAGTGACATACATACATATATATCAGATTGACAAGAGAACAGATTGACTTGACATGTTGGCATGTTACAGGAAGTCATTAATCTTCCCCAAGTATTTACTATGGGAACCTGGAGCTTCAAACATGCTGTTCCATGCACAGTTAGAAATGTTCTGATGTAACTGGAATGAAAATAAGAAATGTTGCAAAGAATATAACTATCATGGACAGGTAAGATTAATGATCACATAATATTTTCCTTAAACATATAATGTATTTTATGTGGCCCATGTTAATTGCTAAAACAAGAAACAGAATTAATTATCTAATTGTTAATACTAATCATTTAAATAGTCATTAGTAAACTGATGTATGGTGTAAAGAATGGTACCTACTGATGAAAGAGAATATTACACTGTGTGCAGAATTATTAGGCAAATGAGTATTTTGATCACATGATCATTTTTATACATGTTGTCCTACTCCAAGCTGTATAAACTTGAGAGCCAACTACTAATTAAGTAAATCAGGTCATGTGCATTTCTGTAATGAGGAGGGGTGTGGTGTAATAACATCAACACTCTATATAAGGTGTTCTTAATTATTAGGCAACTTCCTTTTCTTTGGCAAAATGAGTAAAAAGAGAGATTTGACGGGCTCTGAAAAGTCCAAAATTGTGAGATGTCTTGCAGAGGGATGCAGCAGTCTTGAAATTGCCAAACTTTTGAAGCGTGATCACCGAACAATCAAGCGTTTCATGGCATATAGCCAGCAGGGTCGCAAGAAGCGTGTTGGGCAAAAAAGACGCAAAATAAATGCCCATGAATTGAGGAAAATCAAGCGTGAAACTGCCAAGTTACCATTTGTCACCAGTTTGGCCATATTTCAGAGATGTAACGTTACTGGAGTATCAAAAGCACAAGGTGTGCCATACTCAGGGACATGGCCAAGGTAACCAAGGCTGAAAAATGACCACCTTTGAACAAGAAACATAAGATAAAACGTTAAGACTGGGCCAAGAAATATCTTAAGACTGATTTTTCAAAGGTTTTATGGACTGATGAAATGAGAGTGACTCTTGATGGGCCAGATGGATGGGCCAGAGGCTGGATCAGTAAAGGGCAGAGAGCTCCACTCCAACTCAGACGCCAGCAAGGTGGAGGTGGGGTACTGGTATGGGCTGGCATCATAAAAGATTAAGTTGTGGGATCTTTTCGGGTTGAGGATGGAGTGAAGCTCAACTCCAAGATCTACTGCCAGTTTCTGGAAGACAACTTCTTCAAGCAGTGGTACAGGAAGAAGTTGGTATAGTTCAAGAAAAGCATGATTTTCATGCAGGACAATGCTCCATCGCATGCATCCAACTACTCCACAGCGTGGCTGGCCAGTAAGGGTCTAAAAGATATAAAATAATGACATGGCCCCCTTGTTCACCTGATCTGAACCCCATAGAGAACCTGTGATACCTCATAAAATGTAAGATCTACAGGGAGGGAAAGCAGTACACCTCTCAGAACAGTGTCTGGGAGGCTGTGGTGACTGCTGCACACAATGTTGATCGTAAAAAGAGCAAGCAACTGACAGAATCTATGAATGGTAGGCTGTTGAGTGTCATCATAAAGAAAGATGGCTATATTGGTCACTATTAATTTTTTGGGGTTTTGTTTTTGCATGTCAGAAATGTTTATTTCTAAATTTTGTGCAGTTATATTGGTTTACCTGGTGAAAATAAACAAGTGAGATGGGAATATATTTGTTTTTTATTAAGTTGTCTAATAATTCTGCACAGTAATAGGTACCTGCAAAAACAGATATCCTCCTAAGATAGCCAAATCTAAAAACCCCACTCCAACTTCCAAAAATATTAAGCTTTGATATTTATGAGTCGTTTGGGTTGATTGAGAACATAGTTGTTGATCAATAATAAAAAAAATCCTCTAAAATACAACTTGTCTAATAATTCTGCACACGGTGTACATAAGAGACGCTAATATGTTACCAGCAAATGGCAGACATTAAATACACGAGTCAAGTTTCAAGAGAATAGGATTTCCACAGATCTGCTGTACTGTGCTCAGTTACTGTATGTTCCAAAAGTATGAAAGAAAATCAATTGGCATATATGTCTATATGTATGTGTGCATACTGTTACAAATCGGCGCTCCTATAGCTGCCAACAGCTTGCTGCGGTCCTGTTATGCCCAAGCGCCGGCTGCCATTTTCGTCCAGCTGGCTGCTTTCTCCTCCACATCAGAGTGTGCTGAGGCGGCTAGTGCGCATGCGTGTGCCGATTTACCCCAGTTAGAGGCTAAGTCCAGTGTTTCACCTAGTGAGCATGCTTAGCCTGATAGTGCCATTCCTGAGGCTAAGGGTGGCTTTACATGCTGCGATATCCGGCCTGATATCGCTAGCATGAGACCCGCCCCCATCGTTTGTGCGCGACGGGCATATCGCTGCCCGTCCCGCACAAAATCGCGCACCCCCATCACACATACTTACCTGCCTAGCAACGTCGCTGTGACCGGCGAACCGCCTCCTTTCTAAGGGGACGGTCCGTTCGGCGTCACAGTGACGTCACTAAGCGGCCACCCAATGCAAGCGGAGGGGCGAAGATGAGCGGGACGTAACATCCCGCCCATCTCCTTCCTTCCGCATTGTGGCCGGAGGCAGGTAAGGAGATGATCCTCGTTCCTGCGGCGTCACACGTAGTGATGTGTGCTGCCGCAGGGACGAGGATCAACTTCGCCCCAGCGACAGCAGCGATAACTGGCAGCGGACCCCCATGTCAACAAGGATCGATTTTGGACGTTTTTGCAACGATCCAAAATCGCTCCTAGAAGTCACATGCTATGACATCGCTACAGCGGCCGGATGTGCGTCACAAAATTCGTGACCCAGAACGAGATCGCTGTAGCGAAATCGTAGCGTGTAAAGCCCGCTTAAGTCCTCAGTTCAGGCCACTGAGCATGCTCCTACATTTAGTGTGAAAAGCCTCTTTGCACAGGTACTTGGACATAGTGCCATGTCTAAGTCCTCTGTTGTGCCTACTGAGCATGCTCAGGGTGATTGTCTGATTTCGGAGCTTAAGTCCATTGTTCAGGCTACTGAGCATGCTCAGGCACTTAGTGTATTGGAGGCTAATTCCAGGAAGGACTTCATTGGGCATGTCCGTAAGGTGGCAGGCCCTGATAGGCCAGAGGGCATCAGGTGTCCTGATGATGTGGCTACTCCGGACTGGCTTGAAGAGGCCTGCCCCTATGACCTGGCATCCCACCATTGGTCATCAGACGATGACTGGTAAGGTGTTTGGGATGTGGCTGCCCTGAGGTCATCAGTGCTGTTGCGGTGCCGGATAGGCCGCTGGTGTTGTCATTGATGATGTTGCACTCCGCTATTGGCCCCTGGAGGTACCATTGTGGTCAACCCCAGGTTTGGGGCAGACCTAGGTTATAAAAGGGGCTGGAAACAACATGGAGGTGCACAGTCTTCACCTATGCTCACACAGCACACCTCCATGTTAGAGCCTCATTGCGGCATAAGCCTTTAGATTGAAAGTGGTAGGCAGGGTTAGGCGTCCGGGGCTTGTCACGCCAAGACACCCGTGGCTCAGCACGTTAGGATCAGGCGCTGGGCTTCCACCTCCTACCATCCAGTCCTGCTAGTGTAGCCCAGTGGAGTTAACTTGGCTGGGGCTGAGGCGCCACCTGTCTGGTTGTGCCCCCAACGTGCCCGGACAACGTACCCCAGGACCCCTGTGACGTTAACAGGGAATTCTTGGGCTGGCGATTGGAATATATACCAACTTATCCTAATCTCCTAGTTCCCCCGTAACATATACATCCTTGGACACTTGATCACTTTCACCCTGTTCTTCAGAAATGCAACAGATGTGTATTTTGGATCAATATCCAGTTGTAAAAGAGCATGTCTACCAAAGGCAGAGAGTAATGGTTGCATCTTTTCTTTCAGTATAGAGAAGAACATTGTGAGTTGATGATATCAATAAAATATAGCTCCCTAAAACCAGCAGCATACATGCAGCCCCACATAAGGAACAGTGCCACAATCAATGTTTCACACTAAACCCCATACAACTCTAAATTAATTTTCTAAATGCACGCTGCCTCCAGTAAAGTGTGGTGGAAGCAATGTCTTCATGTGGGTCTTCATGAGTTCTCCCTGTGTCGAGGAGTTACATTTCATTGATGATATTATGAATTTACAGAAATACTGCTCTGTATTGAAATAGAAGAAACTACAATCACTGTGTGCCCTTGAAAGACGTGAACTTTCCCAACTTTATAATGATATAAAGTACACGTTTGTTACATTTCTGAAGAAGAACAGGGTGATAGTGTGTCAGTCGTCAACTTTGTCTCGATCTGAACCCAAGCAAAACACCTATGACAACAAATTCTTAAAAGGCATGTTACATCTCCACCACAGTCTCCCGCTGTGATCTCTACTCAGGCCACCCGGCGCTGCCACATTCCCATGGTGGGTGGCAGTGGTGATAGAGGCCGAGTCAGTACCAGTAGCTCTGGTGAGCGCAGTCTCCGCCCATCCACCAAACTTGGTAGGATTTGCCGTAGCACTAGCTGACTGGGGTGGTATGTGCCTTCCAGGTGAAGTTATCAGCTTCCAGTTCCAGCCTATGGGAAGGCACCACACCCTTTTGATACCTTCAGTGGTCTGCTGCTCACTGCCAGATATAGTCTAGGTATTACTGTTTCTCTAGTTCACACCCTGCTCTGTATTTTGATCTCTGTGTTTTGACCTCTGATTGTACCTCAACTACTCTCCTGCCTGCCATTTTTGTACTTCGCTGCCCATTGGCAGTGACCTCCTTAACACTGTAGTAATTCCAGGGCCCAGTAGAGGGGTTAAAGGATTTCGGGGTTCTCTGGATCCTGCTGAGTGGGCAACTAGACTCTAGTCTGTCCGTGACAGACATCCTGAGACTGTGTTCCAAGGCAGACGTTACAGAACATCACTCATCTTCCAGCATCCAGGCTCTAAAGAGATTTTTTTTTTTATATTGAATGAAAAAATAGATATTTCAAAAATTATCCAACTGGTTCATTCCATGCCTAGAAGATATGGTTCTGTGCATAACAATCATGTCAGACATAAAAAATACTAAATGTCATAATTTTGATGTATGGGGTATATTAATTTCTTCCTCAACAAATTGGAGTAAAAGTGAAGATCTTGTAATGAAAATTATATTATTAGCATTATTTTCATGATGAGGGTTAAAAGCATGCTCTATGGGACTCTGGGAGTCCTTTCAAACATTTGCAAATTGCTCTGTATTCAGTGAGATATTGATTAAATCTTACTTTTAAAGGGGGTGTACTCATTTATGCTGAGCTCAGTATATGTTTGTATGTGTGAGTCTAAGGCTGCACCCATGTAGAATGTATACATTCAGTGTGTTTATATACTGTAAGTCACCGTGTTGCACACTCATACACACACTACGTATATGTCGCGGGCGGGGAGGAGGGTGTCAGCACACCACGCTCACCCCCTTCTGCTCGGGTCCGGCGGCTGCTGCTCAGTGGTGGCTCGAGCGGTGGGCCGGATCCCGGGGGTTTCTCGAGCGGCACTCCTCGCCCGTGAGTGAAAGGGGTTTGTTGGGTGTGGGGATGATTATTGTCCGTGACGCCACCCACGGTTGTGGTGATTTCACCACCGCTGCTCTATACGGGGCTCCCGGGGATGGTGATGCGGAGCAGCCTGGTGTTGTGTTGCCCCTCCGTGGGTAGGGGTTGGTGATCCCGGGGCCCTGGTGATGGTGAGGGAGGTGCAGGGCCTGGTGGGCGCAGGGACGCGGGGGCAGCGCTGTGCCTTGCGGCACTGTGGTACTCACTCAGCCTGAGACGTGACACAGTTTTTACGGTAAACCAACGGTTGGATAGACGGTCCCACGGACGGCTGCACTTGCTCTCCCGGTAGGTGACGGTGATGTCCCTTTTCCTTGCACCTTGATGAACTGGTTGGTTGCGATGGGTCCCCACCGGTAACCCGCTCCCCGGCTTCAAGCTGGACCGGGGGAGCTCTACTCTTTGCCCGCAGGCGCTGGCCCTAAGAAACGGGTGCCTTGGCGGTGGCGGTGTCTCTTCTATACTGGCTGGGCTGTTGCCTTCAATCGGGACTTTGTTGTTGGGGGATCTACGTCCCCTTCACTGACGGATTTAGCAAATTTGGCGACTCCTAGCCTTGCCGAGGCCCCTGCCCTGGTGCTGACTGTCCTTCGGAACACTGCTCCAGACCACCGGGCACACAGCCAACGGGGTCCTTCAGGAACTTCCAAACGGTCCCCCTCCAGACAGTCACCGCCGTTGCTGACCTTGCTGACCTGGTCCTACACAAAGCTGGACCCTTCAGGCTTTCCTTCTTTCTTGTCACCTCACTTGCTTTCCTCCTTTTCCACTATTCTACTTTCACTTTCACTTTCTTAACTCCTCTACTTAGCTCCTCACTCCTGCTCCTCCCTGAGCTATCTGCACTCAAGCCCTGCCTGGGCTAATCTGCCTGGTTTCTCCCACCTCCAGAGCTGTGACCTCCTCGGTGGGCGGAGCCAACCGCCTGGCCCACCCCCTGGTGTGAATCATCAGCCTCTGGAGGAAGGCAACAAGGATTTCTGGTTAGCTGTGTTGTTCCTACCTGGGATGTAAGGTGTGGTGGTGTGTGACCTGTGTCCCCTGGCTTGCCCAGGGCGACACATTCCCCCTTAGCAAAATGCAGACCGTCCGCGGGCTGCCGTCCAACACCGGTTTTATTTTTCTGAAAAAGATAACATAGTGATATAACATATTTACATTTTTAATAATAACTCTTCCCAAGACGGGAGGCACATTTCTTTTAACGTTGCATAACGGTTTACGGTTACGGTTTCCGCTCTCTCCCACCCAAGCAACCTGGCCCTGATGCTGCCCCTAAAACCCAGGCAGCACCCCTTGACCCACAGTCCAGCACACGGTAGCCGAGCGGGATCTGTCCTTCCCTCCAGAGGGTAGTCACCGGTTCCTTTAGTGGCTGGGCCCCAGCCTGCTTTGCTGAGGGCCCTCCCTCCAACCTGCCTCTCCGGAGGCGGCATGCGGAAAACGGTAAACAACATATTTACAAGCCACTTAACGTTTGTGGGTGCCCTGCAAGTTCACGGGCTTGTCCATGGATAGTTCCCATGCAAAAACTTTTTAACGGTCCCCACGGGGACAACGGTGCCGGCTCCAGCCGGTTACAAATCACAAAGCAAATCAGGTAAGGCACTCGGTCATCATTTTCTTATCATTCTTTCAACTTTTTAAACTTTTCAAACAACAAACACTCAGTGGTGGTCCCAACGGGGACTGGACAATGGTGCTCCGCCGCCCTACTGCAGGCCTTCAGGCTCCATTGCTCCTTCCAAGGGAGGGGGCGCGGCGCTCGCTCGGGCCTCTGGGCTGCCCTTTAGTTTAGCGTCCAGCGCGAACCACCCCCGCTCCCCAAAGAACCGGGTGTATTGCACAATGTCACCCGGCATCAAATTGCGGCCGGGATGCTCTTCAGGCAGGTGGGCATTCACATCCCGCCGGGCTATAAACACTTCGGCCTCCAGGCCCGGTTCGTAGATGAACCCATAGCCCCGACGGACATCAAACCGCCTCACCTGCCCCACGTACGACGGGCCCCGGACACGGGAGGTTGCTTGCCGGAGGTGTTCTTTCTCTCGGATAGCTCGGGCCACCAGTTCGGCCTTCTTCCGTTCTCTCTCGGCGATCTCCAGGCCCAGCGGTACCAGCTCCCTATCCCAATACGGCGCTGCCGCCAGCGCCGGCGCACGGGTCGGGCCCCGCGGGACATCCTGGACGTTGCCCATTGTCAGGACTCTGGGCGGCATGTCCCGCGGTGTCTTGGCCTTGGGCGCTGCCTTGCAACAACAACCCGGCGCTACCTCAGCCGAGGTGTGGGGGATGGGCATAGGGGCTTTCCACTGCTGGGCCTTCGGCTCGGAGTGGGTCATCGGCTCCGGCTCGGGGAACTTCTCGGGGGATGCCTCCGGTTCCACTTTCGGAGTCTTCCACGGTAACACCTCCGGGGTGCCGCGGGCTCCGGCTACAGGTCGGCCCGCCTGGGCGGGGACGCTGGGTACTGCTACCGGTTGCGGTGGTAGCAGGCCTAGTGGCGGGGTCACGGCCTCCGGGACGGGTGGCGAGGGAGGCAACGGGGGGAGAGGGCTTGGACCGGGCCCCACAGCCGCGATGACCGGCCCTTCAAGGGCATCGGGACGTGGGTCATTCACCCTCCCTTTCTCCGCTTCCTCCTCGCGTCTCCTCACGGTGGCTACAACGTCCGCCATGTCGGCCTCCCACTCCTCCATGAGGAGCTGCATCCTGACCTGCAGCCTTTGGTAGAGCTGCGCGGTTCGGATTTCCACCCACGCCGCGGTTCCAGGCGCGGGGGCTACGGTGTCGCGGGACGGCATCCACATGATGGCTTCTTCTCTATTTCCAGGAACGGTATATTTGCAGAGTCCTGGCATCCCTGCTTTTATAGCCGCAGCTACATGCGTCCAGCCGCCATCGCGTCCCCCTTAGCTCTTTCCGGCCCCTCCTCTCTCGGGGCGGGGTTTTGGCCTTCGCGCCTCTACTGCTCGAGAAGACGCTCGAGCGGGAACTTTTCGCGCCAAAGATGGTGGCTTCTGAAATTTTTCTGCCGGATACCTCCGGCGGTAACAAGGCGCACCTCTACCAGACGGCAGAGCGGTAAGATCCTGTTCGTGACGCCAAGTTGTTGCGGGCGGGGAGGAGGGTGTCAGCACACCACGCTCACCCCTTCTGCTCGGGTCCGGCGGCTGCTGCTCAGTGGTGGCTCGAGCGGTGGGCCGAATCCCGGGGGTTTCTCGAGCGGCACTCCTCGCCCGTGAGTGAAAGGGGTTTGTTGGGTGTGGGGATGATTATTGTCCGTGACGCCACCCACGGTTGTGGTGATTTCACCACCGCTGCTCTATACGGGGCTCCCGGGGATGGTGATGCGGAGCAGCTTGGTGTTGTGTTGCCCCTCCGTGGGTAGGGGTTGGTGATCCCGGGGCCCTGGTGATGGTGAGGGAGGTGCAGGGCCTGGTGGGCGCAGGGACGCGGGGGCAGCGCTGTGCCTTGCGGCACTGTGGTACTCACTCAGCCTGAGACGTGACACAGTTTTTACGGTAAACCAACGGCTGGATAGACGGTCCCACGGACGGCTGCACTTGCTCTCCCGGTAGGTGACGGTGATGTCCCTTTTCCTTGCACCTTGATGAACTGGTTGGTTGCGATGGGTCCCCACCGGTAACCCGCTCCCCGGCTTCAAGCTGGACCGGGGGAGCTCTACTCTTTGCCCGCAGGCGCTGGCCCTAAGAAACGGGTGCCTTGGCGGTGGCGGTGTCTCTTCTATACTGGCTGGGCTGTTGCCTTCAATCGGGACTTTGTTGTTGGGGCATCTACGTCCCCTTCACTGATGGATTTAGCAAATTTGGCGACTCCTAGCCTTGCCGGGGTCCGAGAGGCCCCTGCCCTGGTGCTGACTGTCCTTCGGAACACTGCTCCAGACCACCGGGCACACAGCCAACGGGGTCCTTCAGGAACTTCCAAACGGTCCCCCTCCAGACAGTCACCGCCGTTGCTGACCTTGCTGACCTGGTCCTACACAAAGCTGGACCCTTCAGGCTTTCCTTCTTTCTTGTCACCTCACTTGCTTTCCTCCTTTTCCACTTTTCTACTTTCACTTTCACTTTCTTAACTCCTCTACTTAGCTCCTCACTCCTGCTCCTCCCTGAGCTATCTGCACTCAAGCCCTGCCTGGGCTAATCTGCCTGGTTTCTCCCGCCTCCAGAGCTGTGACCTCCTTGGTGGGCGGAGCCAACCGCCTGGCCCACCCCCTGGTGTGAATCATCAGCCTCTGGAGGAAGGCAACAAGGATTTCTGGTTAGCTGTGTTGTTCCTACCTGGGATGTAAGGTGTGGTGGTGTGTGACCTGTGTCCCCTGGCTTGCCCAGGGCGACACATATACATTCAACATGTACACACACACAGTATATACATGTGTGTATGAGTTACAAAGTTACACATGCTCATAAATATTTGTGAGTGTTTTTGTCCAAATGTGTAAGTGAATATACTGCATCTTGAATATATTTCGTAACTAGAGATGAGCAAGGTTCGAGGTTCGCCAATTTCATGTTCGAGTGATTTTGGGGGGTGTTCGAGTTGTTCGATAAACTCGAATGATTTGATAAAAGTTCGGCAGTTCGAGTTATGTTCGAGTTACGTTCGAGAACGGTTCGAGCACCAAAAGCATGGCTTTTCACAGTAAGTATGTGCGCACCTTTCGTATCTGCATGCGTCCTGCATTACCAGCACAATCCCTCTCTCTTTCCTACTCACAGATCACGGGCGTCTCGCTGCACGGCTGTCACAAATCTCCAGCGGAATTTCCTCTTTTGAAAATGGCTGCCACTTCATTATTCAATTAGTTATTTTGTACTTTCCCCGCCCACCGGAGCCCATGATTGGTTGCAGTCAGACATGCCCCCACGATGAGTGACAGCTATCTCACTGCAACCAATCACAGCCGCCGGTGGGCAGCTCTATATCGTGCAGTAAAATAAATAAAAAAATAATTAAAAAAAAACGGCGGTTCCCCCCATATTTGATACCAGCCAGGATAAAGCCATACGGCTGGAGGCTGGTATTGTCAGGATGGAGAGTGCCACGTCATGGGGAGCCCACCACCCTAACAATATCACCCAGCAGCCGACCGGAATTGCATTAGATGCGGCAGTCCCGGGACTCTACTCGGCTCATCCCGAATTTCCCTGGTCCGGTGGCAATCGGGGTAATAAGTACTTAGGAGTTAATCATGGCAAGTGTCTCCCCAAGATACCTTCCATGATTAAACTGTAACTGAAAGTAAATAAACACACACAACGAAAAATCCTTTATTTGGAATAAAAGACAAAAAAAACACCCTCTTTCACCATTTTATTAAAATCCCCAAATACCCCTCCAGGTCCAAAGTAATCCACACGACACTGTCAGCTCTGCTACATGAAGATGACAGGGAGCACCATAGAACACGATCGCTGTGTCCTCTCCACGCAGCACCTGAAGTGAATCGCGCTGTCACCAAAGTCTTCACTCTGCAATGCAGACGTCAAGATTACCAAATCTGCCTATGTTTCTCATTAGAGGCAGGGGCTGAATGGTTAGACCTCTCGCCTAAAAAGCATTGGTTCATGAATTCAAGTCCCGGCCATCCCAGGAAAAAATGTAATTTATTTTTAATTTTAAATTAGAATTATTTATAATTACAATTTAATTTAATTATGCACTGAGGGGAGGATGATGGGGGTTGTAGTACCTGTGGTGATGATGGTGCTTGTAGTGACTGCGTGTGCGGTGATGAGTGCGGTACTGCCGGTGTTTGCCCGCCCATCCGCCCGCCCATCCATCCATCCATCCGCCCATCCACCCATCCATCCATCCATCCACCCTTGCAGCTGAACAATGTGCTTCAAGATTCTCTACTGCAGTATAGAGCTAAAGATTACCAAATCTGCCTATGTTTCTTATTAGAACCAGTGGCTTAATGGTTAGAGCTCTTGCCTAAGAAGCATTAGTTCACAAGTTCAAGTCCCGATTAGAGATGAGCAAACCAGTCGCGGTTCGGCTTGAGCTCGGTCCACCGAACCGAGGTCTGGTTTGCGTTTGGTTCGGTGAACCAGTCGAACCCATAGGAAACAATGGGAGGCAATCACAAACACATAAAAACACCCTCAAAGGTGTCCAAAAGGTGACAAACAACTCACAACACAACAAAAACACATGGGAAAGTGACAAGGACATATACTCATGTGAAAACAAATAAGCTGGACAAGGAAAAAGAGGAGGAGACACAGATATAGGCATTGCATGCCCTTCTAAAATGATGTAAAACACCGCAAGGTGACTCAAAGCAGAGTCTCCCTTTTTTCCAAAAATTGGGCCACACAGACACCCACCCCTTCAGTGGCAGCACTTGTGCCCCAGTCATACACTTCGCAGTTAGATTTGCATCAAGCACATTCAAAAATACGCCATTCTTAACCGTCGCCAGGATGATACCGGGGTAGGTAGCAAAGTCTTTGCTGAACCATGACTTGTTCATCTTGGCTCCTTTTTAAAAACACATCAAGCAAGGGATACTCCAAGCGGAGTCTCCCTTTTTTCCAAAAATTGGGCCACACAGACACCCCATTTGTGGCAGAACTTGTGCAAACAGGATGTTTTGATTTGCATCAAGCACATTCCAAATCCACAAGCATTTACTCTCCCCAGGATGACACAGGGGTAGTAAATTCCTTGTGGATCCATGACTTGTTCAATTTGATGAACGTTAGTCTGTCCACATTGTCACTGGACAGACGCGTGCGCTTATCTGTCAGCACACACCCAGCAGCACTGAAGACAACGCTGGCAGCTGGACACGACAAGATCTCCAAGGCGTAAGTGGAGAGCTCTAGCCATTTTTCATGATTTGAAGCCCAAAATGAGCAAGGCTCCATTTGCAAAGTCATGGCATCAATGTTCATTTGTAGATACTCCTGTATCATCCTCTCCAGCTGTTGACTATGTGTCAGACTTGTTGTCTCTGGTGACCTTGCAAAGGATGGTCTAAAAAAATTATGAAAAGATTCAATAAAATTGCTGTTACCAGCACCAGATACGGTGCTGCTGGTACGGGTAGACTGTTGAAGATGACGAGACCATCCCATGTTTCTCAAGTTACAACTGGGAGATTCATTCCGTGCACCACGGTTGTTTGGTGGAAAAGCCAAATTAAGATCGAGTAGCAGCTTTTGCTGATACTCCTGCATACGTGCGTCCCTTTCTATGGCTGGAAATATGTCACAAAATTTGGACTTGTACCGGGGATCTAATAGTGTGGCAAGCCAGTAGTCATCATCACTTCTAATTTTGACAATACGAGGGTCATGTTGGAGGTAGTGCAGCAAGAAGGTGCTCATGTGTCTTGGCAGCCATGCGGACCAAGTCCACGCTGTGTTTGTGGCATAGAGGTGTTAACCGTTCTTTCTTCCTCTGACATCTCCCCCCAACCTCTTTCAACTGAAATTTGACCAAGGTCTCCCTCATCCGCTGAGTCTTCCATGAACATGGACAGTTCGTCCTCCATTTCTTCATGTTCCCCTGCACCTTCCTCAACATTTCGCCTGCTACCATGCTCCCTTGTTGATCCCTGTCCCCCATGGTCCCATGCCTGCCGCCTTAGTGATGATGAACGTCTGGACCTTGGTGCTGTTGTTGTCCCTTGCGCATATGAATCCTCCTGTAGTTCCTCCCCTTCCTGTTGTCCCACCCCCATGACTCCGAATAGTGTTTAGCGTGTGCTCCAGCATGTAAATGACTGGAATTGTCATGCTGATAATGGCATTGTCATCGCTAAACATATTCGTCGCCATGTCAAAACTGTGCAAAAGGGTGCATAGGTCCTTGATCTGAGACCACTCCATCAGGGTAATCTGCCCCACCTCTGCATCTCGTTGGCCCAGGCTACACGTTATGATGTATTGCACCAGGGCTCGGCGGTGCTGCCACAGTCGCTACAATATGTGGAGAGTCGAATTCCAGCATGTCGGGACATCGCATTTCGGGCGATGAACTGGCAGGCTGAAAGACTTCTGGAGTGATGCAAGTCGCTCAGCTGCGGCGGTTGAACGGCGAAAGTGAGCAGACAGTTTTCGTGCCCTGTTCAGAACGCCATCTAGGCCGGGATAGTGTGTTAAAAATTGCTGGACAACAAGGTTCAACACGTGAGCCATACAAGGCACGTGTGTCACCTTGCCCAGGCGAATAGCCGCACCCAGGTTTGCAGCATTGTCGCACACGGCCTTACCAGGCTGCAGGTTGAGTGGAGACAACCATTTACCAAGCTCAGTCTCCAGAGCTGCCCACACTTCAGCCGCTATGTGACTCTTATTTTGTTATGGACAAGATTATGAATTATTATGAGTATATAAGAGTTACATGGAGATATCCATAAAGAACAGGATTTAAGATGGTGTTTGAACGGTACCACACATATCTCTTGGCATAAGATTCAGACAGACAGTCTGGGCTATTCTTGTGACAAGTGAATCAGTGAATCATGCTGACATTGCTTAATATAAATGAGGAACCAAGCACATTACAGTAAATTGTATATCACAGAATAAGCTGTTCTACTTTATCCAATAGGAGACGTGTTACGTATTCTTGGCACCTAGCCAATAAGGTTATATATATTTGTACAACTTCCGGAAATAAATCAGTCTTACTTTCTATTCATATCTGAGCACGTCTCTCTGGTGTGTGTGAAAGATAGTGGTTATGCATGCTACCACGAGTGACTCATAATTTGGACTGCAGACAGTTTAAGAGGGATGCATGATTAGATTGCATCAACCTAAATTACGGCCTTATCAATTTCAAGACAAAGACCGCCTGATGCCGTTGCGCTCTGCTGTCAGCATAGTAATGAGGGGTGTGTGATTCCTTCTGCGCAGTTACAACGCTGGTGGCCTGACCAGGCAGGCTTGGGGCGGAGGTGGAGGACCCAGATGAGGTTGAGGAGGCAGAAGCAGTGGAGGAACTTGGACAGAAAGAGGATTGACGCCCAAGTCGTGGGGACGGCAAGACTTGTGCACCAGACCCTTCACCATATATCACCATAGTTACCCAGTGCCCAGTCAGCAACATGTAACATCCCTGTCCATGCTTACTGGTCCAAGTATCGGTGGTGAAATGCACCCGTTCATACACAGAGTTTCTCAAGAAAGCAGTGATGTTGTGTGCAACATGCTGGTGTAGCGCAGGCACAGCTTTCTTAGAGAAGTAGTGGCGACTGTGCATCTGGTACTGGGGCACAGCGACAGACATAAGGTCTCTAAAATCCTGTGTGTCCACCAGGCGGAAAGGCAGCATTTTGGAAGCCAAGAGCTAACAGAGGGATAAAGTCAACCTCTTAGCTTTGTCATCTTTGTCATGGGTCGCAGGAAATGGCCTTTTGTTTGTCCACATTTGAGGGACAGAGATCTGGCTGCTGTGTGTAGACGGTGTTGAGTAGGGTGTCCCTGAAAAAATGCAGGTTTGTGAGGAAAGTGCAGGTGTAGACATGATGTTGCCTTCATCTAACGTTGATGCTATCGAAGTCTGAGAGAGCTGTATACACGCACTACCAAGCAAACTGCCTGTTGCGGTTACAGTGGTGGAAGTTGTGCGTGGAAAACCAGGTGTGACAGCTGTCCCCCACAGTCATAGACGATGAAGAGTGCGCAAATGCACTGGAAGGGGCAGGTGGTGGATGGTCCGCTCCGCTTGGCCACATTGCAGCACGGTGAGCTTCCCACTGGGACATATGATATTTATTCCTGTGACGATTCATGGAAGAAGTTGTCAAACTGCTGAGGTTTTGCCCTCTACTAACAGATTACCGACAAATTTTACAGATCACATGATTTGGGCGATCCTTTGCAAGGTCAAAAAAGGACCAGGCTAGGCAAGGCTTAGAGGACATGCGACCTGCTGAGCCACTCTGACTAGTGCTCAGAGGCAGAGTGGTGGCTGAGGATGCAGTTGTAGACATGCTACCAGTACTCCTCCTCTGTCCAGAAAGGTGCAAGGTAACTTCGTCGTCAGTAGCATCCTCCTCCACCGCCTCTTTTGACCTCCTCGAGTGCCTGACAGTGGGTTGACAGATCGAGCCTATTCCTGTCCTGAACGAATATTTAAGTTGTCATCCCAATCTGGTATCTGCGTCTCATCGTCATCAGTATGTTCCTCATTGTCTATTACAACAAGTGTTAATGTTTGTGAATAAGGGTCAACATTATGCTCAGAAACTTGGTCATCACGGCCTGAATCTCAGTCACAAAGGTTCTGGGCATCACTGCAGACCATTTCCTGGTCTGTACTCACTGTAGCTTGGAAGCAGACCTCTGATTCCCAGGCTATAGTGTGACTGAACAGCTCTGCAGACTCAGCCATCTCTGTTCCACCATACTGTGCAGGGCGGATGAAGACTTGAGAGCTGGGAGAAAGCAAGTGTGATTGGGATGACAACTCAGAGGACTGGTGTTTTTTGGATGCGGTAGTTGAGGTGGCGGAGAGGGCAATTGTTGGACCACTTGAGATCCATTCAAGCATTTTCTTTTTTTGGCCATCATCTACCTTTGTTCCAGTTGTTCGTGTTCGTAAAAAAGGGAGCACATCTGATTGTCCACGGAAAGTAGTAGACCTCTTACTTTTGCTGGAAGATAGCCTATTTTCAGCAGATGTTAATGGTGCTTTGCCACCTTCCCCAAAGACAAACCCTTTTTTTCCTTTTCCAACATGCCTGTTCCCCTTTCCACCAGCATCTGTCATTTTGCCACTCATTTTGATTGCGACAAGATTGTGCACTTAAAATGTGGTAATAAAAATTGAGAGGTGGTGTAGATTGCAGCGGTGGTCTACCTTTATTGACAGCAGAATAAACAACAATAACTTTCCCGGACAATGCAACTATGGCCCTTAAACTGGCAGCACAGTTTGCTATTCTAATAGCTTAAAAAAATGAGTTTGAGTGTGCAAGGCAGAGGTGCTGCAAATATCTTTGCACTACTGGGACACTAATGAAGTCCAACAGCCACTTTTAGGATACCACTAAGTTTCCTCAGTGTTTGCTATTATAATGGCTTAGTAACAATGAGCTTGAGTGTGCAATGCAGAGGTGCTGCAAATAGCTTTGCACCAGTGGGACACTAATGAATTCCAACAGCCACTTTTAGGATGCCACTAACTGTCAGCACTCTGCAATTAAAATGACTTTGCTAAAAAGGGCAGGAGGGTACAGTGGCCGGGTTGTGGGTCAGTGTAGAGGAAAGGAAGCCTCACTTTCTATCCCTCCTAATGGTGAAATGCAGTGAGGAAGTCCCTGAGCTTAGCTACACAGACGCTGTTATCTGTAGTTGTCAAAAACTGTTTCCACGGACCTGACTGTCACCTATGGCTCTGAGCCTGCTGTAATTAGCTCTTACAAGGGCTGAAAGAAACCTCTATCCCTATTGTGTATAGCGTTGTGTCTAGAGCGTACACAACAGGATCGGCGACAGGAGCTGCGCCAGCGGTGACTGACACCCAGACGCAGAAGGCAGATAATGGCATCCAGACGGGCAGATACCCGTTTTTATAATGCAGGGACATGTGACATGGACAGCCTATGACACATGCCCTTGCTTGTCTGGCAAAAAGTCCACTTATCTGTGTGTGTGTCTGAGATTAACTTACATGCTGGCCCACCCCACTACACGAGCGCTTAGGGAAGGAAGACAAGAAAAAAAAAAAAAAATGGCAATCGCCATTATCCCAGCAGCAGTGATCTGAACGCGCAGTCCCCGCACACTATACGCTGAAATTTCATAACAGTGTGAGTCAGAGTGACTTACTTACAGCGAAAAGCCAGCTACTAATTATCTTGGCTTTTTTCTGCTAGAACCGTTCTCGAACGTAACTCGAGCTATCGAGCTTTAAGCACAAAGCTCGAGTTCTAGTTCAATCTAGAACACCCGCCAAAATCACTCGAACCGCAAACTGGAGAACCACGAACCGCGCTCAACTTTAGTCCCGACCGCCCCGGTAAAAAATTTAATTTATTTTTAATTTTAAATTATAATTATTATTTATAATTATAATTTAATTTAATTATGCACTAAGGGGAGGAGCCGGACATCAGCTGTGAGCCGTGGGACACACCTCTAAATTCGGAGCAGTTCACGGAATGAGGCTGCATTGCTCTCTCTTCTCTCTCTTCTCTCTCTTCTCTCTCTTCTCTCTCTCTCCCCTCTCTCTCTTCTTTCTCCTCTCTTGCTTCTCTCCTCTTCTCTCTCTCTCTCTTCTTTCTCTCTCTCAGACCTGGCGATGATCAGCTTATGCTTTCACCTGACGGGATCAGCTGACACTATAAGTCGAGCGGTGAGGCCGGCTTTTTAGGCCGGCTAAACTATCAGCTGCTGCTGTCAGACAGGAGTCTGCACTGAAGTGTGTAGCTTGTTCTTTTTTTTTTTTTTGCACTGATGCATCAGCTGATTGTATAAAAGCCGTTTATACAATCAGCTGCTGTGTCATGTGATTCAAGCCCTTGAACCTGACACATCATCTGATCGCTTTGCCTTCCAGCAAACCAATCAGATGATATTGGATCCGGATTGGACGGCGTGGGACCCTTGACCCAGGATTACTGAAGTGGGGGTTCTTTATTTCAATAAAGATGGAGTCACTAATTGGGTTGTGTTTTATTTCTAATAAAAATATTATTCTGTGTGTTGTATTTTTTAATCTGTACTAGAAATTCATGGTGGCCATGTCTAATATTGGCGTGACACCATGAATTTGGGCCTAAGGGCCAGTTGAATATATAAAGCTAGCCCTAACCACATTATTACCCAGCGAGCCACCCGTCACCAGGACAGCTGGAAGAGTTGGATACAGCGCCAGAAGATGGCGCTTCTATGAAAGCGCCATTTTCTGGGGTGGCTGCGGACTACAATTCGCAGCAGGGGTGCTCAGAAAGCTTGGGCACCCTGAGCTGCAGAATTCCAATCACCAGCTGCCTAGTTGTACCTGGCTGGACACAAAAATTGGGCGAAGCCCACTTCATTTTTTTTTTTTAAATTATTCCATGAAATTCATGAAATAATTAAAAGAAAAAAAGGGCTTCCCTATATTTTTGTTTCCCAGCCGGGTACAAATAAGCAGCTGGGGGTTGTGGGCAGCCCGTAGCTGCCTGCTGTACCTGGCTAGCATACAAAAACATGGCGAAGCCCACGTAATTTCTTTTGGGGGGGCAAAAAACTCCTACATTCAGTACTGGATGGAGTATGCTGAGCCTTATAGTTCTGCAGCTGCTGTCTGCTGTCTGCCTGTATGGAGGAGAGTAGACAGCAGCTGCAGAACTACAAGGCTCAGCATGCTCCATTCACTAGTGTATGCAGGAGAGCAGACAGCAGCTGCAGAACTACAAGGCTCAGCATACTCCATCCAGGACTGTATGCACGAGTTTTTTGCCCACCACCAAAATGACGTGGGCTTCGCCATATTTTTGTATGCTAGCCAGGTACAGCAGGCAGGTTCGGCTGCCCCCAACCCCCAGTTGCCTATTTGCACCCGGCTAAGAACTAAAAAAAATAGGGAAGCCCTTTTTTTTAATTATTTCATGAATTTCATGAAATAATTAAAAAAAATCGACATGAGCTTCGCCCCATTTTTGTGTACAGCCAGGTACAACTAGGCAGCTGGGGATTGGAAGACGCAGCACAGTTTGGCCAGAGCTTTCTGGGCCCCTCTGCTGCAAATTGCAGTCCGCAGCCGCCCCAGAAAATGGCACTTTCATAGAAGCGCCATCATCTTGCGCTGTATCCAACTCTTCCAGCAGCCCTGAAGCCGGGTGGCTTGCTGGATAATAATGAGTTAATACTAGCTTTGTTTTACTAGCTAGTATTAAGCCAGAGATTCAAAATGTCAGGCAAGTTTGACCCAGCCATTAAGAATCTCAAATAAAGGGTTAAAAATAGACACCACACAGAGAAAAAATACTTTAATACAAATAAATACACAGACACACTTAGAGACTCCATGTTTATCACTCCCTCTCATTCCTCCATGATCCATGGTCTTCTGTCTTCTTTCTCCTTCAACCCATGCAGCTCTGCTACATCAGACAGCATAGCATGGGAGGAAGAACGCTGCTGCTCCTGTGCAGTCTAATCACTCAGTGAGTGAGCATAAGCTGCGGGCTGTAAGTGGTGACGTCACCCCTGACAGGCGGGTTGCTATAGCATGGATGATCTCCGTTATTCAGCGGCTGTGGCAACCAGTCCTTGCATGTGGGCTGACTCAGTAAAGAGTGCACACATTCAGCAACGGGGAAGCCGACCATGTGCCAGAGCATTTCGCCGGTACATACCGGAGAGACGCACTGACAGGACCTAGCATGATGTCTAGCCATGTGACCAGTTTGTAGCCAATGAGATAATAGACACGTGACTGGTCACATGCTATTTTGATGTCACGATAGGTCCTATCATCAGTTCTGGTTACCGGGAGGACGCAGTGATTATCGGAAGGAAAAGCAGCCGGAGGCAGAGTGCAGGACGCGTCGCGGGGACCTGTAAGTGTTATGGCAATGTTTATTAACTGTATGTGTACAGTACATGTATAATGTGTTTTTATGTGTTTGTGTTTGCCTCCCATTGTTTTCAATGAGGTTCGAGTGGTTCGTTGAACAGTTTTTCGAACGTTCGTCGAACGGGGCCTCCGTTCGACGAACTGAACTGAACTCGAACGCCAGGGGGGTGGCTCATCTCTATTCATAACCAGCTATTATGATGACACCTAAATAACTGTCTAAGTATTTCTCGACTTAAGTGTATATACACAATGTGAAACACATACAGTGGGTGAAATAAATATTAAAACTGTCACCTATTTTCTAAGTAAAAATATTTCTAAGGCCCTGTGCGCACTAGAAAATGGAATTTTATTAAGAAAATTCTGCAGGCTCTTAAAGATTTATGCACCTGCGGGAAAAAAAACGCAAAAAATCTGCCCCGAAATCCGCATGCGGTATGTTGCGTATTGTTGCGGATTTGGTGCGGAATTGCCGCAGTTTGTTCCCTGCGGGATTTCACAGTTCTCCCCACTCCTGCTGTCTGTGGTGCTGAAGTCTCCGGACCATGCTTTTGTCCCACGCGGCTGCTTCCGGCGCTCTGCTGTTTGCGGGTCAGCTGTGCACTGCATAACTGCATATGCATGAGCCGGCCTGGAAGCAGGAGAGCAGTGTCCGGAAGCAGCCTCATAGGAGAAGGTGAGTATAAGATCAGCGGTGACTTCAGTCAGCTGATGTGCAGTGACCGCTGGAGTCCTCCACCTGAAGTCCTCCACCTGTCACTGCAAAGCACATCAGTGAAGTCACTGCTGATCCCGGCTGCTCACTTCACTTGTGTCCTGACCCTCACAGTGAGCAGTCATGGTCTATGGCGCTCACTGTGAGTGCCAGGTGTAGGAGAGCTGATAGCGTCGTCGGACATCTTGTGGATTACGTCGGACCTGGAGGGCTGTTATTACGGATTAATAAAGTGGTGAAAGAGGGGGCTTTTTTGTCTTTTATTTCATATAAAGGATTTTTGGGTGTTTGTGCTTATTTACTTTAACTTACAGTTTAGTGATGAGGGGGTGTCATGTAGACGTCTGCCATCACTAAACTAGGACTTAGTGGCAGCTATGGGCTGCTACCATTAACTCCTTTATTACCCCAATTGCAACCGCATCACGGCAACGGGAAGAGGCGGGAAAAGTCCGGGACTATCACATCTAATGTAAGTGGCAATTCCGGGTGGCTGCTGGCTGATATTTTTAGGCTGGGGGCTCCCCATAACGTGAGGATCCCCATCCTGAGAATACCAGCCCCCAGCTGTGAGGATTTATCCTGGCTGGTTATCAAAATTGGGGGAGGGACTGCACACCATTTTTTTTTAATTATTTTTTTTATTTATTTTACTGTACGCTATAGACCTGCCCACCGGCGGCTGTGATTGGTTGCACTGAAACAGCTGTCATTCAGCGTGGGGGTGTGTCTGCCTGCAACCAATCACAGCCACCGGTGAGCAGGAAGGAGTGAATACAAGATTGAATAATGAGCCGGCTCTGGAAGATGAAAGAGCCACCGCGCGAGCAGTGTGACAGCCGCCCGGTCATCGGTGAGTATGAAGCGCTTGCTCCTACCACTTTGGGCCAGATTCTGTTCCCCATATACTTTATATGGGTAGCAGAATCTGGCCAGATACCGGGGATCAATCCTCCGCCGACCCAGAGTCAGCGGGTTATTGATCTGCCAGGCCTCGAAACCGCAGGGACCTGTGGAAAAGAAGTGACATGCAAATGTTTTTGCTGCGGGAATCCCGCAGCAAAACATGCAACTGTCAAAATCCGCATAGTGCGCACAGCATTTTTTTCCCATAGGATTTGCTGGTGAATCACTGCAGATATGTTATGAACATTTTCTGCAGCGAAACATGCAGAAAATCCGCAGAAAATCCGTGGCACAAAACGGCAAGTGCACAAAGGGCCTAAAGGTGCTATGGACATGAATTTCTCACCAGATGTAAGTAACAACCCATCCAATGCACACACATAAAGAAATCAAACCATAGATGTCCATCATTTTAATGATGTGTAATAATGAGAAATGACACAAGGAAAAAATATGGAACACTTAAACTAAAATGTATTTAATACTTTGCACATGCACAAAAGCTTTTGTTGGTGATGACAGCTTCAAGATGCCTCTTTTATGGAGAAACTAGTCACGTGCATTGCTCAGGTGTAATTTTGGAACATTCTTCCACACAAACACTTTTTAAATCCTGAAGTTTCCACGGGCTCCTTCTATGAACTCTTAGCTTTAATAGCTTCCATAAACTTTCTATTGTAGTGAAGTTAGTTGATCGGCTCGGCCATTCTAGCAACTTCATTTTCTTTCTCTGAAACCAATTGAAAGTTTCCTTGGCTGCGTGTTTGGGATCATTGTTTTGCTGATGTGTCCACACTCATTTCATCTTGATCAACATGGTAGATAGCAGCAGATTTTTATCCACAATGTCTCGGTACATTTGTCCATTCATTGTTTTTTTAATTAATTATTTGAAGTTTGAAAGTGCCATGTGCTGATAAACAGCCCCACACCATGATGTTCCCACTTCCAAACTTTACTGTTTACTAGTACTATATGCAGTACCCTTTGGCCTCCAAATACCATGTGTATTGCGACATCCAAAGATTTCAATTTTGGTCTCATCTGACCATACTAAATTTGCCAAGTATTTTATAGGCTTGTCAAAATGTTGTTTCACAAAGTTTAAGCATGTTGGAACATACTTCTTGTTCAGCAGTGGAGTTTGGGGTGGGGGGGGTGAGCAAGCATGCATACAGGCTATGGAGATTGAGTGCATTAATTATTGTGTATGTGTTTTCTTTTAAATAATTATACCAGCGAATTCCATGTTTTTCTGTAGCTCTCCACAGGAGATCATTGGCTTTTGGACAACTCTTCTGATAATTCTTTTCCCTCCTCTGAAATTGAGTATGGAGCACCTGGTCGTTGCCGGTTCATGGTGAAATTATGTTCTTTCCACTTCTGGATCATGACCCCAACAGTGCTCACTGGAACCTTAACTAATTTAGAGATTCTTCTATAACCATTGCCATTAGTATGTTCTGCAACAATAATGTTGTGAATGTTTTTTGAGACAGCTCACTGGTTTTATCCATCATGAGATGTTTCCTATGTGACCCCTTATTATTATTTTTCATTAAATGGCAGGATTTCTTTCTAATTACTAAAGTTGAGCACGGTTCGCGGTTCGAGGTTCTCCAGTTCGAGGCTCGAGTGATTTTGGGGGCTGTTCTAGATCGAACTAGAGCTCGAGCTTTTTGAAAAAGCTCGATAGTTCTAGATACGTTCGAGAACGGTTGTAGCAGCAAAAAGCAGGGCTTTTTACAGCTACAGTGTGCAGGAGCCATCGCTAGCTGCCTGCCACAAGCTGGTAACCAAGATAAACATCGGGTATCCAAGCAAAGAGCTTTGGTTAGTAACCCGATGTTTATCCTAGTTACGTGCAGGAAGCCCACACTTCCCCGCTCAGCTCGCTCCGCCCCCTCCTGCCCGCGGCATGTACACCCATACACACACACACACACACACACACTCTGCACACACACTCTGCACACATGGTCCCGCTCGGCTTACCTGCGGTGATGAAGTCCCGCCATCCCGACCTCAGCGCTGTCACTGTCCTCCATGGCCGCCGCTTGTCGCATCACCTTCTCTCGCTTCCGACCCGAGACTGACTAGCGGTGACGTCACGGGCCTCTCGCGATACTTGGCTGTGAAGGCGGCGGTCATTGAACTCAGTGACAGGTGCTGTCAGCAGTGCAGGAGATCAGCGCAGGTAATGTACCTCGCTGACAGCAGCACTTGTCATCCACTGCAGTGACCTGGGCTGACCCATTGATGTTAGCTCAGGTCACTGCATTTCTCTCCCAGCCAATGGGGAACATTCTGCTCTTCATTGACTGGGACAGTGTGGATCGTCATGGCAACCCCTTGGATTACACCAGACCTGCATTTGTTTTTCTTTCTAATAAATTGGTTAAAGAGGGAATGTTTTGGGGAGTGTTTTTTCAAATAAAAATGTGTTTGTCGTCTATTTTTTTTTATTACTGACCAGGTTGGTGATGTCGGGTATCTGATAGACGCCTGACCTCACCAACCCCAGGGCTTGATGCCAGGTGACATTACACATCTGGTATTAACCCCATATATTACCCCATTTGCCACCGCACCAGGGCGCGGGATAAGCTGGGGCGAAGCACCAGGATTGGCACATCTAATGGATGCGCCACTTCTGGGGCGGCTGCGGCCTGCTATTTTTAGACTGGGGAGAGTCCAATAACCATGGACCTCCCTAGTCTGAGAATATCAGACCCCAGCTGTCTGCTTTACCTTGGCTGGTGATCCAATTTTGGGGGGACCCCTACGTGTTTTTTTTTTTTTAATTATTTAATTTAAAATAACAGCGTGGGGTGACCTCAGTTTTGGATTACCAGCCAAGGTGAGGTTGCCAGCTGTGGTCTGCAGGCTGCAGCCGTCTGCTTTACCCTAGCTGGCTACAAAACTAGGAAGAACCCTACGTCATTTTTTTTTTCATTTTTTTGGCTAAATACAAAGCTAAGCACTCCTTAGTGCCACATGAAAGGCACCAAATGGTGCAAAATTACAAAATGCAGGAGAGTGGGACATTATGTGTCTTTCTGCCATTATAATGACAGAAAAGACTGATATGAAGTGCACAAGCACAAGAAAATAACCAGAGCGCTCTACGCTGTGAAAAGCAGTAGAAAATGGCACTGGAGTGAACATGTAAGATGAAGCTATGGACCCGGGGTAAATTTATGCATTTACCCTCCTTCAGTTTTTTTGCAGTACACAAAAAAAACGGAAGGCACATGGATGACAAACAGATGACATACGGACCGTCTACGGAACGGAAACGGATGCCACACGGATGCACCCGTGAAAAAAAACGGACTGTTTTTTGCAGACCGCAAAAATGGATCGGTCGTGTTAATGTAGCCTTATTCTGATCTGCCGTTTATAAACAGCAGGCAGAAATAAGTGAATAACGCCCCCCGGCGTCAGAAAATCTCCGGGGTTTCAGGGCTAGCTGAGACCCTGGAGATCATGATTCAGGATGGTTTTTCCGGTCCCCGCTCACGTGATCACAGGTATACACCGTACACCGATGATCACGTTACAGTAAATGACAGCGCCGGTAAAAAATTATTTATCTCCCATCTGGCATGAACAAACACTTCTTCTCCATTTCTTCTCCACTTCTTCTCCTCTTCTCCACTTTTTCTCCACTTTTTCTCCATTTTTTCTCCACCTTTTCTCCATTTTTTCTCCACTTTGTCTCCACTTTTTCTCCATTTTTTCTCCACCTTTTCTCCATTTTTTTCTCCATTTTTTTCTCCATTTTTTCTCCACTTTTTCTCCACTTTTTCTCCACTTTTTCTCCACTTTTTCTTCACTTTTTCTCCACTTTTTCTCCACTTTTTCTCCACTTTTTCTCCACTTTTTTCTACACTTTTTTCTACACTTTTTCTCCACTTTTTCTCTTATGCTCCACTTTTTCTCCACTTTTTCTCCACTTTTTCTCCGTTCTTTTTCTATGGTCGGTCTACCCATTAGCTCTGCCATGCATACTGTAGCTCTACACCTACTGCACATGTTACTTTATGATTGACATCTCTTTCGTACCAGAGCTGTCTAAGCCTACTCTGACCCCATATTTGTCATTACTATATTGTCCTTGTACTGTATTATGACATTTGTATCATGTGTTTCATTTCTTGCTGTGTTGCAATTATTTTGCTGCATCCCAATTGTACCTCTACATTGTTCGAGTTTATGTTATTGTTCTCTCACTCTTATGTGATACTGATTATTGTCATTTTTCATGATTACATGCAGATAAGTCCAATCTGACGAAGGCTCAGGCCGAAACGTCATTTGTAACTTGTTTTGGACAAAAACATATATGCTTATGAAAAAATTTTTTTTCTTAATATGGACCAATAAAGAGTGATTTTGCATTACTATCTGTTGTGACTTACTGACTTAGTCTGGGAGATTTAGAGTGCCGAGGTTACTCACTAATTTTATCTATTATTACCTCTGAGCACCTATATACCAGTGAGCAGAGCTTCCTCTACAGTAGTTCTCCTGATTAGGCATGCCCTTACCTCATGAGCAGGGCATTGCAGCTTTGGTAGCAACCATTACGACATGGACTCTGCTGCTCTGGACCCGGGGAGAGTGAGTGCAGATTCATTGCACCCACACTCCTCACATGAAGGGTCCGCACTCCTAGAAAATGGGGGATACGTTCCATGAGTGTCTCCCCCCCATATTCTAGACGGTCCAGAGTCGTCGTGGGACCCCTTTATTTTTTTTCTTACAATAAATTGGTGAAAGATGAAATGTTTTGGGGACTGTTTTTTCAAATAAATTTCTTTTGTCAATTTTTTTTTTTTTGTTAGTACTGACAGTTTATGATGTTGGGTATCTAATAGACGCCATGACATTACAAACTGCTGGGCTTGATCTCAGGTGACTTTACAGCTAGTATCAACCCGATTTACTACCCGTTTGCCACTGCACCAGGGCACGGGATGAGCTGGGGTGAAGCGCCAGGATTGGCGCATCTAGTGGATGCGCCACATCTGGGGTGCCTGCGGCCTGCTATTTAGGCTGTGAAGGCTCAATAACTATGGACCTTCCCACCCTGAAAATACCAGACCACAGCTGTCCGCTTTACCTTGACTGGTGATCCAATTTGGGGGGGACCCTACTTTTATTGTGTAATTATTAATATTTATAAAATAATTATAAAAAAGAGCCTGAGGGGACCTCCACATTGGATCCCCAACCACGGTAAAGCTGCCAGCTGTGGTTTTCAGGCTACAGCCGTCTGCTTTACCCTAGCTGGCTATCAAAAATGGGGGGACCCAACGTCATTTTTTTTAACTATTTTTTAAATAGAAAAAATTAATGGGCTTCCCTGTATTTTGATTGCCAACCAAGGTAACGGCAGGCAGATGGGGGTGGCAACCCATAGCTGTCTGCTTTATCTGCGCTGAGAATCAAAAATACTGCGGAGTGCTACGTCATTTTTTTTAAAGATTTATTTTTACAGCACTGTGATGTCCAGCAATCAAAATACAGGGAAGCCCATTTTTTTTTTAGTTATTTAAATAAATAATTAAAAAAAATATATATGGGCTCCCGCTGCATTTTTTGTATTGCTAGCTAAGGGTAATCCAAGCAGCTACTGGCTGCTAACCCCCACTGCTTGGTGTTACCTTCACTGGCAATGGAAAATCCAGGGAAGCATTTTTTTTTTTTTTTGCCAAAAAACTACAAAAAAAGGACGTGAGTTTCGCCATATTTTTGTATGCTAGCCAGGTATAGCAGGCAGGTGCTGGAAGAGTTGGATACAGCGCCAGAAGATGGTGCTTCTATGAAAGTGCCATTTTCTGAGGCGGCTGCAGACTGCAATTCGCAGCAGTGGGGCCCAGAAAGCTCAGGCAAACCTGTGCTGCGGATTCCAATCCCCAGCTGCCTAGTTGTACCTGGCTGGACACAAAAATGGGGCGAAGCCTACGTCATTTGTTTTCTAATTATTTCATGAAATTCATGAAATAATAAAAAAGGGCTTCCCTTTATTTTTGGTTCCCAGCCGGGTACAAATAGGCAACTGGGGGTTGGGGGCAGCCATACCTGCCTGCTGTACCTTGCTAGCATACAAAAATATGGCGAAGCCCACATAATTTTTTCAGGGGGCAAAAATTTTCTGCATACAGTCCTGGATGGAGTATGCTGAGCCTTGTAGTTCTGCAGCTGCTGTCTGTCTGTATGGAGAAGAGCAGACAGCAGCTGCAGAACTACAAGGCTCAGCATACTCCATCCAGGACTGTATGCAGAAGTTTTTTGCCCACCAAAAAAATGACGTGGGCTTCGCCATATTTTTGTATGCTAGCCAGGTACAGCAGGCAGCCACGGGCTGCCTCCAACCCCCAGTTGCCTATTTGTACCCGGCTCGGAACAAAAAATATAGGGAAGCCCGTTTTTTTTAATTATTTCACTTATTTCATGAAATAATTAAAAAACAAATGACGTGGGCTTCGCCCCATTTTTGTGTCCAGCCAGGTACAACTAGGCAGCTGGGGATTGGAATCCACAGCACAGGTTAGCCCGAGGTTTCTGGGCGCCTCTGCTGCGAATTTCAGTCCGCAGCCGCCCCAGAAAATGGCGCTCTCATAGAAGCGCCATCATCTGGCACTGTATCCAACTCTTCCAACAGCCCTGGAGCCGGGTGGCTTGTTGGGTAATCATGAGTTAATACTGGCTTTGTTTTAATAGCTAGTAATAAGCCAGAGATTCTTAATGTCAGGCACGTTTGACTCGGCCATTAAGAATCTCCAATAAAGGGTTAAAAAAAGACACCACACAGAGAAAAAATACTTTAATAGAAATAAATACACAGACACATTAGAGACTCCATCTTTATTACCCCCTGTCAGCCCAATAAATCCCCAATAAACCAGCGCTGATAAGAGGTTTTTAATAGAGGCTTAAATTATAAGCAGCAATTTCAGCGTTCCAAGTGCCTTTAAATGAATTTGAAGAAACTGCACTTCAGGATTGTAGTGAGGATTGTAGTGAGGATGAGGTGCCCCAGCTCATCACTTGATGGGCTGGGGCACCTCATCCTCACTACAATCCTCACTAGTGTAGTAGTAGTGAGGATTGTAGTGAGGATGAGGTGCACCAGCTCATCACTTGATGAGCTGGGGCACCTCATCCTCACTACAATCCTCACTACAATTGGGAAGCAGCGTGCAGCCTTCACGCCGTGAGAGATCAGTGCTGCTGGCTGTCAGCGGTAACAGCGGTAACGCTGACAGACGCGTTACCATAGCAACGGTGCTCTCGGAGCCGCGGTTAACTGCGTTGCTATGGCAACGGTGATCTCCGTTAATGACCGGCTGTGTCAGCTGATCCCTAATGGAACGGGGAGTCTACCGTGTGCTAGAGCATGTCGCCGGTACATGGCGATACACATATGTGCAACGTGTACCGGAGAGTGCAATGACAGGTCCTACATGACGCGTCATAATCATGTGACCAGTCTGTAGCCAATGAGATAATAGCCACGTGACTGGTCACATGACTATTTTGACGTCATGATAGGTCCTGCATCGCTGCTGGCAGTGCTGGTCACCGGGAGGATTCAGCGATCATCGGATGGAATAGCGGCAGGAGACAGAGTGCAGGAGGGATCGCGGGGACCGGTAAGTGTTATGGCAATGTGTATTAACTGTTTGTGTACATTTATCATGCATTTTTATGTGTTTGTGATTGCCTCCCATTATAGCCTATTGGTTCGAGTTCGGTTCGTCGAACGTTCGACGAACCGAACTCGAACGAGACCTCCGTTCGGCGAACTGACCTCGAGTCGAACCGCGACCGGTTCGCTCATCTCTACTAATTACTAATAGATTTTAATTGATCTTATTATTTTCCATGGATTTTTACGCTTCTCTTTTTTCTTGTGCTCAATCCTTTTTTCCTGTGTCATTTCTCATTATTTCACAAAACTTAATTTATGGACAGCTATGGTTTGATTTTTTTTTGGCCTGTATAGATTGGATGTGTTTTTACTGACATCTAGTGAGAATTTCATGTTATTAGCACCTTTAGAAATATATTTTCTTAAAAAATTGTTGATGATTGCTATACTTTGTACTTCGATTCAACCAAATGCAGCAAGGTTGATTGTACTTCACTTCACAGTGCAGATGGACAATGACCTAAAACAATAGGAAAAGCAATTCAGGATTTTTTTTTAAGGCAAAGAAGTGGAATTATCTGAAATGACTGAGTCAATCAGCAGAGTTTAACCCCTTCATGACTGAGGAAGTACCCGTACGTCCTAAGTCATGAAGGGGTGATCACAGAGCATCGCACATGTCTGCTGATTTGTACAGTAGGTATGTGTGCCTCGCAGGTGGATCTGTGATCCACCGACATCTGTTAACCCCTTAGATCGCACTGTCAAAATGTGACAGCGTTATTTAAATGCCTGCATTAGGCAATACGCACTTACCTGCTGCCATCGGAGGCCCCGTGACGTGATCACATAGGTTGCCATGGTAACACAGGTTCATGTGATGACTCCTGTATCTATCATTACTCACTTCCTGTTACAGCCATCATAGTGCTGCCTGTAACAGAAGATGAGCATTTTTCCTGTTCTGAGCTCTGCAGCTCTGCTCAAGAGAAATAAATGAGCGATCAGACTTCTGATCATTATTGCCCCCTAGGGGGACTAGTAAAATAAAAAAAAGTAAAAAAAAGTTTTAAAAAATAAAAAAAAAACAACCTAAAATTTCAAATCACCCCCATTTGCTCTATTGAAAATTAAAGGAATAAAAAAATAAAAATATACCCACATTTTCTATTGCCGCACTCAAAAATGTCTGATATATCAAAATATCAATTAATCTGATTGGTAAATGGCGCAGCAGTAAAAACATTCCAAACATTAAAATTACAATTTTTGGTCATCACAAATTTTGAGCAAAATGCAATAACAGGCAATCAAAACGTAACATTTATGCAAAAATTACACCTTTAAAAATGTCAACTTGAGACACAAAAATTAAGCCATCATTGTACCCCAGATCCCAAAAAATGAGAATGTTACGGGTCGCGAAAAATGGCACAAAAAGTGCACCCCTTTTTTTTTTACAAACTTCAGAATTTTGTTAACTTGTTACATAAAACTAAACCTATACTTGTTTGATGTCTATGAACTTGTACCAACCTGTGGCATCCCAATGATACACATCAGTTTAACCACATAGTGAACACGATATATTTAATATAATATTCCAAGAATAATCACACAATCGCACTTTTTTTTGCAATTTTTCAGCACTTGGAATTTTTTTGTCATTTTCCAGTACACTATATGGTAACACTTATGGTTTCGATTAAAAGGACCACTTATACCACAAAAACAAGCCTTCATTAGGCATGATTGACAGAAAAATAAAAAAGTTATGGACCTCGGAAAAAGAGGACCAAAAAAAACAGAAAATCGCCTGGGGGTGAGGGGGTTAACGCCATCAAACAAGCATTCTACATGCTTAAGACAAATGTAAGGCAAAGAGCCACACGCAAGCAACAACTGAAGTCAGCTGTAATAAAGGCCCGGCAAAGCATCACAAGGCAGGAAACCCAGCTTTTGGTGACGTCTATGGCTTTCAGACTTCAATCCATCATTGCCTGCAAAGCAGCCCATATAAAGTATTCAAAATAACATTTTATTAATGATAAACTAAATTTGCACAGTTACTTTTTGGCCCCTTAAATGAGGAGGCTTTGCAGAAAAATTATTGCAATTCCTAAACATTTCACACAATATTTTTGTTCAACCCCTTAAGGCCTCTGCCACACATCCGTGCCTCCGGCACGTGTTTGTCATTTTTTACACGTACCGGCGGCACGGAGACATGTACAGCAATGCTACCCTATGGTAGCAGGCACACACACGTAAAACCACACGGAACGTGTGTCCGTGTGCGTTTGTACGTGTGTGCGATTTTCAAAGCGCTGACATGTCAGTGTTTTCTCCGGCAGCACGGGTGTTACACGGCCCGCACCCGTACCACACGGGTGTAGTGTGGATGCGGTCCCGTGTGACACGCGCCGGAGTAAACACACATGTCAGGGAAAAAAATAAAAAACATTAACTCACCTTCTCCAGCCCTCCTGTCTCTGCCGCTGCTGCCTCTTGCTGCCGACCGCCGCTCATTAATCTCATAGAATATTCACTTCACTGCCTGGCAGCAGCAGCAGCGGGGAGACGGGAGGGCTGGAGACCGAGGATCAGCACCACGGACAGCAGCGCGGACAGCAGGGAGGACCAGGTGAGTATAATAATTACTGATTCTACGTGTGCTATCGCGGATAGCACACGTAGAACACACGTGTCACGCACGTACCAGAGACACGTACTTACCTGCACGCAACACGCAGGGAAAATACGTGTCTCTCGGCACGTGCGTGAAATTCACGTGAGTGTGGCAGAGGCCTTAAACAAACTTGAAAGTCTGCACTTCAATGGCATCTCAGTTGTTTCATTTTAAATAAAAAATAGTGGCATGCAGAGATTAAATCATGAAGATTCAGTCACAGTCCAAATATTTCTGGACCTATCTGTATGTAGGTGAACATATTCATGTATTATAGAAATGTGTCCGTGTTTATGACAAAAATTCTGTGTACACCCCTTATTACACATCAGTTAAACAATCTATATCAAATACACACACATTTGATCAATGGAATGGTGTTTACTACTGTAATGAATACAAAAATTGTTAAAATGTAATAGTCTAATAAACTTAACAAAATATACCATATATTGAACATATTTTACATTAACTCCTTCACTCCCTGTCGATTTTTCTGTTTCTGTTTTTTTTCTCCCCTTCTTCCAAGAGCCTTAATTATTTTCTTAAATTTAGCCATATGATGGCTTTTTTTTTGCAGTATGAGTTGTACTTTTGAATGACACCATTCATTTTGACCCATATTATACTGGGAGAACTGGATAAAAAAATCCAAGTGCAGTGAAATTGTAAAAAAAAAAAAAAAGTGCAATTGCATGATTAGGCCATGTGCGCATGTTGCGTTTTTTTATGCGTTTCCGCAACGTTTTGAACTGCAGCGTTTTAATGCAAAAATGCATGCTTTTTGATTTCTAGGCAAAGTCTATGGGAAATAGACTATGCACTATGCATAAAAAAAACGCTGCCTTTTAGGTGCCAAAAATGTGTCAAAATCTCTGCGTTTGTAGAAGCAACATGTCAATTGTTTTTGCCATTTTGGCAGCGTTTTGCTATCATTGAAGTCAATGAAATTGTTCAAAACGCAATCTACTTCAAAATCCTAGTGTTTTGCATGCTTTTTTGATGCTAAATGCATGCGTTTTTTACAAAATCAAAGCATGCGTTTTTGGCATTATAGTGAGGTCATGACGTTTCCATTTGCCCTCACATCCAGCCCGAATATAAAAAAAGTGTCAAACATGAATTTAATGTTATTTTATACATAAATATTATATCATAGTATCATAGTATCATAGTTTTTAAGGTTGAAGGGAGACTAAGTCCATCTAGTTCAACCCGTAGCCTAACATGTTGAACCAGAGGAAGGCAAAAAAAAAAACCCAATGTGGCAAACAAGTTCCAATGGGGAAAAAATTTCCTTCCTGACTCCACATCCGGCAATCAGACTAGTTCCCTGGATCAATACCCTGTCATAAAATCTAATATACATAACTGGTAATATTAAATTTTTCAAGAAAGGCGTCCAGGCTCTGCTTAAATGTTAGTAGTGAATCTCTGACTTTGACAACTCACCTCTTCCCCTCTCTGACCACAACATCCTCTCCTTCAAGCTCACAAACCCTCGTCCGCCCCAGCACACTCCCACCAATCACACATTCAGAAACCTACAGGCCATCGATTCTCAGACACTTTCAGACTCTTTACACACATCACTGTCCCCTATATCCTCACTTTCCTGTCCTGATCTGGCTGTAAAGCACTACAATGACACACTCAGGACTACGCTAGACCAAGTAGCGCCCCTCACCCTCAGAAAGACCAAACACAGAGTAAAACAGCCCTGGCTCACATCACAAACTCGATTTCTCCAGCGATGCTCCAGGAGCGCCGAACGCCTATGGAGGAAAACCCGCACACCAGAAAACTTCATCCACTACAAGTTCATGTTAAGGACCTATAACTATTCCCTTCACCTCGCCAAACAGACCTACTTCACCAACCTTGTTTCCTCACTTGCCAACAATCCAAAAAAACTCTTTGACACCTTTCACTCCCTCCTCAGTCCCAAAGTACAGACCCCTGTCACAGCCCTTCATGCTGATGACCTGGCCTCGTATTTCACAGAGAAAATAGAAAACATCCGCCAAGAGATCAGCTCCCAGCCACCAAGCCCTGTGAATCCCATCCCTCCCCATATTCCATCCAGCTCACTTTCCACATTTGACCCAGTCACAGAGGAGGAAGTCTCCAGGCTCCTATCCTCCTCTCGTCCTACAACTTGCCCTACTGATCCCTTCCCCACACCTCTACTCCAGTCCCTCTCTCCGGTTGTCGCCACTCACCTAACTAAAATCTTCAATCTCTCTCTCTCTTCGGGTATCTTCCCCTCCTCCCTCAAACACTCCATCATTACTCCATTATTAAAAAAACCTTCTCTCGATCCGTCCTGCACAAGCAACTACAGACCAGTCTCCAATCTCTCCTTCATCTCTAAACTCTTGGAGCGCCTGGTCTACTCTCGCCTCACCCGCTACCTCTCCTCTCACTCTCTTCTAGATCCTTTACAGTCTGGCTTCCGCCCTTTACACTCAACAGAAACTGCCCTTGTCAAAGTGACCAATGACCTATTGACAGCAAAACGTAACGGTGACCACTCTCTGCTTATTCTTCTTGACCTTTCTGCTGCCTTTGACACTGTTGACCACCATCTCCTTCTCTCTATGCTCCACTCTATCGGCCTAAAGGACACTGTTCTTTCCTGGTTCTCTTCCTATCTTTCTGGCCGCTCATTCAGTGTATCATTTGCTGGCTCCACATCTTCTCCTCTTCCTCTCACTGTTGGGGTCCCTCAAGGTTCAGTCCTTGGCCCTCTTCTTTTCTCCCTCTACACTGCCCCAATTGGTCAGACCATCAGCAGATTTGGCTTTCAGTACCATCTTTATGCTGATGACACACAGCTATACACCTCCTCCCCTGAGCTCACCCCCGCTGTACTACAGAACACCAGTGACTGCCTGACTGCAGTTTGCAATGTCATGTCTGCTCTCTATCTGAAACTTAACCTTTCCAAAACTGAACTTCTTCTTTTCCCTCCATCTTCCAACTTTCCTCAACCTGACATCTCCCTCTCTGTGTGTGGCACAACGATAAGTCCTAGGCCGCAAGTCCGCTGCCTGGGGGTTATACTTGACACTGATCTCTCCTTCACCTCCCACATACAGTCTCTTGCCCGCACCTGCCGCTTGCACCTCAAGAACATCTCTAGAATCCGCCCCTTTCTCACAATGGAAACGACAAAAACCCTCACCGTGGCCCTGATCCACTCTCGCTTGGACTACTGTAACTCTCTATTAATTGGTCTCCCCCTAACTAGACTCTCTCCTCTACAGTCAATCCTTAATGCAGCAGCCAGGGTCACCTATCTGGCTAACCGCTACTCGGATGCCTCTGCTCTGTGCCAGTCATTGCACTGGCTGCCCATATATCATAGGATCCAATTCAAACTGCTTGTTCTCGCCCACAAAGCTCTCCACAGTGCAGCACCCCCCTACATCTCCACCCTCCTCTCTGTCTATCAGTCCACCCGTTCTCTACGCTCTGCAAGCGACTTTCGACTAACATCCACACTAATTCGAACCTCCCACTCCCGGATCCAAGACTTCTTCCGAGCTGCACCAACCCTCTGGAACGCTCTACCCCAAGAAGTTAGGACAAATCACAACTTACTCAGCTTCAGACGCACCCTAAAGACGCATCTTTTTAGGGCGGCCTATCACACTCCCTAATCAGATTCGATTCACATAGTCCCTCTACAACCTCTCACAACATAGCTCCACATCAAACTCCATGGCACCCAAAGGCATCTCAAGGCTCGGGCCCACTGGTCCAGGAAACCATTATCCAGCCCCATTTCCGTGAGATGGTTGGATTGTCATTGTAAATAAGCACTTGAACCTTGCCTCTCCCCCCATCTCATTGTAGATTGTAAGCTCTCACGAGCAGGGTTGTATTTTTTTCCCCTCTAAATATTGTATTTCTATAACTGTTACTTGTTTGTATATGATCCTCCTGAATTGTAAAGCGCTACGGAATATGTTGGCGCTATAGAAATAAAGATTATTATTATAATTATTATTAGTGAATCACTCATTACAACATCATGCGGCAGAGAGTTCCATAGTCTCACTGCTCGTACAGTAAAGAATCCTCGTCTGTGATTATGATTAAACCTTCTTTCCTCAAGACGTAGCGGATGCCCCCGTGTTCCAGTCGCAGGCCTAGGTGTAAAAAGATCTTTGGAAAGGTCTCTGTACTGTCCCCTCATATATTTATACATTGTGATTAGATCCCCCCTAAGCCTTCGTTTTTCCAAACTAAATAACCCCAAGTTTAATAACCTGTCTTGGTATTGCAGCCCACCCATTCCTCTAATAATCTTGGTCGCTCTTCTCTGCACCCTCTCCAGTTCAGCTATGTCCTTCTTATATATCGGTGACCAGAATTGTACACAGTATTCTAAGTGCGGTCGCACTAGTGACTTGTACAGAGGTAGAAGTATATTTTTTTCATGAACACTTATACCTCTTTTAATACATCCCATTATTTTATTAGCCCTGGCAGCAGCTGCCTGACACTGTCCACTAAAGTGAAGTTTACCATCCACCCATACACCCAAGTCTTTTTCTGTGTCTGTTTTACCCAGTGTTCTACAATTAAGTACATAATCATAAATGTTATTTCCTCTACCCAAGTGCATGACCTTACATTTATCTACATTAAACTTCAATTGCCACTTCTCAGCCCAATCCTCCAATTTACATAAATCTCCCTGTAATATAAAATTATCCTCCTCTGTATTGATTACCCTGCAGAGTTTAGTATCATCTGCAAATATTGAAATTCTACTCCGCATGCCCCCAACAAGGTCATTTATAAATATGTTGAAAAGAAGCGGTCACAATATCACAATAATCTTTTTATTAAAATTTGCTATTTTGTGTATGATTTAAAGCATGACATTTTTTTCAAGTATTTGAATGTTTAACCCCTTCACCCCCGGCCACTAAAACACCCTAATGACCGGGCCATTTTTTGCAATTCTGACCAGTGTCACTTTGACAGGTTATAACTCTGGGACGCTTCAACGGATCCTGGCGATTCTGAGATTGTTTTTTCGTGACATATTGTACTTCATGTCAGTGGTAAATTTAGGCCGATATTTTTTGCGTTTATTTGTGAAAATTTAGGAAATTTGGCGAAAATTTTGAAAATTTCGCAATTTTCAAACTTTGAAAATTTATGCCCATAAATCTGAGAAATATGTCACACAAAATAGTTACTAAATAACATTTCCCACTTGTCTACTTTACATCAGCGCAATTTTCGAAACAAATTTTTTTTTCGTTAGGAAGTTAGAAGGGGTCAAAGTTCATCAGCAATTTCTCATTTTTCCAACAAAATTAAGAAAATAATTTTTTTTAGGGACCACATCACATTTGAGGTGACTTTGAGAGACCGAGGTGACAGAAAATACCCAAAAGTGACCCCATTCTAAAAACTGCACCCCTCACTCTGCTCAAAACCACATCCAAAAAGTTTATTAACCCTTTAGGTGCTTCACAGGAACCAAAGCAATGTGGAAGGAAAAAATGAAAATTTTACTTTTTAACACAAAAATGTTACTTTAGCCATAAAATTTTCATTTTCACAAGGGAGAAAAGAGAAAGTGCACCCTACAATTTATTGTGCATTTTCTCCTGAGTACGCCGATACCCCATATGTGGTAAAAATCAATTGTTTGGGTGCACAGCGGAGCTCGGAAGGGAAGGAGCGCCATTTGAATTTTTGAACGCAAAATTAGCTGCACTCATTAGCGGACGCCATGTCGGGTTTGAAGACCCCCTGAGGTGCCTAAACAATGGAGCTCCCCCACAAGTGACCCCATTTTGGAAACTAGAGCCCTCAAATATTTTTTCTAGATGTTTGATGAGCACTTTGAACACCTGGGGGCTTCACAGAAGTTTATAACGTTGAGCCGTGAAAAGAAAAAAAAATTTTTTTACCACAAAACTGTTGCTTCAACTAGGTAGCTTTTTTTTTCACAAGGGTATCGGGAAAAAATGCAACATAAAATGTATTGTCCATTTTCTCCTGAGTACGCAGATACCTCATATGTGGTGGAAATCAAATGTTTGGACACACGGCAGTGCTTGGAATGCAAGGAGCGCCATTTGAATTTTTGAACGCAAAATTAGCTGCACTAATTAGCGGACGCCATGTCGGGTTTGAAGACCCCCTGAGGTGCCTAAACAATGGAGCTCCCCCACAAGTGACCCCATTTTGGAAACTAGAGCCCTCAAATATTTTTTCTAGATGTTTGATGAGCACTTTGAACACCTGGGGGCTTCACAGAAGTTTATAACGTTGAGCCGTGAAAAGAAAAATTTTTTTTTTTACCACAAAACTGTTGCTTCAACTAGGTAGCTTTTTTTTCACAAGGGTATTGGGAAAAAATGCAACATAAAATATATTGTCCATTTTCTCCTGAGTACGCAGATACCTCATATGTGGTGGAAATCAAATGTTTGGACACACGGCAGTGCTCGGAATGCAAGGAGCGCCATTTGAATTTTTGAACGCAAAATTAGCTGCACTAATTAGCGGACACCATGTCGGGTTTGAAGACCCCCTGAGGTGCCTAAACAATGGAGCTCCCCCACAAGTGACCCCATTTTGGAAACTAGAGCCCTCAAATATTTTTTCTAGATGTTTGATGAGCACTTTGAACACCTGGGGGCTTCACAGAAGTTTATAACGTTGAGCCGTGAAAAGAAAAAAAATTTTTTTTTACCACAAAACTGTTGCTTCAACTAGGTAGCTTTTTTTTCACAAGGGTATCGGGAAAAAATGCAACATAAAATGTATTGTCCATTTTCTCCTGAGTACGCAGATACCTCATATGTGGTGGAAATCAAATGTTTGGACACACGGCAGTGCTCGGAAGGCAAGGAGCGCCATTTAAATGCAAAATTAGCTGCACTCATTAGCGGACGCCATGTCAGGTTTGAAGACCCCCTGAGGTGCCTAAACAATGGAGCTCCCCCACAAGTGACCCCATTTTGGAAACTAGAGCCCTCAAATAATTTTTCTAGATGTTTGGTGAGCACTTTGAACACCTGGGGGCTTCACAGAAGTTTATAGCGTTGAGCCGTGAAAAGAAAAAAAAAATTTTTTACCACAAAACGGTTGCTTCAATTAGGTAGCTTTTTTTTTCACAAGGGTAACAGGAAAAAATGCACCATAAAATGTATTGTGCATTTTCTCCTGAGTACGCAGATACATCATATGTGGTGGAAAGTAATTGTTTGGGCGCATGGCGGGGCTCAGAAGAGAAGGAGCGCCATTTGACAGCAAAATTGGTTGGAATCATTAGCGGACGCCATGTCACGTTTGGAGACCCCCTATGGTGCCTAAACAGTGGAGCTCCCCCACAAGTGACACCATTTTGGAAACTAGAGCCCTCAAATAATTTTTCTAGATGTTTGGTGAGCACTTTGAACACCTGGGGGCTTCACAGAAGTTTATAGCGTTGAGCCGTGAAAAGAAAAAAATTTTTTTTACCACAAAACGGTTGCTTCAACTAGGTAGCTTTTTTTTCACAAGGGTAACAGGAAAAAATGCACCATAAAACGTATTGTGCATTTTCTCCTGAGTACGCAGATACCTCATATGTGGTGGAAAGTAATTGTTTGGGCGCATGGCGGGGCTCAGAAGAGAAGGAGCGCCATTTGACTTTTCAAACGCACAGACGCAGTGCACTGATCGGTCGCTGCAGGACGCACGGTCGGATGCGATAAAAAAAGCGTCGGGGATACGTAAAAAAAAAAGTCACGCCAAAAATTGACCATGGATGCAGATATGTTATGTGCATCCCTGATCAGCGCTCGGCGGGACGCACAGACGGATGCGATACAAAAATTGTCGCGAATACGGAAAAAAGTCACGCCAAAAATTGAGCAGGGATGCCGATCCGTTATCTGCATCCCTGATCAGCGCTCGGCGGGACGCACGGACGGATGCGATACAAAAAGCGTCGGGAATACGGAAAAAAGTCACGCCAAAAATTGAGCAGGGATGCCGATCCGTTATCTGCATCCCTGATCAGCGCTCGGCGGGACGCACGGTCGGACGCGATACAAAAAGCGTCGGGAATACGGAAAAAAGTCACGCCAAAAATTGAGCAGGGATGCCGATCCGTTATCTGCATCCCTGATCAGCGCTCGGCGGGACGCACGGTCGGACGCGATACAAAAAGCGTCGGGAATACGGAAAAAAGTCACGCCAAAAATTGAGCAGGGATGCCGATCCGTTATCTGCATCCCTGATCAGCGCTCGGCGGGACGCACGGTCGGACGCGATACAAAAAGCGTCGGGAATACGGAAAAAAGTCACACCAAAAATTGAGCAGGGATGCCGATCCGTTATCTGCATCCCTGATCAGCGCTCGGCGGGACGCACGGTCGGACGCGATACAAAAAGCGTCGCGAATACGGAAAAAAGTCACGCCAAAAATTGAGCAGGGATGCCGATCCGTTATCTGCATCCCTGATCAGCGCTCGGCGGGACGCACGGACGGACGCGATACAAAAAGCGTCGCGAATACGGAAAAAAGTCATGCCAAAAACTGACCACGGATGCAGATCCGTTATCTGCATCCCTGATCAGCGCTTGGCGGGACGCACGGACAGATGAAGTGTAAAAATGGACAGGATACAAGAAAAAAAAAAAAAAAGTTATACTCACAGTACCAAGAGGATCACTGACCAGAAGAGTTGCAGAGGAACAAGAAGGCAGTGAGATAGACAGCTTTACACCAGCAGCAGGCAGGACGTTGGACAGATCAGCAGAAGGACCCAGCGATGGAGGCAGATGTGATCGGGCCAGTGAAGACCTCGGACGACCCGTGAAGGCAGGTAAGAGGACGTCGGGGGGGGCAGGGGGGGATGGGGAGAGGGGGGGGCAGAGGGGGGGCAGATGGGGGGGGGTTAGAGGGAGAGCAGAGGGGGCGGAGAAGCAAAGGCAGAAGGAAGGAACCTTGGAAGCAGATGACAGAGGAGGCAGGCAGATCGCGTGGGGAGCAGATCGGGATGCCGGGGGGCAGATCGGGGCGTAGGGGGGCAGATCGGGGCGTAGGGGGGCAGATCTGGGGGGGCACGGGCAGGGGCCTTCACGGGAGCGCGCAGGGGCCTTCACGGGAGCGCGCAGGGGCCATCGCCGGAGTGCAATACTTACCTTTGGAGCTGGCGCGGTGACAGCAGAGGCGGCGTCTGCGGCGGCAGCAGCGGTGGCGTGGTACCAAAAGTACCAGCCACTCCACGCTGCAGCCATGTTGGGGGAGGGTCCCCAGAGCAGTACAGGCCTGGGGAGGGCGGCCACCGGCAGATCAGACCGCCCAACTGCACACTGATTGGAGCGATTGCGCGTCATAGCACGATCGCTCCAATCAGTGCTGCAGGGGCTGGGGGAGACATGTTTGAGGTCCACCTATGATATGCTGCAGCAGCTGCGGCATCTCATAGCTGGATCTCACAGGATCGCACTAATTCGGGCATTATTTTTGCCGAAATTAGTGCGATCGATGTGGTTGGCGGTTCAGATTTGAACAGCCAATCACATCGATCGTCGATAGGGGGTGGCGATGCCACCCCCCCTGGGGTCAAGCAAAGGTCCCCTGCTGTAAGAAACAGCAGGGGACATCATTTGAAAGCCGTTGCTATGGCCACGGCAATCAAATGAAGTTTAGGCAGTAAAATTACGTCCCTGGTCGTTAAGTCACGTTAAAATAGGACGTAATTTTACTGCCCGCGGTCGTGAAGGGGTTAAACTTTATTTAGTAGTGTATTTTGTATTGAAAATGCATCTGACTTTAGGCACAGAAAATGCATGTAAAACGCAATCAAAACGCAGCAAAACGCTAAAAAAACGCATGCGTATTTCCTGCGTTTTTGTGGTCAAAACCAAATTTGACAACGACAAATGCTGCCAGAGGATGCGTTAATTTCTGCAAGTTATAGGACGCAAAGTGCGCACATGGCCTTAGCGGTTTTTTTTATTTACCATGTTCCCTGTTTTAAAAAACTGACCAGGTTTTATGATTCCACAGGTTAGTTTGAGTTTGCAGACACAAACATATATAGTTTTACTTTTATCTAAGTGGTGAAAAAAAATTTAGAGTTTGTAAAAAAAGAATATTGCTTTTGTTGCCATCTTCTGAGACCTGTAACGTTCTCATTTTTGGGGATCTGGGGCTCAGTGATCGCTTTTTTTTGTGTGTCTTGAGCTGGTGTTTATAATTATACAACTCTTGCAATGTTTTAATAGCTGGTTATTGCATTTTAATGCAATGTTGCGGAAACCAAAAAAAACATTATTTTGGCATTTAGAATTTTTTTCAACGTCGTGTAACGATCCCATAAATTGATTTTATATTTTCTTTATGTGGCAATAACAAATACAGTGGCATGCAAAATTTTGAGCACCCCTGGTCAAGTTTACTGATATTCTGAACAATTAAGCAAGTTGAAGATGAAATTATCTGTAAAAGTCATAAAGTTAAGGATAACACATATCCTCTGCATTTTAGACAAAAATATATATATATATATATTTTTTACATTTTTAAATTCACAACAAAATATAAAGTTGGCCAATGCAAAATATTGGGTACCCTGCATGGTTAGTACCCTGCAGCACCCCCTTTGGCAAGAATCAAAGCTAGTAAATGTTTTTTGTAGCCAGCCAAGAGTCTTTCAATTCTTGTTTGAGGGATTTTCATGCTTTCTTCCTTGGAAAAGTCTTCTTGTTCTGTAAGATTCCTGGGTCCTCTTGCATGCACTGCTCTTTTGTGGTCTAGCCACAGATTTTCAATGATGTTCAGATCAGGGGACTGTGAGGGCCATTGTAAAACCTTCAGCTTGTACCTTTTGACATAGGCTAATGTGGATTTTGAATTGTGTTTAGGATCCTTATCCATTTGTAGAAGTCATCCTCTATTCAACTTCAGCTTTTTTACAGATGGTGTTATGTTTGCTTGAAGAATTTGTTAAACTTTAATTGAATCCATTCTTCCCTCTACCCATGAAATGTTCCCAGTGCCATTGGATAGAACACAACCCAAAGCATCATTAAGCCACCCCCATGCTTAATGGTTGGCGAGTCATGACATTCTGTCTCCTTTTTTTCCCAAACATTTGGTTTGATTATTGGGGCCAAGGAGTTCTATTTTAACCTCATCAGTTAACACAACTTGTTTCCAAAATACATCAATCTTGTTTAGATGTTATTTTGCATATTTCTGATGCTAAATTTTATGGTTAGCACGCAGGAGAGGTTTTCTTCAGATGACTCTTCCATGAAGGCTATTTTTCTGTAGGTTTCTCTGAACAGTAGAACAATGTATCACAACTCCAGAGTCGGCTAAATCTTCCTGAAGGACTTTTGCAGTGAAGTGAAGGTTCTGATTTGCCACTCTAGCAAACCCATGAGCAGCTCTCACAGAACTTTTGCTTGGTTCCTCCACTGTTTCTGTAACTGCCATTTCTGAATTACTTTTCGAACTGAGGAAAGGGCAATTTGAAAATGCTTTGCTATTTTCTTCTAGCTTTCTTTTGCTTTGTGGGCCTTCACCATTTTGATTTTCAGAGTGCTAGGCAGCTGCTTTGAAAAACCCATGGCTGTTGTTTTATTTGCACAAGGTTAGAGGAAGCTGGGTTTTTATAAAGCCGTGAAATTTGCATCACCTGCCCTTTCCTAACTATGATAATGAACAAGACACAAACCTAACAGGCTAATTAAGGTCTGAAATGATAGTCAAAGTTATCTGAGCACACAAATCTCCAAGGGTGTTCAAACTTTTGCATTGGCCCATTTTCATAGTTTTTAAAATGTTAAAGATGAAAATATTTTTTTTTCTTACCTAAAATATAAAGGAAATGTGTCATCTTTAACTTTATGCCTTTTAGAGATCATTTCATTTTCAACTTGATTAACTGTTCACAATAACAGTAATTTTGACCAGTGGTGTTCAAACTTCTGCATAGCACTGTATATGTATTTTTTATTATTATTGTTTTGTTTTCAATGAGGCCAAATGGGGGTGATTTGAACTTTTAGGGGGTTTTTTCATATTATAGGATTGCTCCAATCAGGAGAAAGGCTGTGTTACTGTGAGTGCTGGTGCTCTGCTGGCATTCACAGGAAACATGTCATGGCAAAGACAGGGGTCATCAGCTGTCCCTATGTTGCCATGCTAAACAAACTGGCACTCCGTGATCTCATCATGATCGCTGCCGAAGGTGGTGAGCAACAAAGCTTTAGATCAGGTTTTCAGCATATGACAGTTGGTCCTGAAGGGGTTAAAAGTGTAATAAACCCTACACCACTCCCAAATTAATATGAGCTTTACACAACATGTATAGATACCTAGCACTTGTGTTGTGTAGTGCTGCTTCATTACCTTGGTGACTCTAGAGAATCACACTGATTCTATTATCCTCATTACTTACACAGTCCTGGAGAAAAAAAGTGAGAATAACAAAATTAACTAGATAATGGTTATTAATAGGCAAGCTAATAACAAATGCTAAGTATATTTACTATATACAGCAAAATATCAGTTTTATGTTAAATAAAAAATACAATTTACTATATGTTACAATATTAAAGAGAATGTGTCTTCATAAAAAGATGCATTATTTCATAAAGCAATTATATTAAATGTTTAATACATTAAATATATATATTTTTAAAAAGTATTTGACCAGGGGTTTTCACATCACTGCTCGGACGCCATACTCAAGTCCTCGACACGCATGTTTCCCGGCTTTTTATCAGTCAGTGAACATGCAAGGATTGCCTGTCAATCATGATAATACCATAGCCATCTTGGCTATTGGTATTACTCTGATTGGTCAGCCACATACAAATGCATCTCAATACATGAAGAATATCATCAAAAAGTTAATTTATTTCAGTAATTCAATACAAAAAGTGAAACACATATATTATATATAGTCATTACAGAGTGATCTATTTCAAGTGTTATTTCTGTTAATGTTGATAATTATGGCTTACAGCCAATGAAAACGCAAAAGTCATTATCTCAGAAAATTAGAATATTCTATAAGACCAATTGAAAAAAATCAAAAAGAAAAGGAAGGTCCAGCAAGTGGGCAAAAAAACAAGATAAAAAAACTTTAATTGAAAAATATTAAAACATCAGATCATAGCAGTAGCGGAATAATAATCTGACAGTGTCAAAAATTATTTTTGACACTGTCAGATTATAATTCCTGTACTGCTATGATCTCATTTTTAATATTTTTCAATAAATGTTTTTTTTTATCTTATTTTTTACCCATTCGCTGGACCTTCTTTTTCTTTTTCATTATTCTGTCAGTGAACTCCCGTCCTGATCTGAAGCGAGCTTGTCGGGTAATTGCCTTGAAGCAACGGATCATCACTGTTAGCAGTAAGCTGGCGTTTTTCTGTGCAATTAAAAAAATTACTTTAAACTCAGAAATGTTGGCCTACTGAAATGTACTGCAGTAAATGCACTGAATACTTGGTCGGGGCTCCTTTTACATGAATTACTGCATCAATGCAGCGTGGCATGGAGGCGATCAGCCTGTGGCACTGCTGAGGTGTTATGGAAGCTCAGGTTGCTTTGGTAAAAGCCTTCAGCTCATCTGCATTGTTGGGTCTGGTGTCTCTCATCTTCCTCTTGACAATACCCTATAGATTATCTATGAGGTTTAGGTCAGTCGAGTTTGCAGGCCAATCAAACACGGTAATACTGTGTTATTAAATCAGGTATTGGTACTTTTGGCAGTGTGGACAGGTGCCACGTCCTGCTGGAAGGTTTCTGGATGTAGCAGGGAAGGAGTTGACTTACAGGTGCATTTCAATAAATTAGAATATCATCAAAAATGTTTGTTTATTTTAGTAATTCAGTTCACAAAGTAAAACACATATATTATATAGAGTCATTACACACAGAGTGATCTATTTCGAGTGTCTTTCTTTTAATGTTGATGAATATGGCTTACAACCAATGAAAACTCAAAAGATATTATCTCAGAAAATTAGAACATTATATAAAACCAACTCAAGAAAATGATGTTAACCTCAGAAATGTTGACCCACTGAAAAATATGTACAAAGGGGACAGTAATCAAGATAATTCACAAAGAATGCCCAATATAAATTAATTACACATCATTTAACATGTTCTTTGATAGAAAAGATCTAGTGCATCTTTGTGATCATAGTGATTGTAGATATCACAAAAACTTCATGCCGCAGGGAATTAGGTGCATAGGGCTAGATTTTAAACTGGAAACAAAGATGCGTGAAAAAAAATAAAAATCAGTAATCGTGCATTAAAATGGAATTTTATTCATTAAAAGTCAGAGGAAAAAAATGTCAAACTGGGGAAATCTATTGCGATTCTGCAAAAATGGGGCAAAGCACAATGTCTCATTGAAGCCTTCAGGAGTGGCCATACTAAGGTCATGATCCACCTCATCTCTCGCTGAGCTAGTAGTTTCCTAATATTTCCACCAGATACCCCACACTGGATTACATCAATTCCCCGAATTTTTAAGGATTGGGCTTGCAACCATGAGACGTCCTCAAGTGACAGGGCAATGTCTTCAAAGAGTTACCATCATCCACTGTCTTGGCAATACCAATGTCCCTCACATGATCCCTCATCCGTACCTGAAGTTCCCTGATCATCAAACCCAGATAAATGTATGGACAATCACTTGTAGCGTAATAAATTATATTTGAAGTGTTACACCAAATAGTGTTTGATGGTAAAGTGATGTTTTTGATCGGAAATGGTGAAGGAGTCACAGCGAAGGACATTGGCACAGGTGAGACAGTGCCCAAAAGGAAAACACCTGGGATAGGGCCACTTGAGCCAAAGGGTGTAGCCAGATGAGCCACATAGTGGCTATGGACGAAAAAAATCAATCAGATTTTTGGCTTTCCTAGAGGTCATCAGATGGGCCACTGATAGAGACCTAGTTAAAATGGGGTCAGTCTGAAGAACGAGCCAGTGCTCAAGGATAGAGCGCATTGTCTGCCACTCCTGATTATCCATAGATAGAAACCGTGGATTATTCTCCTTATTGGAGATATTTGGGGAGCGGTGTAATGTATCTGTGTTTTTGTCTCTCAAATATCCTTTTTTGTTGCAGAGACGGCTGTACCCGTATCCTTAAATCTCGTTTTAAGTTCAGTCTCCTGTGATTCAAATCTGATATTGGAACTGACCAGTCAGGATTACCTTAATCGTAGCTATAATATGCCCTGAGAAGGCGAGGAGAAGTGCATTGACACAGGTGACCTTCCTGAAAACATTGGTCTGTATTTGCCAGTTGAAATCAACCTCAAAATTTTTATCCAAAAAGTCAATGCAATTGGCACTCTATTTATAGGTAAGTTTGTTGGTATACAGGTTAGAATTAAGACACTGAATGAATTAATGAATGAATACATCTGCCCCTCCATGCCCTGCCAAAATATCCAGATATCGTCAATGTATCTGAACCAGCAGTATGCATAAGAAGTGGCCTGAGTGCCCTCATTCCTTTTCATATTTACATATCAGCCAGATCCCTATGTTGCCCCCACCACCTTAAAGTCCATATCATCTAGCTGTGGTAAATCCATTAATGCTTTTCTTTGTTTAGATGTCAAAATTATCATGTCTCTTCCTCATCGAGATGTTCTTGAAATCCTCCATGATTAACTTTGTGATGATTTTGATTGCGGGCAAATAGACAAGGCAGGGAACCTAGATGACCTTGTCAAGAGAAAGGTTGGGGACGTACATAATGGATTAGGTGCTTTTTCGGTGAGCAACTCCTCTAGTGCCATAAGGGTCTCCCTCTCCAGATCCTTCATTGCTTCCTGCATGAAAGGGTTTTTATTGTGTAATTGCTTTAAAATGAGCTTACGAGAAAAGAGATGTAAGTCCTTTAAAGCTGTAAAATAATGAATCACATAATGATCACAGTGTCTTCTGAACATCTATTGCTTGCTGTAATGCCATTCCTCCAATTTTGCCTTGGCCTTGCACTATCTGCATCTCCTTTGGCAGTTTGGAAGTCAAGAATTAAGAGTATTTTCAAAATTGATCACAAACTGGGTTCACAGTGTGTTCTGTATGTCTATTGCTGGCTGTCATGCCATTCCTCTTGACCATTTTGATTAGGCCTCTGTCACAATGTGACTGCAAGATAGTGAGGGACAGGGGGCTGCTATACTGTCCCTCACTATAAGGGAAGCTAGGCTATCCCTGACTTCTGGATTACCTCTGAAGGTGGAGATGCTGTGGTCCCATGCCTTACTATTCTTCTGTCCATACCTAATCTGTTACCTCCCCACCCACCCAGAGAAGGAAGAGGCAGAAGTGTGACGAAAACACAGATTAAAACAGACAGGGAAAAAAAAAACCCTCAGATACACTGCAAACTCACAGGAATAGTTAGAGACTAAGGGGAAAAGCAAAAGCAGAAAGGCAGCAAAAAAAAAAATGACAAAGGTTAACACCACAACTGTTCACAGCAATCATGCACAACAACCATTCTGGATCACAACACCTCACCAGACCCATATAGTTAAGCTATAACTGGCATTAATGGAATAGTCCGGCAAGCATATATAGGAGTTGCATGAACGTAACTGGCTCCCTCACAGAATGTGGTAAAAAAAGATTAACAAGCAGCCCAGCAGAGAATAACTCTTGTTAGGCTGAATATTTCTGGGGGTCAACGCCCATGTCTTCCTGTGCCAATTACAGATATCAGATAAGTTATCAGGTCGAGTGTCAGAATCTACAGTTTCCACAGATCTTGGCTTCACCACAACAGTTGGGGATGCCTGCAAAAATCTCCTTGAAACAGCCTTGCTCTGCCTGCATCTCCTTTGCCTGTGAGTCAATAATTCAAAAATCTTTTGAAAATTGATCCTAAACTGGGATTAGATGGTCATCTGCATATGTTACTGGCTGTCATGCCACTCCTGCCCATTTTGGCTAGGCATCACACGGTCTGCATCTCCTTTGCTTGTGTGAGAGTCAATTAATAGGAGTGTTTTCAAAATTGATCTCAAACTGGGATCAAAGTGTGTTCTATATTTTTATTACTGGCTATAATGCCATTCCTCCTGCCCATTTTGGCTATACCTCACACTGCCTGCATCTCCTTTGGCAGTTTTGTAGTTGATAATTAAGAGTGTTTTCAAAATTGATTCCAAACTTGGATCAGAGTGTTTTATGTACATCTATTACTAGCTGTATTAACATGACTCCTTGTTGTCTAGGTGGGCCGAGCACCTGTATCCACAGTCACTCTTTGGGTGACTCCACTGCCTTTTCCCGTGTGGTACGTGCTGTTCAATCTCCTGTCCAGACATGGATGCCTCCCACCATAAAACTGTGTTTTCACATCTGCAAACACCATCAGGAGCCACGTCCACCTGTCACAGAGTAGCATTCAGCTGTCTGTATCCTAGGCCTTGGCGTGCAAGAGTTATATGCAGCCACCCACCCACTGGCCTAAACAATAAATGGCTACAGTTTGACACTGCTCACCCTGCAAATGTTGGCATTTAGGGTTGTGGACACTGATGATTTACGCAACCTGATATCCGCAGTACTGCTTCTGTACCTAATCGACAGCCCTCACTATTTTTCATGGTGTGGCATTCTTATCTTACACAACTTTGTGTCCAATGACATCACTTTTGCCTCAATCATTTTGGCTAGTGTGGCACCCCTGAGACTCCAGTCGCCACAGAGGTACTGCACCTCCGCTAGAGGCGTAGTATCCCATTCCCGGGTAAGGAGGAGGTCACAAATCAGTACACACACAAATACAGATACACTCTCAATTTAGGAATGCACCATCAGACAATGGTACCGTCGGCCAGCTGGTAGGTGTACTCTAGTTAGTTAGAGCACACTGTAGAACGTTAGTCAGTCAGTAAGTAGGAGCGGAGGATTGAAGACCTGTGGTTTGGAGCTGGAGCAGCTTCGCCCAGGCACAGGAGAGAAGGGATCCTAGAGTCCACGAGAAGTGCACCATTTACCCATGGTCTCATTCCACAAATGGCCTACCGGAGTGGAGGAAATTGACCGCCGAAGGGGGCCAGCCCCTCAACTAGTGGAGAATTACAAGGCTCAGCTAGCAAACCGGAGGCGGAGGTTACTGCAAGTACTGAAGCCACATCCACACACATCCAGTGAAAATGTGACCACATAGGGTCAAGGGATAGAGCTTCAAGCCACCCAACATTGTCTATGGACACCGGTTCGGGGCTCTGTGTGTGTACGCACGGGACAGGTGGGAAAGGTCAGTGAAGGAAGATGACCAAGAAAGAAAGAACTATCTGGGATTGGCTGGAGCCCATCAGAGCAGGACTCTGCACTCCGGGGGCGATATTTGACCTGTCATGCAAACCAGGAACTTTCAATAGTGAGTAAAATCTTGAGATTCCATCCCTGTGTTGCCCAGTTATTTGCCTGTGCCTCCAGCGCTGCACCCCACCATTGCAGAGTACTAGTCCCAACAGCCTTGAGGCCCAGCTCTACCTGTGGAGAAATATACCAACTCAATTGCATCACCACTGACCCCCAAGGAACTGAATAGCAGCGGCGGTACCTATCTTGCCACATAGCACAAGCGGCGTCTTGACATATTCCATGTAAATATATCCCCACCATCATCACGTCATTTATTAACGACACCGCCAAGGTCACAGAGCCAGGCCCTGTCGCCGTGACATCCTCCGAGTAGAAACAGAACCGCGGCTTGATAACGAGTACCCTCAGGTCCGGTAGGGCATGTCACTAGGACTTCCACTGACTGCAGATCCCTACCAGTGTACCTATTAATACTGTTGTTAGCTGCCTCCGTAATTTAATATGAACCATCTGTGTGGTAATAGACATGGAATTGGACGTGCTGCTTAGGTCACATGCATAGGTCAAGATATTCTGGCAGGTGAAACTGTGCCTGCTGCTTGGGCACAACAAAAATGCATACTATGTATATCACACTCTAGCCTTCAGCCAGATTTTACTTGGCCCGAAAAGCTATTCTGTATGGAGGACTATATGGGGCATATTATTCTGTAAGGAGAACTACTATGTCGGCCTTGCGACTAGGTTGCCCTGTGACATTGACCATTTTTTTTATATTTGGCACTGTGTGTATTTCAGTTTGACATCTCTGCCCCATAATATGTCATCTACTGCAGCCATAGGCAACTGGGAAATATGGTGAGCAGTGGGCCATTTATTAAGGCTATGTTCAGACGTTGCATTTTTGCTGCATTTTATAGCAGCGTTTTTAATTAGAAGGTTGCAAATTAAAAGTGGATTTTACTGTCCCAGCAAATGCGATGAGATTTTATAAAGCTAATGCATATCATTGCTTATTTTGCCTGACTAAAGGCCCAGTCACACGCGACGATATATCGTGCGATCGCACCCGCCCCCGTCGTTTCTGCGTCATGGGCAATTTGTTGCCCATTGCGCACATTGACGTTAACCTCGGTCACACGTACTTACCTCCCTAACAACGTCGCTTTGGGCAGCGAAAATCCTCTCCCTGAAGGGGGTTGGACATTCGGCATCACAGCGATGTCACACAGCAGCCACCCAATAGAAGCAGAGGGGCAGAGATGAGCGGGACGTAACATCCCGCTCACCTCCTTCCTTCCGTATTGCCGGTGGGACGCAGGTAAGCTGTGTTCATCGTTCCCGGGATGTCACACGTAGCAATGTGTGCTGCCTCAGGAACGACGAACAACCAGCGCGCAGAAGGAGGAACGACATTATGAAAATGAACGACGTGTCAACCAGCAATGATAAGGTGAGTATTTTTGCTCGTTAACAGTCGATCAGTGGTGTCACACGCTACGACATCTCTAACGATGCCGAATGTGCGTCACAAATTCCGTGACCCCGACGGGCCTTAAAAGGGGAAACGCCAGCATTTTTGCAAGAACACTAAAACCGTGTGCATACAGTTCATTTTTATCATTACTTTATGCATTTTTTTACTGCAGTCACAGAGCTGCAAGCAAATCCTTAGGCTGTGTCCGCACTTTGCGTCGTCCTAGTTGCATTTCTAAACGCACGTTTTGGAATTAATTGATTTAGCCAAAGTTGCCTTTTTTCTTAAATTAGCGCTAAAAACGCATGCATATTTAGGCTATGTGCGCACGTTGCGTACTAGCCCTGCAGAAATTTCTGCAGCGATCTGAAGAGCACACGTGCGCTTCAAATCGCTGCAGAAAATGTCCGTAGAGAAAAAAAAAAAAGCCGATTCCATGCGCTCTGCCTGCAGCTCCTGCCATAGACAGAGCAGGAGCTGCCGGCAAAGCGCACGGAAGAAGTGACATGTCTCTTGCACATGTGGCTCTAAGACGCCACATGTGCACGGCCCCTGCACAATCTCCATAGACTGTGCAGGGGACGCAGGATGCATGCAGTTACGCTGCGCTACAAAGCGCAGCGGAACTGCTTGTATTTGCGCACATAGCCTTACTGCGTTTTAGATGCGTATTTATCATTTTTTACATGCTTTTTCCTTTGCGTTTTGACAGGTGCGTTTTGAACATCAAGACACTGCTAAATAAACATTAAATAGTCAAACAGAATGAAAAAAGCGAAAAAAAAGCAAAACATAATTTTTGAATTAATAAAGAAAATAGTTATATTTCTTGAAAATATAGCGGTTTTATAATATTTATTGCTAAAATAGCAAAAAAATCATAATTTTCATTCATTTAATTGTCGGACTATGTGTGTGTGTAAAGGGACATATTGTTCCATTATTTTAATGTCTGAAAAGCATGCATTTTTTAAGTAAAAAACGCAGTGTTTGTGCACCTAAAAAGCATGTAAAACGCTTGAATTTTAATGTTTGATGCTTTTTGATACTTCTCATTGACTTCAATGTTAGCAAAACGCTGCAGAAATGCCAAAAACAATTGACATGCTGCTTCTCTGAAAGCATGGTTTTTGCCACAAATTAGGCAAATTAAATGCAGCATTTTAAAACGCAAAGTGCGGACAGGAATTCTACATTTTCCATAGACTCTTATGGAAAAGCAAAACGCATGTCTTTTTGCATGAAAACGCTGCAGTTCAAAACTGACCTAAAAGCAGCTGAAACACAGGTGGAAACGCAAAGTACGGACACAGCCTTATGCTAGCAAAGTCAATGAGAAACGTACTGTAGTGAAGTGTAATACATATGTTGAGGTTTTTCCCTGAAGATTTTTTTTGAAGAAAATAATCTGCTGCATGTCAATTCTTTCTGCATTTTTGCCTGCGTTTTTCACCATTGAAAGTAATAACAAATGCATGTAAAACTCAAGCATCAAAAATGTGCATCTTTGCACTGCGGTTTTTCTGCCAAGAGATGCAGAAATCGTGCAGAAATTTCTGCAATCAAATCCTCAACATGCCCACATACTCTTAGGGCTCATGTGCACATAACTGCTGAATATTCTGAAGCGATTTGACAGCACATGTGCGCGTAAAATCGCTGCAGAAACACTGTATAATGGATGCAGTTTTTTTGTATAAAAAAGCAAATTTCATGCGCTATGGCTGCTGCCCCCACCATAGACAGAGTGGGAGCTGCATCCAGAACGCACAAATAATTGACATGCTCATTTTATGAACGCACGGATTTGGGTCAAAATTTTAGCACCCAAATCACTGCGTTCATAAAAGCATCGTGCGCACGTGTCATGCACAATCTTCATAGATTGTGCAGGTGACGCAGGACACATGCATTTACTCTGCAGTGCTCTACGCAGCGTAAATGCATGTAATTACGCAATGTGCGAACGAGCCCTTAGTGTGCATTTAGCCACAAGAGGCAGTTTTTTTTCTCAAGTTATGTTTTCCTTAGAAATGTTATCATGCAGGAAAGAATGTTTCCTAAAATTCTATCCTTTAAAATCTATTACATTTTTCTTCTCGGTCCTTTAAAAGAGCATAACCCCCTGATAACATTGTTTTCAGCAGCGACTGGCAGTCAGAGATGAGTTCAGGGATCTTTCCCATGCTTTTCAATAGTCTTTCCATCCATTTAAATGATTTTCGGGTCCCCCTATGACCTCCCGGGGGGTCTGATGGAAAAATGCTTGAATTTCTTATTGACTTCCATTCAAGAACATGGACAAGGAAGTGGGCTATCACTTGTCTAATTAAAGACCAGAAAAGAAAGACCAGAAAAGACTTTAGCCAGAAGAAACCAGAGGAAAAAAAAGAGTTCTGTTTCTAAATACTCAGGCAGACAGTTGAGTGGCTTTTTGGCAACATTCCTAGCCTCCAGCATGAGGAGTATGTGACTCATTTGCATTGAAAAAAATGTTTTGTCATGGGATCAAATGTTTTTTATTAGGCCCGTTTCACATGTCAGTGAAAAACACAGACGTTTTTCACTGGCGTGTAAAACACGCACATGTCCCTGCGTGTGCCATGAATCATGGCACACGTGGGTTGTCTAAGTGCAATCCGGGCTCCGTTCTCTGTGGCCCGTGATTGCACTTAGAAATCAACTCACCTGTGCCCGCTCCCGCTCTCCGTGGTGCTGAATCCTCCCGCGGTGCAGCATCCGGCCGGCGCTGACCCCTGCAGCAGCTGCTTCCGGGTTGGCTGTGTCGTGCATCATTAAGATGCGTGACAGTAATCAGCTGGCTTAGAAGCAGCAGGGAGGACGGGCTGCACAGAGCGTCGCTGAAGCCGGGTGAGTTAAAATGTTTTTTATTTTAAAAGCACGTTTTTTTCTGGCACGTGTTTCACGGACCACACCACTGCGTAGTCCATGGGACATCAGTGATGCCAGAAAAAAATGGACATGTCTCCGTGCGGCAATCACGCACACGCGGGTACGCCGCACGGAGACACGTGCAGTGAAAAATCACTGACGTATGAGCAGACCCATTCATTATAATGGGTCTGCGTATGTCAGTGATTCTGGTACGTTTAAAAAAAAAAAGCACAAACGTACCAGAATCACTGACGTGTGAAAGGGGCCTAAATCTCATACACATTTTTCAGGTAAAATTAGGCTGTCTAATCTTAAATATCCGAAAGCTCATTGTTATTTATATGTTGTTTATGATTAGGCTATGTTCACACTATAAGCTTTTAGTTAGTTTTTGATGTTGCAGATTTTCTGCACCTACTATTTAAATTAGGTTACTTGTATTTTTTCATTGTGTTTTTGTGTGCTTTTTTTCTTTAAAGAGAGTCTGTTACCATTTTGCTTTTGTTTAGTTATTAATAAACTGTAGCCATACAGGTAGTATAGAGGTGAAATTAACCATACTTGCATGCCTCTTAGATGACGGGTTGCTTGGCAAAAATTCTCTTTCATATTTTTTATCTTCCAGGTTATGTGACGTGTTCTTAAGAGAAGATAAGCCTGCCTCCAGTCTCCATTAGACAGAATTCATGCTCCCGTTCTCTTCTCTGTTGTCCCTGTGACGTCAGGTGTGCGGCCAGAAATCTCGCAATATGCCTGCCGTGCCTCCCTTCACTGTTCCACTTTTCTGTGGGCACAGGCTTCAATTTTGCTATGCACAGGCACCGGGGAGTTGCTGCTTCACAGTGCAGGAGAGACAAGGCAGGCATAGTACGCAGGCGTGGGATTTCTGGCGGTGCACCTGAAATCTGAAGAAAAGGGGATGAGGAGTCCTGTAAGACTGAAGGCAGGTGTATATTCCAGACAGCACACGCCCCAGAGCCCAGAAGATAGTAGATATAAAATATTAATTTTTGCCAAACAACTCAACATCCAAGAGGCATACAAGTAAGGCTAAGTTCACCTTTATGCCACCTGCATGCCCATATTAATAACTAAAAAAGCCAAAAGGGTGAAAGATTCCCTGTAACTTGTATTTGTATCTCGTTTTTTTATGCTGCAGTTTTTGTTTCTTGTTGGTATGTCATGTTTTAAATAAAGCTCATTTGATTTTAATACTTCCTGGTATTTAGATTTGACAAAACTTTATTGATATACTTAGATGCAGATTACATCCATTTTTGATACTTTTTCGCCGCAGAAGTGCACTAAGAACACATGCATTTTTTTACCTGCAAATTTTCTGCATCTAATGAAAGTCTTTAGGGAAGAATCTTTACATAAAACCTATGTAACTGCAAAGAAAGCGATAGGCTGAAGATTTGAAAAACACACCACAGATCAGTTTACACTGTATAAAAGCTCCTCATGGTGGTAATGTAGTCTTTGTAGGCACTTACTTGCTTTCAGGTGTCAGTGTTCACACAGGCATGCAGTTACTTGTGCAAACAAAAAGGTTTATTGAGTCCATTAACTTCCAACAGAAAATAAGACAGTCTGCTCACCAGCAAAAAGTTATAATATGAGATTAAACAGTCCCATAGAAGGTACAGGCTCTCTGGTTTACATCTTATTCCTGCTCTTTCAGCCACTGGCAGAGATTGAGCAACACATAGCCGGTCTTTTCACCTAGGTCTCTATGGCACTTCTCTCTACTCATTTTTGATCAGCAACAAACTGATACCCTCAGCACACTGAACACCCGGTGACCCCACGTCATGGTTCTAGTAAATAGCTAGGCAGGTGCATCTAATCAAACCCTGCAAAGCCTGGAATAAACTTAGCCCTTCCTAGCTTAGCTACACCTTATATTCAAAACCATAATCCATTTGGTTGCCTATTCTGTTATGCGTTACAGCAGATTTTTGATACTGTTTTTTTGCATGTTTCGCAGAGTTATTAGCAGTGATGAGTGGACTGAATGCTGTTTTTTTAAATTATTTCTTTAAATACTTAAAAAAAGGCCACATGCTGTTCTTCTTATTTTTATACACAGCCAAGATACATGCAGATTTGGGGGCTGCAGTCTGTAGACGTTTGTTTTATCTGTGCTGGAAAGACCCTATAGCAATTGTTTTTTTTATTTATTTTTATACCACAATACTGACCCGCAGACAACACCTGTGATTGGTTGCAGTCAGACGCAGTCACACAGGCGGGGGGCACATTTGACTGCTACCAATCACAGATGCCAGGAACGCCGGTGGGCGTGGAAAGTAGTGCATATGGATGAGAATGATGAACAGCCCAGGACGTGAAGGAGAGGCCACGGGAGCAGTCTACAGCTGCCGCGGAGCACCGGTATGTATAAAGCGCTCGCTTCATTCTTATCCTACTTTCTTTAATTTTACTTTATTTTTTTAATTTCCTGAGTGACGGATTCAGATCAATATCTGGAATCCTTGGCCTGGGTCCGGCATTTGGGTACCTTTTGAAACCTCCTGGATCCGGAATTTTACAGTCCAGGTCCACCCATCAGTTATGAGGCACATTCATATTCATATCTGGCCATGTTGCTTTTTCTGCCAAAATTGCAACATTTTTCTGCTGGCTATTTTGGAAAATTATGACAAAACTAGTTAATTTTGAAAAACTAAAAACATAACAAGTCTGCAACATGTGAATATAGCTTTTCTTTGTAATATCACAATATAACTTCTAGAAGTGTTAAAAGTTTTTCTTTCATTTTAGAAACTGCGTTATTTAGGATGTATATCAATGAGTCTATAAAGCCTGCTTTGCACCTTACGATATCACATACGATATCATATGCGATCGTACCTGCCCCCATCGAATGTGCGGCACGTTGAATTTGTTGACCGTGTCGCACAAACGATTATTTGCTGTCACACGTACTTACCCTTCCATACGACCTCGATGTGGGTGGCGAACATCCACTTCCTGGAGTGGGAGGGACGTTCGGCGTCACAGCGACATCAGGCGGCAGCCGGCCAATAGAAGAGGAGGGGCGGAGATGAGCGAGACGTAAACATCCCGCCCACCTCCTTCCACATTGGGACGCAGGTAAGATCTGTTCATCGTTCCCGGGGTGTTACACACTGCGATGTGTGGTACCTCGGGAACATTGAACAACCCGACGTGCAATGTTAAGGAAATGAATGACGAGTATGCGATGAACGGTTTTACGTTCAATCGCAATCGCACATAGCTGTCACAAGCTGCAACAACATTAACGATGCCGGATGTGCGTCACTTACGACGTGACCCCGCCGACACATCGTTAGATTTGTTGTAGCGTGTAAAACCTGCTTTAGAAGCAAAAGCTTTGAGCAATTGTAAATGTTAAAATTGTTAATCTTCTTAATAATTTCTAAAGTTATGATCAATGAGTTGAAAATGAGAAACTCCAACATTTCTGCCCTGAAGATCATTTCTAGTTGATGTAAACAAAGAATGGCGAGGGGAATTTTTCAGCATAATTCTTCAAGGAAATGATTTCCTTGAAAGTGGTGAGATAAAGAGAAGCAAGTATTTATCAATTCCACTTATTATCGAAGATGCATTGAAATTAATGCACTCTAATGTAGATGATTTTCCTCCTGCTAAATAAATCAGCACCCTTCAGATATTTTAGTCTATTACTTATGCTTTATACCAGGGTTTGGCAGCAATAGTTGATATAAGAAACACTTTTTCCTCCCATACTAAACAAATATAATCTGGGAAATCCTTGATAGACTTCTTTCATTGTCCGTTGCTACTCTATGTGGGCTTTAGGAAATGGTGAATATGCAGCTGAACAGCATTGTAATGCAATATTTTGCTTCATATGGATTATTCTCAATGTGTCTTACATCCTGATGTCCAACAATGTGTGGGTTATCCGATTTTAATGTGTTGTTTTCTCATTTTATTTTCAGCTGAAATATTTGACAGTGCATGCATTCAGACAAGATGCTTGGTCTAATCCATTGCTTCTGAAAATGTTATATTTATGTGGATTATAAAAGCCTACATATAAATGAATTGGGACAAGATTCACTGTAACTGCTGAAAGAGCTTAGACGGCCCAGTGCAGAACATTCACCACTAAGCCCCTGGCACATATGAGTAGATCTGCTAAGTACTATGTATGAATATCTCTTACATTCTGAATAGCACTTTAAGATTGTATAGGTATTAAATTGTTAACCTGCAGCATACACTTTATAAAACACTGCTTGGAATATACTTGTTTAAGAGCATAATTTGATATAATTGCAATTCTTTGTCTGGGCAAATGATTTATTTTATTTATTTTATTATAAAACGTATCCTTCTGCATATATTTAAAACACATTCACCAGCATTAAGATAAACTATACTGTATATTGTAGCACAATGTGTGTTCTTAAAAGCAAGAACATGCATCTGACCACTAGGTGGCAATCTTAGGCCAAATATACTGTGATACACAGGGAAAAGGTAGATGTTCAACTTAGGCAATAATAGAGGTTAGGTTCTTTATTACTCCGAGTTATCACTATTAATTAGTTTTAGATTGATAATTAGTTAAGAAAACCTCCATTGTAAATCTTCAAAAGTTGTAATTTAGATACCAGTAAAAATGTAACTGTTACCTTTAATGGCTCGCTACATAAAAGGTATTGCCCCAACAGGACATGTCCACATTCTGAATCAGAGGTGTTAGATTTAATGTCAAGCTTTCAATACAGATTAGGCTAGATTCACACTTACACTTCGGACATATGGGTCCAAAACGTATTGAGGCATATTGCATCTGTCAATCATCTTACTGAATTTTGACATTCACTTTGAATGGATGTAATAAATATTTTTATATGTGTATATATAATAAAAATATACGGTTTTATATCAACTACTTTTTACTTGCACAAGGAAATACGTGAGGTGCGTATAGGTTTCTTAATTGTTCACCAGAAATAGTTTGAAACATGCTTAGGCGCAAACAGCAGCCATGATTGTGTCTGTTCTGATGCATTGGCAATAGGGATGATCGAATACCTCAAATATTCGGCTTCGCAAATATTTTCCGAATAGGTCGCCGCTATTGGACTATTCGTGAATATTCGATGCACAATGTAAGTCTATGGGAAACCCGAAAAACAACTATTCGGAACTATTCGGGCTTCCCAAAGACTTACATTGTGCATCAAATATTTGCATAGCGGCGACCTGTTCGTCAAATATTCGCGAAGCCAAAAATTTGAGGTATTCGATAATCCCTAATTGGCACTTCTGGCAGCAGCGAATCAGGCAGTGATGCTAGTGGAACAAAAGATGACTTAGCTACACCATATTAATGTAGCCTACAGTCAGCATGGTGTGTTTCATATGCTGTGCAGAGCGCTACATCAATTCCCCAATAAGTTTGAGGAGTACCTGTGTATGACCTCAGAGGCATTTGATGTTTTTCTGCAGGAACTGGCTACTTGCATCAAGCCTTGAAATAATCACTATTGTTTTTGTGTCCGCAAGAACAACACTTTGTTGTCACTCTATGAATAGTCACTTGCATTATACATAAATGTATATACTGTTGTGCTCAAAAGGTTACAAACCCGGGAGATTTTTTGCTTTCTTGGCCTTTTTTCAGAGAATATGAATGCTAACATAATCTTTTTTTCCACTCATGATTAGTGCTTTGGTGAAGCTATTTATTGTCAAACTACTGTGTTTTCTCTTTTTAAATTAAAATGACAACCAAAAACATCCAATTGACTCTGATCAAAAGTTCACATACCTCAGTTCTTAATACCGTGTATTGCCCCATCTAACATCAATGACAGCTTGAAGTCTTTTATGGTAGTTGTGGATGAGTCTCTTTATTTTATCAGATGGTAAAGCTGCCCATTCTCTTGGAAAAAAGCCTCCAGTTCCTGTAAATTCCTGGGCTTTTTTGCATGAACTGCGCACTTGAGTTCTCCCCAGAGTGGCTCAATGATATTGAGGTCAAGAGACTGAGATGGCCCCTCCAGAACCTTTGCTTTCTTCTGCTGTAGCCAATGACAGGTCGATTTGGTCTTTTGTTGATCGTTGTCATGTTGGAACGTCCAAGTACGTCCCATGCGCAGCTTCTGGGCTGATGAGTGCAAATTTGACTCCAGTATTTGCTGATAAAATGCTGCATTCATCTTTCCTTCAACTTTGACCAATTTTCCTGTGCCTTTGTAGTTCACACATCCCCATATCATCAGCGATCACCCCCATGCTTTACAGTAGTAGGAATGGTGTTCCTTTCATCATAGGCCTTGTTGACACCTCTCCAAATGTAACATTTATGGTTATGGCCATCACTCCAAATTACCTTGCTACAGAAGTTTGGAGGCTTGTCTCTGTGATGTTTGGCATATTGTAGGCAAGATACTTTGTGGCATTTGTACAGTAATGGCTTTCTTCTGGCTACTCGACCAAGCAGCCCATTTTTCTTCAAGTGCCTTCTTATTGTGCATCTTGAAACAGCTACACTCCTAGTTTTCAGTGAGTCCTGTATTGCAGCTGATGTTATTTTTGTTGGTCTACCTGATCGTGGTTTGGTTTTTACAGGGTCCCTGATTTTCCATTTGTTAATCACAATTTGAACACTGCTGACTGGCATTTTCTATTCCTTGTTATCTTTTTGTATCCTTTTCCTGTTTTATGCAGTTCAACTGTCTTTTCCATTGACAATTCTTTTTCTTTTCCATGACTCACAATCAAGAAACATCAATGGCTGGATGAAAGATGCAAGGGTCTATCTGGATCCCAGAAACTCACTCAGGTTTTATGCACACACACACTGATTACAAGCAAACAGGTCACAGGAGAGGATGTTACCTTTATTATCCATTCAAACCCATTTGTGTCAACCTTTGTGCATGTCATGAAGTCAAAATCACCATGGTATGTGAACTTTTGATCAGGGTCATTTGGATGTTTTTGGTTGTCATTATTATTTAAAAAGAGAAAACACAGGAGTTTGACAATAAATGGTTTCACCCAACCACTAACCATGAGTGGAAAAATATTTTGTGTTATCATTCATATTCTCTGAGAAAAGGCCAAGAAAGCAAAAAGTCTGCCGGGGCATGTAAACATTTGAACACAACTGTAGGTATAGACATTGACATATTGCATAGTAAAGTCTGGATTTTTTGTTATTTGTGAAAGTACTTGACAACTGGCTGGAGTTTTGCATATCTTCACTTTCAATTTTACCTTGGAAAGTCAACAATGTTTGCAATACTGAGAGACCTGTTAAGTAATCTGGCAAAAATGTATTCCAAAATGAAAGCCTCATCAATCAACCACATTCATTAACATTTCTGTCAAATATATGGTGGTAAATTTTTCAAACTAGGTGAGGGCAACAAATGGCAAACATATAAGGACATAGAACATCCTTTTTTTTCTAACTATAAAAAAATATTTTGCATTCTTATCAATTGCAATAGTCGGAATTTTGTGCCAATAGATAGTGTGATGACTAAGCGTCAATGAGGACTAGCTGTCCACATTTGTTTAGGAGTGAACTATTCTTAATTACTGATGGGTGTACTCGCAGACACCCGGGATCAGTGGGTCCAACTGGATTTAAAAAAAAACCTGTTCGGGCCCGGAATTGACCAGATATCTGTCTGGACTCCAGTCCCCATATAAGTCTAGGGGGACCCAAAGTAGGAGCTTAAAAATGGTGATAGAAGGGATAGGCGAATTAAAGTGTGGCTCTAATGATACTTCTGGGCTGGCTCATTAACCTCATACATATACATCCACAAAGGAAAGAATTATCCAGCACCAAAATGTTTCACACACCTGGCTACACTTAAGTAACTCCAAGTATGCAGACAGTCTATTCAATATCAGACCCATACAGGGCAGTTTTCCACCTTGCAAAAAGCATAAAGATCCATATCCAGCAAAAATAAAGGATGACTGTTGGCACTCACCCTTAGTAAAAAAAAAACGTATTTTTTTCATCCGAACGACAAGGACCTGACGAAGCAATGCTGTGCGTGAAATGGTCATTGTTGTCCCAAATGTTTCCTGCATCCCCCTCGTGTTACTTTAATTTTTGGATGAAATAAATACGTTTTTAACTAACGGTGAGTGCCACCAGTCTACCTTTCTTTTTGCTGGATATGAACCTCATACATATGCACTGCTTCAACGGCCCAACGGCAGTCACCGCGTCTCTGGTTACAGTCAGATGCACCCCCACCCTGTGTATGATTGCTTTCAATCAGAGACCATGTGAGTGTGTGCATGTCTATTGCTGTAAAGCTAAAAATAAAAAAAAAATTGGCGTAGGACCCCATTATATTATGATACAAAGCACATATGGCCACAGGCTTCAGTCCCCAGCTGTGCGCATATCTTGGCTATGTATCAAAATAAGAGAAACCATATGCGATTTTTTAAAAATTATTAAATAAATAATTTTAAAAAACAGAGTGTGTTCCCCACCAATTTTGATACCCAACAATAATAAAGATGACAGCTGGGGACTGGTATTCTCAGGCTGGGTGGGCTTATTGGGCCCACCCAGCCTAAAAATAGCAGGTTGCTGCTGACCAGGATTATCACATTCATTAGATGTGACAACTCGGGAACTTTACCCAACTTATTCCAATTGCCCTGGTGCGGTGGCAATCGGCATAATAAGGGGTTAATAATAGCTCACAGCTGCCACTAAGTGTTAGATTATCTGTATTCACCCCTCCTATTTTTATACCTAGAATGTCACATTATATTTGTTTGTGTCTGCATTGTTACTAAATAAAATGATAATCTGAAGTAGATCATCTGGTACCTTAGTTTCTGGTTTATTAATCTTCCGTTAACTAGAGATGAGCGATCCTGCCAAGGATCAGATCGGTTCAGGGTCGCTAATCCTACCTGAGATAGCCAATTAGATTGTCAATCCTAGCCGAACCCATTAAATTCAATGTGAATCAAAAGTGAAATGTTGTAGAATGGTGTAGGGGGACTGTAAAAGAAAGAAAATGAAAAAGGGTTAAATCAGAACAAACTTACTGAGTATCCTGCTGCTGCTGCTGATAATTAAATAAATAAAACAATTGTCATGCGGTTCCCCATGTATTGATAATAGCCCAGATAAAGCCTCGGCTACAGGCTTCAGCCTCCAGCCATGTGCTTCTCATGGCTGTGTATCAATATAAGAGGAACCCCATGTGGGTTTGTTTAGATTTACATAATAAACAAAAGCATGCTTCCCCCTCCAATTTTGATACCAAGCCATGATAAAGCCTGACAGCTGGGAGCTGATATTCCCAGGTAGGGAGATCCACGCTTACTAAGCCCCCTCCCCTAGCCCAAAAATAGCAGCCTGCGACTACCTAGGATTGTCGCTTCCATTACATGCATCTACACTTCACCCCTTTACTTTTCTCGATCGCCCTGGTGTGGTGGCAATCAGGGTAATAAAGAGCTAATGTTAGCCAACAGCTGCCACAAAGCCCTAGATTAGTAATGGGGAGGTTCTATGAGACTACCCAATACTAATCTATAAGTGAAAGTAAATAAACACAAACACATGCAAATCCTTTATTTTAAATAAAAGATAAAAAAGCCGCCATCTTTCACCCCTTTATTAACCCCAAACACCCCAACGTAATCCCCAAGAGGTCCCATGATAATTCCAGCTCTGCTACATTACTGAAAGCACAGCGTGTGATCATGGAACATGACCGAATGCTGTGAAGTTTGGATACACCATATCACCAGCCACAGCGCTGCTGTGCTGGCTAAACCCAGGGCCTTTATCCTCAAGGTCTTCTCTACCAATGCTATTAATTCAAATTTCAATATCCCAGGCACCCATCTTTAAGCAACTCTTGACTAAAACACAGGCGGGGTCGAAACGTTAAATGACTTCACAGTCGCCTCAATAAATTTGAAAATTTTTTTGCATAACAATCTATGAGTGCAGTGAATTTATTTATTATCTTGCTGTGAGGTCCAGGCAGAGAATGAATGAGCCGCGTAATCAGCGGTGATGTCACTCAGGTTAGTTGCGGTCAAAGCTGGGATTCTCATGGTCCTCCACCTGTGATCGCAGGTAACCTGACCCCAGGTGACCTCAATGAACTCTCACTGAGTTCACAGACCTGCATCTCCTGGCAGAAAACTGCGGATTTTTTTGCCAAGAGATGCAGATTTGGTGCTGAAATGTTTACACCATATAAATGCACCCAATCTACATCTCCTAGCAAAAAAAAACCAAACGATTCACTACTATATCATACCGCATGTAGTTTTGATGCATGGAGGTGTAGATTGGGTGCATGAAAATGCAAACAAAAACCCCTTTTTTCTGCCAGGAGGTGCAAATTTGGTGCTGAAATCTGGTGGAGACATTTCAGCACCAAATTTGCAACTACTGGCAGAAAACTGCACTGAAACAGTGTCCAGAGATACAAATTTGGTGATGACATTTTTAAACCATATGCAAGCACCCAATTTACCCCTCCTGGCAAAAAAAAACCCACATCAAAACCACATATGTTATGATGCAAAAGTGATGTGGTTTTTTTGCCAGGAGGTGTAGATTGGGTGCAGGAAAATGGTGCAAAAATTTCAGCACTAAATCTGTATCTCTTGACAAAAAAAAACTACTTTTCTGCCAGGAGATGCACCTGTGGTCACTGAGTTTACTAAAGTCACCTGAGGTCAGGTTACTGTAACTAACCTGAGTGATATCACTGCTGATCGCTCGGCTCACTCAGTCTCTGCCTGAACTTCACAGTGGGCGGTCATGTTTTATGGCCACTCGGTGTGTATTCAAAAGTACCCAAGCTGGAATTGTCGTGGGACCTTATGTGGATTATGTCAGACCTGCAGGGTCATTTTTGGGGAAATAAAGTGGTGAAAGAGGGTGTCTTTTTTGTCTTTTATTTCAAATAAAGTATATTTTCGCTGTTTGTTTTTTATTTACTTTCACTTACAGATTCGTAATGGGCGGTCTCATAGAACCAACCCATTACTAATATAGGACTTACTGGCACCTGTGGGCTGCAATTAACTCATTCTTACCCCAATTAAAACCACACCAGTTCAGGGTAAAGCGCCAGGATTGTTGCATCTAATGAATGCAACAATCCTGGACAGCTGCAGGCTGCTATTTTTGGGCTCAGGGGTGACCAATAAGCATGGGTCTCCCCAGCCTGAGAATAGCAGCCCCCAGCTGTTGGGCTTTATATTGGCTGGGTTTAAAAATTAGGGGGACTCCACACTGTTTTTTTTATTTATTTATTTATTTATTTAAATAAAAAACAACCACATGTGGTTCCTCTTATTTTCATACACAGCCACAATAAGCACATGGCTGGGGGCTGCAGCCTGGAGCTGTGGATTTCTGTGCTAAAATCAATATGGGGGATCCTACGCCAATTGTTTTATTTATTTATCATTATTATAAGGATACAGGCAGCGAGTGTGATTCCAACCAATCCACCAATGCTGTCTCAGAGGTTGGGGGCGTGGTCTGACTGCAGCCAATCAGATCCAGCGGTGGGCGGTTAAAGCAGTGAATATGCATTAGAGATAATTATTTGACCCAGAGAAGCACTGCAGCAGAGGGATACTCGGTAAGTACTGCTTTAACCCTTTTGCTTCCTTTTTTTTTCTACAGTGGTCAGTCACAGCCATACCAATACTTTACATGGCTGAGATGGGCAGGGAAAGGATGGTTTTTGCCATCCAATCATTTACCAATCCTTTTCAAGATTACTGACTTTTACAGTAAATGATCGGATGTCCGATCCTGATCCGGCCAAAGATCATACGATTTTAACATTTTTCAGTCTTTGCTGATCAGGATCGCTGATCTCTACCTTTAACTACAGCGTGTCAAGCGGAGCTCTTCCTGCTGCTCTTCCTGCGGCTTTTAAACATCCATTCAAATGCTGCTGTTAATCTCTGACAGTATCATTTACACTAAGCAATCTATGAGTTAAGCTGTCCTGCTCATCCATCATCCCCTCCTTCTTGCAATGTTTTTTGGGGTGCCAATGGGTTAGTATGGAAGCCAGTGGCTTGCTGAAAATTCAAGCATTCAGACAATCATAAGTTCAAATCACCTTCAAAATACAGAACAAAACCTTGCTTGCGCAGATTTACAAAGCTTGGAATATCTTCACCCTTTTCCAGTACATTGAATGGTAATATGGATGGTGTTCAAAATAAAACTGCTGAAACAAGCCCTCATACCATACATCTATGTTAATCTAAAAATGAAAAAAGTTATAGCTCTTGGGAAAAGAACAGAAGAAAAATGAAAGCACAAAAATTAAATTTCACCATGTCAGGAAGTCTTAAGTTCTACAAAAAGAAAAATTAAATACTGTTTTACCAGAGCTTTACATTTTGTAGGATGTTCTTCTGGAATTTGAACTGTAAAACAGCGAGTTTTAGGCTGAGTTCATATTGCCTTTTAGGCTACTGTCAGTGACTCCATCGGGGCTGATTTTTGAAACCTTGGAAAGTGCACAGGATGCACACGTTTGTGCTGCCGGGGTCTATTGACTTTAATATTGCAAATGGAGTCACATTGTGCTCTGTTAGACATAATTTTCAGTAGTATCTGCGTATTTCAAGCGGGCACCTACAACAATTCATTTATAGACTACTGGGCAACCAGCTGGATGCCTTATGATTCTTGAGTAACATCATGCTGTGCAGCTTGTGTGTTTAACATACCGTAAGACAATGATCATTGGACATATGTTTTTTTATATTGTGTGTACTTATCATGTTTTTTGTTCACCAGACTTACATGTCATTCACAGATGTAGAAGGATGAATAGTATTGAACTGATTGTTGTGGACACAATGGACTATTATTTTATCTACTGTTTTCCCTATATTTTTACCATATATTTTTGGCTTAATTCTTTATCCTATTTCTTTTGTCACTGACAAAGTTGTTTTTTTGCGTGTTTCCAAATTATACCATAAATTTTAGTTATTAGCTACATTGACTATTTTTGTCACTTTTAGGAACCTGATAACACAGATTGTTAGCTATGCTAATATGCCTAGTGAATCAAGCACCAGAAATACATTTTTAGTAAGATATTTTATGTAAAATTTAGTAAAAAAAATACTGCTGCAAAACACTTTTTCCTTAAAGGGAGACTTTCAGCACAGTACGATTGTTTAAACCAAGTACAGGCACTTTAACAAACATTTAGGTGCACCTTCCCACATGCTTGTTTTCCCTTTATCTCCACATTATTCACTGTGGTCACAGTCCACATTATATAACACTGTTGTCAATATGATAAATATTTTTTTAACAGCAAAATGCATATTGATAAATGAAAAGCATTAATTTAAATGGAATTTGGCATTAAGCTTATCTACCAGATTTAAAAGCAGCATGATATAGAGACAGAGACCTTGATTCCAATGATGTATCACGTGCTACTGTAAATCTATCAGTTCTTTGAATGCTGAGCTCTGTGTAACCACACCCACCCCACAGATTGACAGCTTTATGTGTACACTGTGCATAGGCAGAAATCTGCCAGTGTATGGTGGAGCATGATTATGCAGAAGTCAAGAATATAGAAGGCTATGTGGCATTAGGTTTACTAGTCCTTTAGTGGTAATCTCCTCCTGGTGTACAGCCATGTAAGTGACACAACAATGTAACCAATATCTATCTCTCCATTTTGCTGTTTTCAGATTAGGTTGCAAAATACTGGTGACATTTTTTTTAACTACCTTAACAAATATTGATATAAAAAAATTATAACATTTAATCTCTATTAAAGGTAGATTTTGCAAAATTGTAAATAAATGTAAATAAATCTAGACTCTTGAATTAAAGAACCACACTCCCAGTTAAATTGCTGTTGATGGTCAGGTAAAATGGGTGAAAAGCTTGCATCTGCATGTTGTTGACCAATACTTTGACCTGTGGAAGTACACAGCTTTGATAACTTTGAAGATTAACATTACTGTTCAATAAAACATGATAGTGGTTTTATGGCATGCGTTGCACTATGTATGAGGTCTATGGGTTTATGTGACCTGAAGACTTATCTACAACCCTACCAATGTTTGAAAGAGGGGAAAGCAGAATGTAATATTATTGCCTAACAAAAACATTCATTCCAACCCTAAAATTTAGTTGATTTGTTAGTGACATTTGGTCCACCATATTTATTAAAAATTACAAAACTTGGGACAATCACTATGCCATTCCCTTGAAACCCTCAATTACTATGGTTCCCCAACTGAGTTTCAATCAGGAATTTGTTTTGGCAGGAAACAGATGAGATGCGGAAAGTTAAGTGCTTTCTTCCTATGATGATTCTTGACAAGCCTCAAGTTACTCACGCTCACCTGTCTTATCTTGCTCAATTTCTTTTGGTGGTGCAAGTGTACATGATGTAATTCTATGGTGTAAAGGTTCTTATTAATAATTGTAAAACATTTCAATACATTTTTTGTAAAAAAATATTTTAAATAACTCACTCTCATTTGAACACACTTTGAACAAAATTGCAGAATTCAGCATATTCATATGAATGTCTGTTCGATAGGGCATATGCACTACATGCCATTGACTCCTAGTGTAGAATGTAAATTTATCAGTCTCTCATAATGTAAAATATATTATTTTTTATTATATAGTAATAAAGCGTAATTAATTCCATGGCGCTTTACATATGAGAAGGGGTATAAATAATAGGGAAAAGTACAATAAGCATGACCAATACAAAGCACAGACTGGTACAGGATCAAAAAGGACCCTGTTCGCGAGGGTTCACAGTCTACAAGGGATGGGTGAAGATACAGTAGGTGAGTGCAGAGCTGGTCGTTTGGCGCTATAGTGGACTGAGAGTTACTGCAGGTTGTATGCTTGCCAGAAGAGGTGGGTCTTCAGGTTCTTTTTGGAGCTTTCTGAGGTATTCAAAAGTCTGATATGTTGTGGCAGAGAGTTCCAAAGTATGAGGGATGCACAGGAGAAATCTTGTATGTGATTGTGGGAGGAGGAGATGCGAGGGGAGTAGAGAAGTAGATATTGTGAGAATTGGAGGTTACTTGCAGGTAGTACCAAGAGACTAGGTCACAGATGTATGGAGTAGACAGGTTGTGGATGGCTTTGTATGTCAAGGTTAAGGTTTTGAACTGGAGTCATTAGGCTATGGGAAGCCAGTGGAAGGATTGGCAGAGAGGAGAGGTCTGGGAATAGTGAGAGGACAGGTGGATTAGTCTGGCAGCATAGTTTAGAATAGATTGTAAGGGTATGCAAGTGTTGGAAAAGAGGCCATAGAACAGGGGGTTGAAGTAGTCCAGATGGGAGATAATGAGGGCATGCACTAGTGTTTTTGCTGTTTCTTGGTTAAGGAATGTATAAATCCAGAAAATATTTTTGAGTTGTAGTTGTCAGGAGGACTTGAATATGTGGATTGAAGAAGAGAGCAGAGTTGAGAATTACCCCCAGGCAATGAGTGTGTCGGACTGGGGAGAATGAGCAGCCATCAACTTTTATAGATAGGTGTGTTGGAGAGGTTGAATGAGAAGGAGGAAAGATAATGAATTCCATTTTGTCCATGTTAAGCTTTAGAAATCAAGCAGAGAAAAAGGATGAAATAGCCGACAGACATTGTGGGATTCTGGTTAGTAAAAAGGTGATGTCAGGTCCAGAGAGGTAGCTCTGTGTATCGCCAGCAAAGAGAGGATACTGGAAACCATGGGACTCAATGAGCTGTCCCAGGCCAAAGCTGTATATGGAAAACAGCAGAGGTCCAAGAACCTAACCTTGGGAAACGCCAACAGATAGTGTGCAAGATGAGGAAGTGGTGTAAGAGTGGGAGACACTAAAAGTTTGGTCAGTTAAGTATGAGGAGATCCAAGATAGGGCCAAGTCTCTGAGAGCATCTGTAGTAGAAAGGAATGGTCTGAGGACAAGTATAAGAAGAGGACAGGGTAGTGTCACTTGGCTTTGGCGGTTAGTAGATCATTGGTGACTTTAGTTAGGGCAGTTTCAGAGGAATGGTGCGATCGGAAGCCAGATTTTAACTGGTCAAAGAGGGAGCAGGTGGGGAGGTGGGAGGACAGTTCAAGATGGACATGCTCTTCCAGTAGTTTCAAGGCGTAGGGGAGAAGTGATATAGGGTGATAGCTCGACACAGAGGAGGGGTCAAGGCAGAACTTTTTGAGGATGGGTGTGATCATTTTTAAAGTATGATAGAAATACACCAGATGTTAGTCATAATTTGAAGAGATGGGTTAGGGTGGGGACTTAGACTGCGGACAGGTTGGGGATGAGGTGAGACGGGAGCAGGTCCATTGCACACATGATGAGATGTGATATTAAGAGTAGAGAGGAAAGCTGATCTTATGTCATGGAGAAGCTGGTTTTGGGTGAAGAGGGCTGAGTAGTTATGAGGAGGGTCTGAGAGAGGACATAGAATACCTTTATATTCCATGCACTTTTGGACAAAGTTACACCTACATTTTTTATATTTGAGTGTTCAAAATCCAGTCGTACACTGTACTGCTCTGATGTGAAAAAAAAAATAAAAAAAAAGTGGGCAAAAGGCACTTGCTTCTCTTTCCTGTTGTTGGCAGTAGTGTACCTTGATGTTTATTGACTTCTTTGGGCCACGTTTGGAAATGATGGAAACAATTTAACATATTATTTAAATATATAGATCATCCCAATTTTTTTCTTATAACTCCAACATCAGAATGCTGTGGGTCCACATTGTCCAAAAGTGTTGGACAGACCTCAAACAACATAATTAGTGGCCAATTCATTCAATCTTTTTACCCTAGCAAAAAGTTGGAAAAGATTTGAAATGTCACAAAATGTTTGTGCAACTGTGAGTTACGCAAAATTTCTCTGACTTTTGTTGTTGCAACTCTAGTTTGAATCAGCTGAAACTGAAATGAGTGAAGCTGGTAAAAAGCTTGGGCCAGATGAGGCGAGGTCACAACCACTTTTCAAATTCCTCAGATGTGCAATCGTTTTTTACAACAAAAATGCTACTCCAGTCTGTACGCAGATAGGATGTGTGTGAGAGGCCTCAGACCTGATTCAGACACCTGTGATTCATGTATTTTATCTCTATACAGTATTTCATGAAATGAACACAAAGTTATTATAATATGGGGGCTATTCACATGTCCATGTTTTTTTGGCAGAATGACTGGTTCACAAATAATGACCAAGATGTCCTTTTTTTTTTGTCATTGACCAAGATTACCCATAGAATAATCAATGTGCAATTAGTGACCTGTCCATTATTAATATTGTAATTTATAAGAGAAACTTTGCAGTTTCCTTTTAGTTTTTTTTTTTTTAAATAAGTAAAAATTACTGATTAACACTTTTGGTACAACTCTAAACCTGAATCGCTAACCAATAAAATAATGATGAGACTGATCCAAAACACTAATAAATAACAGTCACTTTAATACCGTTTGTGTAATATTACAGAAATTTGTGTAAGATCACATGGTTGGAGAATGAGCTGATGATCAACTACCGGAATTGAATAAGCATGTGGTAATTCTCAGAAATATTATACCTTAATGTATATTTTCATGAGTCATGAAAACTTTAAAAGGGCGATAGTTACTGTACATAGCACCCCATTTGACTTACCGATGTGCACTCATGTCTGCCATTTCAATCAGCTCTGTACAACAACTAAAATATACATGTCCATGCCTACTTTAACAACCTCATGACTGAAAGTGATCCTTTTTGCATTCATTTTGCATTTTTAAGACAGTTTTAATTTCTTTTTAAAACTATTCCTCATTTTTTCTTAAATTATTTTTTAAGGCAACATCTGAAGTATTTTTCCCCAGTAGGATACTGCTCAGATTTAGATTAATTTCTGAGAAGAGGCATAAGGCGCAGTATTGTTATAAACAAAATTTTCATTAGGTCTCTGCATCACCATTATTTTTAGTGTTTTATCATTTTTCCTGTAGGAAATGTAAAAGCGTAAGTTTTGTTGTAGAACTCACGCAGGATTGTGCCCCTGCATAGTGATAGTCACATGGGTCAAAAATGGTTCTAACTTAGTAAACATTTTTTTGAATAAATATTTTTGATTTGTGACTGTGGGTGAAATTCCCTGATGGAAAAATGCAAAGCTTTGGGACACTGCCCCTACACAGGGCTGGAACATAAAGTGCTGTTGTAGTTTGTAGTTTTTTTTCTTACTCATATTCCATGTATTCAGAAGGACAAATAGATCAGGCAGCATAGAAGACCAATGTATCCTTCTCAATGCTGATGAATACATCTTCTCTTCAAGAGGTGGGGAATTTATATTAAACAGATATCTTGAAATGACATCACTTCTTAAAGGATTTAAGGTTCTACAGAATTTTATTTACTGTAGTAATTGCTCATGTTTCTGGCGATGGCATAGCTGTAGCCAGTTCTTCAGCTTCATCATTATTCATGAAAACAGGTTCTTTATTTAGCAGTGCCATTTGTTGACATTAAGTCATCTGGTTGGAGAGCATAACCCATTGATTTTCTGTTTCCTATGGCCTGGACAACATATTACCCAAAGAAAGAATCATTCCAAAGTTGTACCTTTTTTCACAAGAATGTATGACCATTATTAAGTCCAGGAAAATATATACATCATTTTTAAAATGCATGATCAATAACATTTGGTATTGACCATGGGCCTAGGCAGGTGAATTTAGAGTTAGTTCCCATGCAGGAAATATTAGTAGTTCTCAAAAACTTAGAGGCAATGACAGAATGGTGTGCCACATCAAAAACAAAAAAAGGATAATAAGTAACTCCTTCACCCCACTTACACTTACTTCATGGTCAAGAAGGGTCTCCCACAAAACTATGCAAATGTACGTCATAGCAATCATGCAGGCACAGGGTTGTGTCTGCACGATCATTGCCGGGAGCTCAGCATAAGATAAATAAAAGCTCCTGCTGTCACAGGAGCCTGCACCGCCCATGGCTGCTTAACCCCCTAAATTACGTGATCCATAGCAATATCATCATTTAAGGGACTGTGAGAAGGCAACAAAACCAGGGCAATTGGAATGAGCTGGGTAAATCTCCATATGTGGCGCTTTTGTTATCTGCTTATGGGGGCGCGTTTGTTATCTGTTTATGCGGGGGCGCATTTGTTATCTGTTTATGCGGGGGCACATTTGTTATATGTTTATGCGGGGCCGTGTTTGTTATCCGTTTATGCGAGAGCGCGTTTGTTATCTGTTTATGCGGCTAATATGGGTAAGCACTAGCCTTTACATTATTGGGCATGATGTGTGATGCTGCATACTTGTCACTCTCTGCAGCAAATGCACTTTGCACCTTATATTGATACATTATGGGAACCTCCAATTGGAACTTCCCTGTTTGTGTAATTTTTTCAGAGTTGCATTTTGTGATTTCTCTAGCACACATCTATAGCCTTTCCAGCATTTATTTGCGGTAATACCTTATCTTAGCCTGCACTAAACAGATAATCTTATCTGGAATGTTTCACTCCTCACCTGTGTTTCTATGATTATCTATGTATTGTCTCCTGTAATTTTGGTGTGAATTTTTAATCTTTTTGTAAAATAAAGATATTTGATATTTACCAAAACAGGACATGTTTGGAGTTTTTGTTTACTCAAACATATTATATTGGTCATAACTCTCCCTATATCTCTCCTGTGTTTAAGTATTTGGCGTATATAATAATTGTGCCAATTGTGGAGCAGCTGTGGGCTGCATTTTTAAGCTGGGGAGGGCCCAATAACCATGGATCTTCCCAGCCTGAGAATACCAGTCCCCAGCTGTCTGCTTTATCTACTTTGGTTATTAAAAATGAGCTGGAGCCCACTTAATTTTTTTATTTTAAATTTATTTAAGTAATTTAAAAAAATGTTTTGGGGAAGCTTCTATTTTTGATAACTAGGAAAGATAAAACCCACAACTGGGGGCTGCAGCCCATACCTATCTACTTTACATGTGCTCCTTATCACAAATAGGAAGGGGACTGCAAGTCAAGGTGGTGTAATAATCTGACAGCATTGTTCCCAGAAGCAACCTAGGCTTTAGAAATGTATCCAGGCAATTTCCCTATGCTGTTCCCATTCAACTTCAATTTCAGCAATTTTTCATCCATTTCAACATTTTTACAGCCCGTCAGACAGAGGGTCCGTAAGAAAATGATTTGCGTTTCCCATTTACTTGCATTAGATTTGTTATTCTTAAACGAATAGTTTGAAATATTTGAGATGAATAATCCGAACCAGAATATTTCACCGTTTGCCCATCACTAGCATTCACTGCAACCTCATAGTCCATATGAAATCTTCTATGATGATTTAAATGTTGGAAAAAATGCTGTTATAAAACTGTCTTGGGTCCGAATGTTGTATACCAAGTCAAACTTAATTAGTACAAGAGTTAAAACCACTAAAAAGAAAGAAACAAAGAAGTATTAAAACCACTTAACTCAGAAGAGACATCAGGTGTATATGATAAAAAAAGGTAAAAAGGACACATCCATCTACCTATAATACCTATAATACTCAGTGCTCCTAATAATGCTTTAAAACCAACAGTTTAATTTAAGATGCCTAGGGACAAGTATGCCAAAGCGGTAAATCCATCTACTTTCTAACTGGTCTAAAGTTTTGCCCAAACTTCCCGATTTGGTTCAAAGGTAGATATGATAAATTCCTTTAAATTTTAACAATGTAGGAATACATCCATAAAACATCTTGAATTGGCAGGATATGTTTTTTTCTGACTATTCTCTTCACCCTTTTTAGCGTTTTCAATGTCCCTGCAATGTTCTCTGATACAGACTTTGAGTTCACGTGTTGTTATGCCTATATAGATTTTTCCACAAAGGCATTGAACCTTGACTCCTTTAGAACTACAAGAGATGTATTTTCTAAAACCATATATTTGGGACACATTATAGTTGAATGTCTGTGACTTAATTGTATTAACATATGCTTTGCATAGACCATGGGAAGAGTTCCATTGTTGAACAGATGAGCACAAGGGTTTTTTCTAGTCTTGTCAGTGTCATAGTGATTATGTACCAATATGTTATGAATGCTGGTGTCCGCTTTATGACTATGAAGGATACTGTTGGTACAGTTTTTAAAATATATGATCGGTGTGTAAAACTTTCCAGTGTTTTTTTTAACAATGATCGTTAATTCCTGCCATCAATTACGATACTTCGTGTTAAGACACATTTGATTGTTTTTAGTATCTTTTTTGTTGTTTGTTATATATATACAGTATATATAGTATTCAGTTCCTTAAAGTTCTCTTTGCACAATAGTACCATTGCAAAATCAATCTACACCTGTAGCCTTGTTCTTCAAACCTCTAGGAAAGTTCAAGTGATTAGATTTTGAATTGATTATCATTGGAACATATTCTTTTCATCCTCAGAAATGTTCCCACTGAGATTCCCCTGACGGTGGATTTCAGATGTGAACAGTCAGGATGAAAAACATTTGTAGCTGTGGGTTTTCTAAAAACAGAAGTGGATAATTCACCTTCACTTTATGCAGAAATATTGATGTCCAGAATTTTTGCCTTTCTTCCACTTTTAAAAGTGAGTTTTATGTTTTAAAATTTCTATTTAATATTATGATAGTATCCTGTAATTCTGTTATTGTTTTTCCCATATGAACAATATTTTACTGATATATCACAAACAGTTGTGTATATTGTTAGAACCTTGTATATTGTCATCTAATAACATTTTCCTCTCCCAGGCCCCCTTAAAAAAGTTATTATGCAGAGGGGCGCATGATGCCCCCATTGCTGTACCTTGTATTTGGAGGTATTTTTATTTGTTGAAGGCAAAAACATTGTGTGTCAAGATTAATTCCAAAAAAATCAGAAGTTTACTCAAAGCTTTTTCAATGTTACTGTTCCTGAGAAAACACGATACTGATCTCAGACTATCAGAGTGTGTCCACATCAGCAGTTACCAACAATATATTGTTGTTGAGTTGTAAGTTATGTATTCTACAAAGTGCCTATATAGTATCTTTAATATGGGAAGGCAATTCGGCCACCAATGGTATTACGTAGAAATCAATGATGTCACAAATTGTTTCAGCTTGCACCCTATTACCTACTATTGATAAGGCCTTAATTTAGGTTGATGCAATCTAATCATGCATCCCTCTTAAACTGTCTGCAGTCCAAATTATGAGTCACTTGTGGTAGCATGCATAACTCTTTCACACACACCAGAGACGTGCTCAGATATGAATAGAAAGTAAGACTGACTTTAATACGGAAGTTGTACGGATATATATAATCTTATTGGCTAGGTGCCAAGAATACGTAACACGTCTCCTATTGGATAAAGTAGAACAGCTTATTCTGTGATATACAATTTACTGTAATGTACTTGGTTCCTCATTTATATTAAGCAATGTCAGCATGATTCACTGGTCACAAGAATAGCCCAGACTGTCTGTCTGAGTCTTATGCCAAGAGATATGTGGGGTACAGTTCAAACACCATCTTAAATCCTGTTCTTTATGGATATCTCCATGTAACAATGATATACTCATAATGATTCATAATCTTGTCCATAACAGTCCCCCCTTTGGAGATAGCCAAAAAGTCTTTCCTTACTTTTCCCGAGTCTATTGATCTGTCCTAATGCCGATGGTTACCTCACTCACATACGAGATACCCCATCCCTTGTGGATGAATCTTCCCACCTAACAGACTATGCATAGGAAGTAGGATCCTGACCGTATTCTCTAGACTGTCCTCATGGCTATATTCCGCTGGCACACGTTATTCAGGAAGGGGGAACGTGGCAGTAGTCCTCTAATGGGCTAATATTTATCAGGGTTGGTTTCACTCAAAGTCTCATGCTCCTCAGTCCTCAGGCGGTAATGGTGGGACATCATCAAAGGTGGGATGCACAGTCGTCTTCTGGTCCACATGCTTAGATATCATCTTCCTGGCACAAAGTATCGGGTAGAAGAGAGAAGAAAGCCATCTCCTGGTCTCAGGCAGGTCCGACATCTCTTTGTAGTGGAATGCATGGATCTTCGTCCGAAAGAAAAAGAGTGAGAGGAGAGAGAGAGAAAGAGAGAGAGAAAGATTGAGAAGAGAGGAAGAGAGAAAAAGAGAGAGAAAAAGAGGAGTGAGAGAAAGAGAAAAGAGAAGAAATCTAGATCTGGCTGGATCTGGAGGAGAAAACTCAAAAACGTGTATTAGGCAAATGTTTAAACAAACAACAAGCTTAGTTGAAGTATCTGAGGCTACTTCTAAACAGGATTTCATAGGGTCTCAACCTAGTGGTCCCTGCTGGGATGTGTCTGACACTGAACAATTCAAGGGGAAGACTCTCATGCCCTTGCCTTCTACACTGCCCCATCTTCCCAACCTTCCCTCTATTCTGTGGCTGGTATGGGGTGTGTAGAGTCAGTTCTGTGTCTAAGGCCTGCCATATCTCTTTGTCTGGCAGTGAAAGCAGGTCACTAGCCACTGTGAGACTGTGACCGGGGTTATCTATGACGGCCGGTATGTCTCGCCCCGGTTGTGCTCACTCCATGATAGAAAGTAAATCCACTCTAGGGTTAATGCTGTTTTCCTACAGGCTGAAGGAAGGGTTAAATGATAACAGGAACAAGGGCAGGTGTGCCGGGTGTGGGGGAGTGAACAGAACTCCCTGAGTTCCCTGTTGGAGAGGCACATGTATATTGTTGTGAACTTTTGTTTGGACATTAAACCATGTGCTGTGAACCTTAATGCCTGGATCCCGTGTCTTCTGCTGCGCAGCCGACCACGCTACCTCACATATGGTGGAGAATCGGCGGGCATGCCAGCCGGTGAGGTGTAGCATCCATCCCTGGTGACCCAGTAGCACATGTCCTGGATTCGAGCGGCTATACTACAGCCCAAACCCGGTGACGCCATGGAGGATATACTAAAGCAGCTGGCTCAGGCTAATGCACAGCAACAATAGGCTAATGCACAGCTATAAGAGGCTAATGCACAGCAGCAACAGACCAATGCACACCTGCTCCGGGCGTTGGAACGTCAGCAGCAATCCTTGCAAGTGCAGGACAAAAGGCACCAATACCAGCTGGTTCAGGCCAATGCACGTCAGCAGCAAGCCTTGCAATTGCAGGAACAAAGACATCAAGAACAGATGGTTCTCCTGGCCAAGTCGATCCGTGCCGGACCGGCAGCAACAACCCCGGGACCGGGTGACGACGGCAGCGTCCGGAAAGCGGTGAGACAAGCGTTGCAAAAGATGACCCCGGGGGATGATGTGAAAGCGTTCCTGGCGGTGTTTGAGCGGGTGGCCGAGCGGGAAAAGCTGCCGACCCCCCAGTGGGCTGAGGTATTGTCGCCCTATCTGATGGGGGAACCCCAAAAAGCGTACCTGGACCTCTGTACCGAGGACGCCATTGACTATGTGACCCTGAAAGCCGAAATACTGGCTCGGTTGGGGGTGAATACCTATGTACGAGCTCAGCGGGTAAATCAGTGGTTTTATGAGGAAGCCAAAGCCGTACGCTCCCAGGCCTATGACTTGTTGCATCTTGTAAAAAAGTGGTTGCAGCCTGACACTCTGAGCCCGGCGCAAATGGTGGAAATGGTAGTAGTGGATCGTTTTGTGCGCACTTTACCCGTCACCGTTCAACGGTGGGTAGGACAGGGTGACCCGAGTACCCTGGACCAATTAGTGTCCCTGGTAGAGCGGCATGTGGCTACGCAGGACTTGATACGAGACACTGAGACTTTGCGTACCGCCCATCGGTCCGGCCCCTCCAAGCCTAGGGCCAAGGACCCACCGCTGACAACGGTGCAGGAGTCCCCTACCGTCCCGTCTGAGGCCGCGGCCGCCATTCCTGAGGTCCGGAAGGTTATGTACCCTAAACGACAACCCGTCAAGGGGGTTTCCGTCCCCATTAGATGTTGGCGGTGCCAGCGGGTGGGACATATGGAAGCCCAGTGTCCACTCACCACGGAGCCCATGGATTGTGGGGTTACCCGGCGGGGTTCAATGTATGCTCAGGTGGTGTGTACCGCTGACCTGGTCTCCCCAGAGACGGAGCCCCACTTGTGCCAAATACAGGTGAATGGATGTCCGGTTACAGGATTGTTGGATTCCGGAAGCTTAGTGACCCTTGTGTGATCCACCTTGAGGGCTAAAGTAAAGGCCACAGGACGTACCGTGGGGGTGGTTTGCATACATGGGGACCGCCGAGACTATCCCACAGGGATTGTCACCATCACAGCACCTTGCGGTCAGGTGCAACATGAGGTGGGACTTCTTAACACTCTTCCCTATGACGTTATCCTAGGAAGGGATCTGCCCTATTTTTGGACTTTATGGAAGGGACCCCCTAAGTCTCCTCAGATATTGGTCAGTCCGGGACCTGAGCCCTACAATCCTGAATCTGGGACACCTGCCATAGGGATCCCCATGATAGGGACAGAATGTGAACCCGATAGGTCGCCCCTAGAGGTATTGGCAGGAGAGGCTGAGACGGTCGAACCCATCCCGGAGTTGGAGGAGTCCCCGGATACGTTTGGGACTGCCCAACTCCAGGACCCTACATTAATACATGCCCGGAGTCGGGTGACAGTAATTGACGGGGTGGCACAGCTGCCCGGTGCCCAGGTAAGGTACCCCCATTTCGCTCTTAAGCAGGATTTACTCTACCGGGTAGATGAAATACGGGGCGTGGGGGTAGAGCAGTTGGTGGTGCCCCAGCCGCATCGCCGGCGGGTCCTCGACTTGGCTCATAAACACCTGATGAGTGGCCACCTAGGGGTCAAGAAAACGCAGGAGCGAATATTGCAAAGGTTCTATTGGCCCGGAGTCTTTGGGGGGGTAAAACGGTTCTGCGAAACCTGCCCGGAGTGTCAGCTTACCGCACCCCTGACCCATTTTCGCAGTCCGTTGGTACCGTTACCCATTATAGAAGTCCCTGTTGAACGGATAGGGATGGATCTGGTGGGACCCCTCGTAAAGTCCACTCGAGGGCACCAACACATCCTAGTGATCGTTGACTATGCCACCCGGTATCCCGAGGCGATACCTCTCAGACATACTGCAGCAAAGCTTATAGCTCGGGAGTTGTTTGCTGTGTTCTGCCGGGTGGGGTTGCCCAAGGAGATCCTTACGGATCAGGGGACCCCATTCATGTCTAAAGTGACCAAAGAGCTATGCCGGCTACTCCAGATCAAGCAGTTGCGTACGTCTGTGTATCATCCTCAAACGGACGGTTTAGTCGAGCGTTTCAATAAAACCCTGAAAACCATGCTCAAAAGGGTGATCTCAAAAGACGGGAAAGACTGGGATATGATGCTTCCCTATTTGATGTTTGCCATCCGTGAGGTGCCACAGGCATCCACGGGGTTTTCGCCTTTTGAATTGTTATACGGGCGACATCCCCGGGGATTGTTGGACCTGGCAAAGGAAACATGGGAGCAAGAGCCCACCCCCCATAAAAGTGTGATTGAACACATTTCGGGTATGCAGAACCGCATAAGCGCGGTCATGCCCATTGTGAAGGAGCATTTGCAGGAGGCTCAGGCCGCGCAAAGCAGCCGCTACAATAGACAAGCCACCGTGCGGACCTTTAAACCCGGGGATCGGGTGTTGGTATTAATCCCCTCGGCGGAGAGTAAATTCCTGGCTCAGTGGCAAGGCCCCTACGAGATAAAGGAAAGAGTCGGGGTGGTTAACTATAAAGTATTGCAGCCCGGTAGGCGGAAACCTGAACAAATATACCATGTCAACCTATTAAAACCTTGGCAGGAACGGGAAAGCCTGATGGCTGTTTTTTCCCCATCTCCCTCCTCTTCGGGTCATTCACATCCGGCTCCAGCGACCTCCGGAGAGGACGAACCGGAAGTAAGGATTGGAGAAGCCCTCACCAAGACTCAGAGGCGAGAGGCCAAATGGTTGGTTCAGCAGAACCCCGATGTCTTCTCCGAGCTGCCCGGTAGGACCAGTCTGATACGACATGATATTGTCACCGAGCCCCACCTGAAGGTACGTCTGAAGTCATACCGGGTACCGGAGGCTCGACGACAAGCCATATTGGAGGAAGTAAAGACAATGTTACGCCTGGGGGTCATCGAAAAATCCCGGAGTGAATGGGCTAGTCCGATTGTCCTAATACCAAAACCCGATGGCTCCTTAAGGTTCTGCAATGACTTTAGGAGATTGAACGAAATATCCAAGTTCGATCTCTACCCCATGCCTCGGGTGGATGAGCTGATTGATAGGCTGGGACAGGCGCGATATTTTACCACGCTCGACCTGACCAAGGGGTACTGGCAGGTGCCACTGACGGAGTCCGCCAAGGAGAAAACCGCTTTTGTTACGCCAGAGGGTCTCTTCCACTATGTTGTCTTGCCTTTTGGGTTACATGGCGCTCCGGCCACGTTCCAGAGGTTGATGGACTTGGTGCTGGAACCCCACCAGGCGTATGCATCAGCGTACCTTGATGACATCATTATTTACAGCTCCGAGTGGCAGACCCACTTGGAACAGGTACAAGCGGTGGTGGACGCGCTTCGAACAGCCGGATTAACAGCCAATCCCAAGAAATGTGCATTGGAACTCACGGAAGCCCGCTACTTGGGCTACGTGATAGGCCAAGGAGTGATTAAGCCCCAAGTTAACAAGGTTGAGGCGATCCAGAAGTGGCCTAGACATCTGACCACGAAGCAGGTTAGGGCCTTCCTGGGTATCGTGGGATACTACAGGAGGTTTGTAAAGGATTTTGCGGGACTATCAGCCCCCTTGACGGACCTTCTCAAAGGCAAGAAGTCCGTCATGGTGCGCTGGACTCCGCAGGCCGAGGACTCCTTCCGGGCCCTGAAGGGGGTCCTGTGCGGACAGCCCGTTCTTGTAAACCCTGATTTCCGGAGGGAGTTCATAGTGCAGACTGACGCCTCAGAGGTCGGCCTGGGGGCAGTGCTGTCTCAGGTGGTTCAGGGGGAGGAACACCCTGTCACCTTCTTAAGTAGGAAGCTCACCCCTCCCGAGCGGAATTATAGCGTAGTGGAGAAGGAGTGCCTGGCGATCAAGTGGGCCTTGGAGTCCCTACGCTATTACCTGCTGGGACGGCAGTTTCGCTTGGTGACAGATCACTCTCCACTGGTCTGGATGAGGTCCGCCAAGGAACGGAATTCCCGGGTTACCCGGTGGTTCCTTTCTCTGCAGAACTTCCGGTTTACGGTTGAACATAGGGCCGGTAGGTTGCAGGGCAACGCCGATGCCTTGTCCCGCGGCCCGTGTTTGATGGCGGGAGTTCAACCCCGCACGCTTGAACTGAGGGGGGGGTATGTGAGACTGTGACCGGGGTTATCTATGACGGCCGGTATGTCTCGCCCCGGTTGTGGTCACTCCATGATAGAAAGTAAATCCACTCTAGGGTTAATGCTGTTTTCCTACAGGCTGAAGGAAGGGTTAAATGGAAACAGGAACTTCCCTGTTGGAGAGGCACATGTATATTGTTGTGAACTTTTGTTTGGACATTAAACCGTGTGCTGTGAACCTTAATGCCTGGATCCCGTGTCTTCTGCTGCGCAGCCGACCACGCTACCTCACACCACTTTCTATGGTCTCCGGGAGCCCACAGCTGCACCCTATCTCAGTCCTCTTCTTCTTCTGAGACTTGCTCTTGTAGGGTCAGGACAACGTTTTCTCAAGACTTTCCATCTTTCCTTTCTTCTTCACATCAGGGTCACTCAAAAAGCACAGATTGACTGACTGTTTCTTTGGTAAGTGGTCTTGGGGCTTCTTTGGATGTTCTGTCAGTGAGGGCACTTCTTACTGCTTCCCTTGACTCCTCCAATGTAAGCCTCAACCCTGCTCACCGCGACTCTGTCTGGCAATAGCAAAGCTTCCATCCGTTGGCCTCATGGCGATGTACAGTTCCATTGGCAGTGATCAAGTCTCTTGTCCTCCACAGAGTAGATGCTGGCTGCCATCTTGCAGGCTTCAGCGAGAGCACATACATCTGCTTCTTCACAGACAGGCGTGCAGGTAGCGACTGCTCTATCAGCACAGCGTCTTCTGCTACCAGCACCATACCCATGTGGAACCGTCTTCTTGATGCACATCTTGATCCATCCGCAGAGGTGTTAAGTCAGGGTCCAAAGGTGTATCCGTCACGGTATCGAGTCCAGAGTTTCAGCTATGCCAGAGTCGACTACCTCTTCCACCAAGGTGTCAGAGGTGGGACACTCCCCCCTTGGAAGAGGGAGAAGTTCAGCAGGATTAAGGACCGCACACCGGGAGTTGGTGACTTTGTCAGGGAGCAGTGATGTCATACGGGCACTGATCTTCAACTGGTGCTTTAGGTAGGTGTTCAATCTGGCTGAGTAGTGTTCAAAGGACTGCTATCTTCCTACATTGCAAACATGTAGAATGACTTCTGGGCTGGAGATGACGTGATGAGACTCTTCAGGTGACTGTGACTGTACCTCAGGTGACTGTGACTGCTGCACATCTGTATGTGGGGTGATCTTGTAAGCTGCTAGATTCATCTCCATATGTCTTGCCATTTGAAGGAGGGTGTCTTGGTCCTTACCAGCTGTAGTTTGCATGTGGGCTCTCGGAGTCCTGATACAAAGGACTATACCCAGGTTTGTAAGAAAGAGCAATGGGTGTAACTTTGGGGTCAGGAGAACACTGAAATTCTAAAAACTAAGATCCCCTAAAACCCCGGGGAAAGAGAAAAGAGCACAAGAGGGTTTGGAAACTACCAAGCAGCACCCCCTGACATATACACAACTAGGAAAAAGCAGTGGAGCGTATCTACTCTACCTCTCCTGTGCTGACCCTGTAACTGGGGGCCCTGCACTCTCCCTCATCCCGACGGTAGACCTGATGGTGGTCAGGGTCGAGCCTCCAGCGTATCCCTTTCTCCTGTCAGACCCTGCAAACTAAGACACAAAGGATTACTGGGTGCTGCCAACGAAAACTCTAATATATGTCAACTCCTGATGATCAATGTCCCCTTGGGACCACATGAACCTCCACCCTCTCTATCAGGGAACTCTTGTGCAAGACACCAGGTAGGATAACATACAAGTGAAAATATCTCAAAACCAGGCTAAGCAGCAACTGCCATAGGCAGAAAAATATTCACTGTCCACCAGGACTAATAGTGAGCAGTCTATATGGTCTACTAAATTGAATAACATCCAGCAAAAACAAACATGCAAAAGTGAAGGGAAAAGGTTTCCACAGGACTATCAGCAATAACCTCTGCTAAGGTTCATTAGTGGGAACACAATGGGGAACAACTGCATAAATGACCAAAAACGGAGTGTGTGTTTCAGGTCCCTATATCCCCCCTCTGCAGTCCCTGCTATGTCAGCAATAAACAGAGCAGTGACTTTGGCTGCTAAAACAAAAATAGGGAACTGGGTGTCGGCTGGACTAAAATGGCGTCTAAAGATGAACTATGTAGTGTCTGAGTTAAAACGTCCACTAAAGATAATTACCGCTAAGAAACAGCCACTAAAAGAGGAAGTAGGTGTTGGCCAAAAATGGCGTTTGAAGAGTCCTGGGAGGGAGTGACATGTATTGTGACATCTACATTCAGGAGGCATTCAATCTGTCACCGGGAATATGGATTATATAGGGACCCCTGGGCTGACCCTGTAACTAGGGACCCTGTACTCGCCCTCATCTCGACGGTAGACCTGATGGTGGTCAGGGCTGAGCCTCAAGCATATCCCTTTCTCCTGTCAGACCCTGATAACTATCCCCATACCATACCCCACCCAGGGCTGAGTGACAGAAAGAAATCTACATTCAGAACAGAAAATAATGGGGTGGGCTTACGTGGACACAGTGCTCCACAGACAGCACACAAGTCCACCCTATATATCAGCTTATGTTTCTTATTTTCACAGACAGGTAAAATACACATAGTGCAGTTGCTAGATTCAGAATTACTCATCAATTCTCATCTAATCTCCCCCCTTTGGAGAATTCTCCATTTCAACATACGTACATTCACAGGACACTGAAATAGAAACTAACACTTCCCTTTTTTTTTTTCTTCTTCTTTCAATTTCAACCCTACGGTGTTATACACCAAAAACTGCGTACATTATACATAAAACATTTTCCAGTGTCACTTGGGTGATAAGGTACATACACCCTCACTGTAAACCTGCAAACCTGGCTCCATTTCTGGCCAGAAAGAATCCCCAGCTTTAATTTGGGTGAAAACATCTTTCAGGGAAAACTATATATGAGATATTATGTCAAGGAGAGAATTCACGACATACATATACACCTCCATGAGAACGGTCTATCGACTACTCAATAATTCCGATTTAAGACCAAAGTTTAGAGGTCTTCCCCAATGTATTCAATTCTAGGTAAGAATACATTGACATCCACTAAAACAAGACCAGTGAGTACGCATACAACGTTCAACTCACTGCTTAGCAGGAAAACCGTATCAGGTAACAGTCTAACAGTCAGGGCTCTTTCACCAACTTTTTCCTTAACACTGCACCTGTACATAGACAACCCCCCCCCCCTTTCAAATCTTCTATCCCCGAAGATCAGGTCCAAGGTATCAAACATCAATTATTGATGACACGTCACTCATAGGTGTATATATCTCAGTGTTCCTTCACAAGGACTGCAGCCTCTTGAGGCTTCTATGTCACATATTTAGGGCATTTTGTCTGGGACTATCGGAATAATGGTGCGATGCCATGTGTGGCCTGACGTCCTCAAATAAGGACAGCACCTGTGGTTTACCTCTACTAGGGACAGTGTTGGTGGTGGGTTGGATCATTGTTAAATCATTGTCATCTTCCTGCCCCCCCTCGGTGTCTTCTGTTGGTCCAGCAACAAATAGGCCACTGGACTTGGGACTTAAGATGGCTGGAAAAGGGAACTAGGTGCGGCCCAACCTGAAATGACGTCTGGGCAGGCTAGGGAGGGCGTTTGGTGGGCAGGGGGACAAACTACACAAGTCCAACCCTCTGGGGACGACTTATGAGGAGGGGGCGTTGTTTCCTAATGGGCTTGGCCACTTCCTGAGGTGCCATTTTCTGAGCTGATGCAATATACTATGCCTCAGCATCCATAAGGAGATCTTTATCTTTCAAGATCCCTCGCTTATTTATCAAAACATCTTTCCATTCCTGCTCCTCTAATCTCCCTTTCTTGGCAGTGATTCCTGCCACCTTCAAGAGCGACTTCATATTTTCAAGGGTACACGACCTAAAACTAACACGTCAACCTGGATGTCTGATCTGCCGCAATCCCCTTTCTCTCCTGGACCAGCGACTATACACATCCACAGAATACACAGAATTTCTACCTCAGTCCACAAACCACAACACAAACGGGTTGTCCTACCAGGAAGAAGTGTCACATGGGTGATAGATACTAAATTCACCCTCACTATCTCTTACTTCATGTACTAGTAACCTCTGTTCACACTATATACACCTTCCTCGAACGGTCCGTCCAGAACATCAATAATATTGTTTAAAACCAAAGTCACGGGATTCTGCCGATGTTCCTCCTACCTAGGATCGTAGAGAACATCAAATTCCACCGGATACAGTCAGGGTCTTACCATGACGCTGTACCGGCCAAAACCAATCCCCCTATCGTCTCCTCTCTGTGGAAGACGCACCAGGATTCTGCCAATGTTCCTCCTACCTAGGATCGTGGAGAGAACATCAAATTCCACCAAATACAGTCAGGACTCTTACCATGACACTGTATTGGCCAAAACCAATCCCCCTATCGTCTCCTCTCTATGGAAGACCACCAGGATACAGTCAGGACTCTTACCATGACACCTGTACCTGCCCTTTAGATTTATCAATTACTGACTGTCCACCGGACACGTCACACACCAGTGTATACACTATATACATAAACAGTATACATAAACAGCATAACAGCATACTTCAAAGTACAGCTTCAGAGAGGTTTTTTTTTTTTTTTCTTCACTCAAAGACAGCTCTCACTACATTACGTGACACTTCCTCTTTCTGGCAACCATACGAACAAAGCGCATAGAACTTCTTCTTTTTGCATAAACCAGTATATACGAACAAAGCACACAGAACTTCACGGTTCTCGTAACCAGCAAGTACTCCACCTGCTGCAAATAGACAGACATCTCAACAGGTAGACACAGGTCAACACAATGACATAACAATAAGGACACTATATACACCATCCAGGTGGCTGATCTCACCTGCAGATATAACCATATATATCCATATATGCAGCGTATATAACAACTTCCTCATTTTCCCCTACAGTTAAGTCAGAGAAAAATAAAACATAGTACTTCTGCTTTTCTCCAACGAGCAGACAAAACCTCAAACCACATTACATTTCATGTGATTTTACAATTACATTACATAAATTACAGACAGCTTAAGGTGAACCTGACCACCTTGGTGTGAGATCTCTAAAGCCTGCTTTACACACTTCAATAAATCTTTCAATCCGTCGTCGGGGTCAAGTTGTAAGTGACGCACATCCGGCATCGTTCGTGACGTGTTTGCGTGTGAAACCTACATGCGATCGATATTGAACGAAAATACGGTGATCGCATACACGTCGTTTATTCCTCATACATTGGACGTTTGGTAGTACGAAACTAGTCAATTGTAACGTGTGACATCCCTCATACGATTTTGGTGTCTGATGCTATGTGCGCAGGTGTGCGCTCTGCACCGCAGCTTAAAAAAGGTCTGTTTCAGAGCGGAGCTGAAAAGCTGCGTTCTGAAGCGCCTCACAATGTCTGTCATGCACTAATCTCTGTCAGTCCGTCACTATCTCTGTCCCTCTCTCTCTGTCCATGTCAGTCTATCCCCCTCTCTCATATACTCACCGATCCCCGATCCCCAGCGCTGCACGGCATTCACACTGCTCCGGCGGCTTTTACTGTTTTGAAAAAGCCGGCCGCCCATTAAACAATCTCGTATTCCCTGCTTACCCCGCCCACCGGCGCCTATGATTGGTTACAGTGAGACACGCCCCCCACGCTGAGTGACAGGTGTCACACTGCACCCAATCACAGCAGCCGGTGGGCGTCTCTATACTGTGTAGTGAAATAAATAAATAAATAATTAAAAAAAACGGCATGAGGTCCCCCCCAATTTTAAAACCAGCCAGATAAAGCCATACGGCTGAAGGCTGGTATTCTCAGGATGGGGAGCTCCACGTTATGGGGAGCCCCCCAGCCTAACAATATCAGCCAACAGCCGCCCAGAATTGCCGCATACATTATATGCGACAGTTCTGGGACTGTACCCGGCTCTTCCCGATTTGCCCTGGTGCGTTGGCAAATCGGGGTAATAAGGAGTTATTGGCAGCCCATAGCTGCCAATAAGTCCTAGATTAATCATGTCAGGCGTCTATGAGACACCTTCCATGATTAATCTGTAAATTACAGTAAATAAACACACACACCCGAAAAAAATCATTTATTAGGAATAAAAAACACAAACATATACCCTGGTTCACCACTTTAATCAGCCCCAAAAAGCCCTCCATGTCCGGCGTACTCCAGGATGCTCCAGCGTCGCTTCCAGCTGTGCTGCATGGAGGTGACCGGAGCTGCAGAAGACACAGCCGCTCCGGTCACCTCCACGCAGCTAATGAAGACAGCCGCGCGATCAGCTGAGCTGTCAGTGAGGTTACCCGCTGTCACTGGATCCAGCGGTGGATGCAGCGGTGGCCGCGGGTAACCTCAGTGACAGCTCAGCTGATCGCGCTACTCACCTCCGCTCCGGTCAGCTCCAGTCAGCAACTGAGGTGAGTTACCCGATCAGCTGAGCTGTCACTGAGGTTACCCGCGGCCACCGCTGCATCCACCGCTGGATCCAGTGACAGCGGGTAACCTCAGTGACAGATCAGCTGATCGCACGGCTGTCTTCATTACCTGCGTGGAGGTGACCGGAGCGGCGGTGTATTCTGCAGCTCCGGTCACCTCCATGCAGCACAGCTGGAAGCGACGCTGGAGGACCGTGGATTACGCCGGACATGGAGGGCTTTTTGGGGCTGATTAAAGTGGTGAACCAGGGTATATGTTTGTGTTTTTTATTCCTAATAAATGATTTTTTTCGGGTGTGTGTGTTTATTTACTGTAATTTACAGATTAATCATGGAAGGTGTCTCATAGACGCCTGACATGATTAATCTAGGACTTATTGGCAGCTATGGGCTGCCAATAACTCCTTATTACCCCGATTTGCCAACGCACCAGGGCAAATCGGGAAGAGCCGGGTACAGTCCCAGAACTGTCGCATATAATGTATGCGGCAATTCTGGGCGGCTGTTGGCTGATATTGTTAGGCTGGGGGGCTCCCCATAACGTGGAGCTCCCCATCCTGAGAATACCAGCCTTCAGCCGTATGGCTTTATCTGGCTGGTTTTAAAATTGGGGGGGACCTCATGCCGTTTTTTTAAATTATTTATTTATTTATTTCACTACACAGTATAGACACGCCCACCGGCTGCTGTGATTGGGTGCAGTGTGACACCTGTCACTCAGCGTGGGGGCGTGTCTCACTGTAACCAATCATAAGCGCCGGTGGGCGGGGTAAGCAGGGAATACGAGATTGTTTAATGGGCGGCCGGCTTTTTCAAAACAGTAAAAGCCGCCGGAGCAGTGTGAATGCCGTGCAGCGCCGGGGATCGGGGATCGGTGAGTATATGAGAGAGGGCTGCTCAATTCAGTTACTCAGGAGTTTAGCGGTCACCGGTGAGCCCTTCACTGGTGACCGCTAATCAGGACGCGACACAGACAGAGCCGCAGCATGACAATGAAGTCGGGTGAAGTTCACCCGAGTTCATTCTGACAGTGCGGCTCTGTCTGTGTCTGCTGTCATCTGCTATTCAGCTCTGCTACATGGCTGTCTGTGGCTGCTGTTAGCGGCCATGTAGCTGAGCTGAATGGCAGATGACATAGTAAAAACGCATCCCTACACATTACACACGCTTGTCAAGTCAATAAATAAAAAAAAAAAAAGGGTGCCCGATGCATACGTCACAGAACACATGATCTAAAGGATCGCACACAAAATTGATCAATTTAACATAGGCTACTAACGCACGTGTGACAGCAAATGAACGACCTACGTGCAATCTCATTCAATCGCATATGCGACCTGGGCGTGTCACATCGCATACGAGATCGCATACCTAATTGTAAGGTGTAAAGCTGGCTTTAGGACGGCTTATCTCATGCGAGATGGCGGTCATTAGGTGTCTAGACTGGGACAGCCCAACCCCCCCCTTCGAAATGCAAGTACACGCATGAGGTTGCAAGGTGAGATTATACAAATGTTCTCACCTGCAGCTGGAGTGCGCATCTCCACCTCTCGCGTATTTGCCTTTCGACTGAAGGTGTCAGCACGGCTGTCCGCCATCCAGAGCTCCGTCCTAAGGTTCGTTGGGCGCCAAATGATAAGGCCTTAATTTAGGTTGATGCAATCTAATCATGCATCCCTCTTAAACTGTCTGCAGTCCAAATTATGAGTCACTTGTAGTAGCATGCATAACCACTCTTTCACACACACCAGAGACATGCTCAGATATGAATAGAAAGTAAGACTGACTTTAATACGGAAGTTGTACGGATATATATAATCTTATTGGCTAGGTGCCAAGAATACGTAACACGTCTCCTATTGGATAAAGTAGAACAGCTTATTCTGTGATATACAATTTACTGTAATGTACTTGGTTCCTCATTTATATTAAGCAATGTCAGCATGATTCACTGGTCACAAGAATAGCCCAGACTGTCTGTCTGAGTCTTATGCCAAGAGATATGTGGGGTACAGTTCAAACACCATCTTAAATCCTGTTCTTTATGGATATCCCCATGTAACAATGATATACTCATAATAATTCATAATCTTGTCCATAACACTATGATGAGTCTTCCTGGTGTTTCTAATAGGTTCTTATGAATTTTCGGGATAAGATAGAATTTCTCAAGTCATCGGCAAGTCACTGGTTTTGGTGAATTCTTATGAGCATAGAGTTTAAATAATTAGAGGTCTTATGAGTAAGGGATGAGTCTTCTTTTTGTATTTTTTGTCAAATACACCTCATGTCTCATCTGATTTCAGTGGTTGTAAATAGAGATAGAGCAGTAAAATGCTTGGGTGCTCGATGCTCGGGTCGAGCATTTTGAAATGCTCAGGTGCTCGACCCGAGCACCGAGCCGAATGTTAGCCTATGAGATACCCGAGCATTTTTCCGGTGGCAACCCCGGCCATCTGGAAAAAGCTCAAAACTGTCACAAATGTATAAGAACAGTGCCAAAATGACATGGGAGCAAAGTGGGGAAGACCCCTGTAAGCATTTCTGCCTCCCATGTCACTGCTGTGAGCACTGTTGTCTGGGTATTAGGGGGAGGAAGAATCCCGTGTTCCTCCTCTCATGTGACATGTGTGACATGTACTTTTGCTTAGTAGCATGTGTGCGGCAGCTTCTTTCTACCTGTACATTCGCTGCTAAGTGAAACCAAAAGTGAACAGTAGAAAAAAAAATATATCATATTCACCTGTCTGCAAACTCCCGGGTCACGTCCGATCGTTTCTGGAACTGCCGGTGATCAGCTGATGCGGTCACCTGACAGCATCAGCTGATCGTATAAGTCCAGTTGTGAGGCCGGCTTTTTACTGCCCAGCCGGTTGAAACGATCAGCTGATGCCATCAGGTGACCACATCAGCTGATTACTGGCAGCTCCTGCAGCAATCGGACGGGAGTCTGCACGGAGGAGTATAGTTTTTTTTCTATCGATGCATCAGCTGATTGTATAAACGGCTTTTAAACAATCAGCTGATGTGTCATGTGATTCAGGTCCTTGAACCTGATACATCTGATTGCTTTGCCTTCCTTCTGGCAATCAGATGATGCTGGATCAGGATTGGATATCGTGGGACCCTCAATCCAGGACTACGGCAGAGGGGGGGGGTTCTGTAGTTCAATAAAGATGGAGTTACTAATTGTGTTGTGTTTTATTTCTAATAAAAATATTTTTCTCTGTGTTTTTTTTTTTTACCAGAAATTCATGGTGGCCATGTTTATTATTGGCATGACAACATGAATTTTGGGCTTAGGGCCAGCTGATAATACATAGCTAGCCCTAACCTCATTATTACCCAATGAGCCACCCGACACCAGGGCCACTGAAAGAGTTGGTACAGCGTCAAAAGATGGCACTTCTATGAATGCACCATTTTCGGGGTCACTATGGACTGCAATTCTCAGCGGGGGGACCCAGAAAGCTTGGACCAACCTGCGCTGCGGATTCCAATCCCCAGCTGCCTAGTTGTACGTGGCTGGACACAAATATTGGGTGAAGCTTACATCGTTTTTTTTAATTATTTCATGAAATTCATGAAATAATTAAAAAAAGGGCTTCTCTATATTTTTGCTTCCCAGCTGGGTACAAGTAAGCAGCTGGGGGTTGGGGGCAGTCCGTACGTGCCTGCTCTACCTGGCTGGCATACAAAAAAAAAAAAGGAAGAAAAAGGCGAACAAGGTCCAATATTTATATGCAAAAGTGTTTATTTATAACAAAATTAATCTGAACAATAAATCATTCAGGAGCAGCGAATGAGAGCACATAATAAAATTCAATGGTGACCAATAGTCAGAAACCTGCAGAGTAACACGCCCATCATAATCAATAAAAAGAAGGATACAGCATAGAGACTAATATGCATATATAATCGTACAAACAGTGGCATATCATATTGTGCATCCCAAGAGTCTTTGCAGAAACACCAATGTGGGGCAAAAAAAGAGCTTGTAATATAAATATAATATCCAATAGAAGCTCATATAAATGCAAAAATTTGTATTGCCAACCACATATAGTGATAGAGAAAAAACACCCTGGATATCAAATATATCAGTCAGAAAACTACATAAGCCAGAATTATATTTCAATTACAGTAAGATTGACTATACGCAAAGATTATATTACCAATCGCAAATGTCAAATATATTTATCAATAAATTGCATAGGCCAGAAGTATATTGCAAGATCGATACAGTGAAGTCGTATATGATCTTATGCTTATTACAACAACACTGCCTGTGAATAATAGGCCATATACTAAATATGATTAATAATGGCAAACACATATACAGCATATGATGTTACCCTTAATAGGAAATACATATGTATACCTCATGCACTAAGCCTCTAAACGGTAGCAGGGGGCCCAAGAAAGACTCACCCATAAAAAACAGGCCATATACCAACAATACAATTAATAATGGCAAACACACATACGGCATATGATGTTACCCTTAGTAGGAAGTACATATGTATCCCACATGCATTAAGCAGCTGAACGGTGGCAGGGGGCCCAATAAGGACTCATCCATGAAAATTAGGCCATGTACTAGTAATGACAGCCACATATACGGCATATGATGTTACCCTAAATAGGAAGTGCATATGTATCCCTCATGTACCGAGCAGCTGAGCGGTAGCAGGGGGCCCAATCAAGACTCACCCACTTGTTAGCCCTTACTGAGATAGTAAGTAATCAAAGCGGAGACATAGCGATAAACATACCAGGGCAGCTGATCAGACACGTGGCAGGAACGCTGCAGGAGACAGCCCATGGCATACAAAAATATGACAAAGCCCATGTCGATAATTTTTTTTTTTAAATCATTAAAAAATAAATGAAAAAACCCAAACACATTACCCTAACCCAAGGGTTGGCGGTAAAAAAAAACATGTGTGGGCTACAGTTGCATTTTCTATTGCTAGCTAAGGTTAACCCAAGCAGCTACTGGCTGTTAACCCCCACTGCTTGGTGTTATCTTCACTGGCAATGGAAAATCCAGCGAAATAACTTTTCCAAAAAACTAAAACAAAATGACGTTGGCTTCGCCATATTATTATATGCTAGCCAGGTACAGCAGGCAGGAACGGGCTGCCCCCAACACCCAGCTACCTATTTGTACCCAACTCGGAACCAAAAATATAGGGAAGCCCTTTTTTTAATTATTTCATGAATTTGATGAAATAATTAAAAAAAATGACATGGGCTTTGCCCAGTCGCCCCAGAAAATGGTGCTTTCATAGAAGCACCATTTTCTGGCAAAGTATCTAACTCTACCAGCGACCCTGGTGCTGGGTGGCATGCTGGGTAATAAGGGGTTAATACCAGCTTTGTTTTACTAGCTGGTATTAAGCCTAAGATTCTTAATGTCAGGCCAAGTTTGACCTGGCCATTAAGAATCTCCAATAAAGGGTTAAAAAAGACACCACAAAGAGAAAAAATACTTTAATATAAATAAATACACGGACACACTTAGGGACTCCATTTTTTATTATTTAATCTCACCCCTCCACGATCCTGGTTTTCTGTTTTCTTCAACCCATTCAGCTGTGCTATATCACACAGCACTAGGAGGAAGAACGCTGCTCCTCCCTGTGCTGTGTAATCGAGCAGAGGCTGCGGCGGGTTAGTAGGCGATGACGTCACCGCTGCCACCATTGCCATAGTAACCTACTGAGCGGGTTACTACAGCAACGGTGATCTCCGATCAACTAATTCCACTATTTAGCAGCTCCTGCATAAGCTGCTCAAAAAAGGGAGTTAACTCCTGCGGCTCCTGCAGGAGCTGGTGCATAGCGGCCCTGGGAATAAGGTGATTGGAGATCACCAATGCTATAGTAACCCGCTCGGTAGGTTACTATGGCAACAGTGGCAGTGGTGACGTTACGCCTCCTAGTACCTACACTACCTAAGACACACACTAAATCTGTCCCTGGCTGAGCAGCACCTCTACACTAGCTGACTGTGGATTACACTGCCGAGCACAACTCCGTCAGCTGTCATATAGAGCTGATGACGCTGTGCGGCCAGCCAATCACCGTAATGCTACAGTCATGTTGGTTGTGACATTACAGTGTGTGACAGCCAATCCCTGCATGTGGGCTGACTTTGTAGACAGCATCCACATGCAGGGAGGGGGAGCCGAGCATCTGCCCGAGCACCTCGCCGGTGCTCGGAGCTCGCTGAGTATACCGAGCACTGAGATGCTCGGGCGAGCACCGAGTAGTGGCGAGCATGCTCGCTCATCCCTAGTTGTAATACTTCCTTGTTTCTTTCTTTTATTTAGTAGTTTTAACTGTTGTGCTAATTAGATCTGGTGTAAAAAATTCAGACCCACGACTGTTCTATTACAGCACTTTCTTTAATGGTTATGGCATCTTTGATGTTTTTACATGGACTATGAGGGATCAGTGAACACTTTTATCTTAAGTTATTATATCTCAATATTTTTTGTAATATTGTAGTCTCTATTGAGACTATCACCAGCTTTATCTTTTTATTTTCAGATATAACTTCTTCTGTCAATTTATATACAGTCATATGAAAAAGTTTGAGCACCCTTATTAATGTTAACCTTTTTTCTTTATAACAATTTGGGTTTTTGCAACAGCTATTTCAGTTTCATATATCTAATAACTGATGGACTGAGTAATATTTCTGGATTGAAATGAGGTTTATTGTACTAACAGAAAATGTGCAATCCTCATTTAAACAAAATTTGACCAATGCAAAAGTATGGGGACCCTTATCAATTTCTTGATTTGAACACTCCTAACTACTTGTTACTGACTTACTAAAGCACTAAATTAGTTTTGTAACCTTATTGAGCTTTGAACTTCATAGGCAGGTGTATCCAATCATGAGAAAAGGTATTTAAGGTGGCCACTTGCAAGTTGTTCTCCTATTTGAATCTCCTATGAAGAGTGGCATCATGGGCTCTTCAAAACAACTCTCAAATGATCTGAAAACAAAGATTATTTAACATAGTTGTTCATGGGAAGGATGCAAAAAATTGTCTCAGAGATTTAAACTGTCAGTTTCCACTGTGAGGAATATAGTAAGGAAATGGAAGAACACAGGTACAGTTCTTGTTAAGCCCAAAAGTGGCAGGCCAAGAAAAATATCAGAAAGGCAGAGAAGAAGAACGGTGAGAACAGTCAAGGACAATCCACAGACCACCTCCAAAGACCTGCAGCATCATCTTGCTGCAGATGGTGTCAATGTGCATCGGTCAACAATACAGCACACTTTGCTCAAGGAGAAGCTGTATGGGAGAGTGATGTGAAAGAAGCCGTTTCTGCAATCACGCCACAAACAGAGTCGCCTGAGGTATGCAAAAGCACATTTGGACAAGCCAGTTACATTTTGGAAGAAGGTCCTGTGGACTGATGAAACAAAGATTGAGTTGTTTGGTCATACAAAAAGGTGTTATGCATGGAGGCAAAAAAACCACGGCATTCCAAGAAAAGCAATTGCTACCCACAGTAAAATTTGGTGGAGGTTCCATCATGCTTTGGGGCAGTGTGGCCAATGCCGGCACCGGGAATCTTGTTAAAGTTGAGGGTCGCATGGATTCAACTCAGTATCAGCAGATTCTTGACAATAATGTGCAAGAATCAGTGACGAAGTTGAAGTTACGCAGGGGATGGATATTTCAGCAAGACAATGATCCAAAACACCGCTCCAAATCTACTCAGGCATTCATGCAGAGGAACAATTACAATGTTCTGGAATGGCCATCCCAGTCCCGAGACCTGAATGTCATTGAAAATCTGTGGGATGATTTGAAGATTGCTGTCCATGCCGGCGACTATCAAACTTAACTGAACTGGAATTGTTTTGTAAACAGGAATGGTCAAATATACCTTCATCCAGGATCCAGGAACTCATTAAAAGCTACAGGAAGCGACTAGAGGCTGTTATTTTTGCAAAAGGAGGATCTACAAAATATTAATGTCACTTTTATGTTGAGGTGCCCATTAGAGTTTAGCGCGGTTCGGGGTTCTCCAGTTCGCGGTTCGAGTGATTTTGGGGGGTGTTCTAGATCGAACTAGAACTCGAGCTTTTTGCTAAAGTTAGATAGTTCTAGTTACGTTCGATAACGGTTCTAGCAGCAAAAAACAGGGCTTTTTACAGCTACAGTGTGCAGGAGCCATCGCTGGCAGCCTGCCAGAAGCTGTTAACCAAGATAAACATCGGGTATCCAAGCAAAGCGCTTTGGTTAGTAACCCGATATTTATCCTAGTTAATTGTGCAGGAAGCCGACACTTCCCCACTCAGCTCGCTCCACCCCCTCCTGCATGTGGCATGTACACATACATACACACACACACACACACACACACACACTCACACTCACCTGTCCCCAGCCATGCAGTCCACGACACTGACGTCCTCAGCGCCACATGACCCCGCTAGGCTCCACGTGGCACTCCGCCGCCAGCACACATGGCTCTGCCCACCTGGCACTCTGCACACATGGTCCCGCTAGGCTCCGCCCACCTGGCACTCTGCACACATGGTCCCGCTAGGCTCTGCCCACCTGGCACTCTGCACACATTACCCCGCTAGGCTCCGCCCACCTGGCACTCTGCACACATGGTCCCGCTAGGCTCTGCCCACCTGGCACTCTGCACACATGGTCCCGCTAGGCTCCGCCCACCTGGTACTCTGCACACATGGTCCCGCTAGGCTCTGCTCACCTGGCACTCTGCACACATTACCCCACTAGGCTACGCCCACCTGGCACTCTGCACACATGGTCCCGCTAGGCTCCGCCCACCTGGAACTCTGCACACATTACCCTGCTAGACTCCACCCACCTGGCACACTGCACACATTACCCCGCCAGGCTCCGCCCACCTGGCACTCAGCACACATTTCCCCGCTAGGCTCCGCCCACCTGGCACTCTGCTCACCTGGCACTCTGCACACATGGTCCCGCTAGGCTCTACCCACCTGGCACTCTGCACACATTTCCCCGCTAGACTCCGCCCACCTGGCACTCTGCACACCTGGCACTCTGCACACATTACCCCGCTAGGCTCCGCCCACCTGGCACTCTGCACACCTGGCACTCTGCACACATTACCCCGCTAGGCTCCGCCAACCTGGCACTCTGCACACCTGGCATTCTGCACACATTACCCCGCTAGGCTCCGCCCACCTGGCACTCTGAACACATGGTCCCGTTTGGCTTACCTGCGGTGATGAAGTCCTGACCTCAGCGCTGTCACTGTCCTCCATGGCTGCCGCTTGTCACATCACCTTCTCTCGCTTCCGACCCGAGACTGACTAGCGGTGACGTCACGGGCCTCTCGCGATACTTGGCTGTAAAGGTCATTGAACTCAGTGACAGGTGCTGTCAGCAGTGCAGGAGATCAGCGCAGGTAATGTACCTCGCTGACAGCAGCACTTGTCATGCCCTGCAGTGACCTGGGCTGACCCATTGATGTTAGCTCAAGTCACTGCATTGCTCTCCCAGCCAATGGGGAACATCCTGCTCTTCATTGACTGGGACAGTGTGGATCATCATGGCAACCCCTTGGATTACACCAGACCTGGATTTGTTTTTCTTTCTAATAAATTGGTTAAAGAGGGAATGTATCGGGGAGTGTTTTTTCAAATAAAAATGTGTTTGTCATCTATTTTTTTTTATTGCTGACTGGGTTGGTGATGTCGGGTATCTGATAGACGCCTGACCTCACCAACCCCAGGGCTTGATGCCAGGTGACATTACACGTCTGGTATTAACCCCATATATTACCCCGTTTGCCACCGCACCAGGGCACGGGATGAGCTGGGGCGAAGCACCAGGATTGGCGCATCTAATGGATGCGCCACTTCTGGGGCGGCTGCGGCCTGCTATTTTTAGGCTGGGGAGAGTCCAATAACCATGGACCTCCCTAGTCTGAGAATATCAGACCCCAGCTGTCTGCTTTACCTTGGCTGGTGATCCAATTTTGGGGGGACCCCTACGTGTTTTGTTTTTTTTTTAATTATTTATTTAATTTAAAATAACAGCGTGGGGTGCCCTCAGTTTTGGATTACCAGCCAAGGTGAGGCTGCCAGATGTGGTCTGCAGGCTGCAGCCGTCTGCTTTACCCTAGCTGGCTACAAAAATAGGGGAAACCCCACGTCATTTTTTTTCATTTTTTTGGCTAAATACAAAGCTAAGCCCCCCTTAGTGGCACATGAAAGGCACCAAAGGGTGCAAAATTACAAAATGCAGGAGAGTGGGACATTATGTGTCTTTCTGCCATTATAATGACAGAAAACACTGATATGAAGTGTACAAGCACAGGAAAATCCCCAGAGCGCTCTGCGCTGCGATAAGCAGTAGAAAATGGCACTGGAGTGAACATGTGACCGTCTCATGTAGGTTGAAGCTATGGATCCTGGGTAAATTTATGTATTTTCCCTCCTTCAGTTTTTTTGCAGTACACAAAAAAAAACAGAAAGCACACAAATGACAAACAGATGACATACGGACCGTCTACGGAACGGAAACGGATGCCACACGGATGCTTCCATCTCCAAGATCCTATCCCCAATATATAGTAGGTGGAATAGCAATAATATCAGCAAATACCAATATTTGGAAATGTAGAATAGTTCTCCTGATTAGGCATGCCCTTACCTCATGAGCAGGGCATTGCAGCTTTGGTAGCAACCATTACGACATGGACTCTGCTGCTGTGGACCCGGGGAGAGTGAGTGCAGATTCATTGCACCCACACTCCTCACATGAAGGGTCTGCACTCCTAGAAAATGGGGGATACGTTCCCTAAGTGTCTCCCCCCCATATTCTAGACGGTCCAGAGTTGTCGTGGGACCCCTTTATTTTTTTCTTACAATAAATTGGTGAAAGAGGGAATGTTTTGGCGACTGTTTTTTCAAATAAATTTCTTTTGTCGAATTTTTTTTTTGTTAGTACTGACAGTTTATGATGTTGGGTATCTAATAGACGCCATGACATCACAAACTGCTGGGCTTGATCTCAGGTGACTTTACAGCTAGTATCAACCCGATTTATTACCCCGTTTGCCACTGCACCAGGGCACGGGATGAGCTGGGGTGAAGCGCCAGGATTGGCGCATCTAGTGGATGCGCCACGTCTGGGGTGCCTGCGGCCTGCTAATTTTAGGCTGTGAAGACACTAACTATGGACCTTCCCACCCTGAGAATACCAGACCACAGCTGTCCGCTTGACCTTGGCTGGTGATCCAATTTGGGGGGGACCCTACTTTTATTGTGTAATTATTAATATTTATAAAATAATTATAGAAAAAGAGCCTGGGGGGACCTTCACATTGGATCCCCAACCACGGTAAAGCTGCCAGCTGTGGTTTTCAGGCTACAGCCGTCTGCTTTACCCTAGCTGGCTATCAAAAATGGGGGGAACCAACGTCATTTTTTTTTAACTATTTTTTAAATAGAAAAAATTAATGGGCTTCCCTGTATTTTGATTGCCAACCAAGGTAACGGCAGGCAGATGGGGGTGGTAACCCATAGCTGTTTGCTTTATCTGCGCTGAGAATCAAAAATACCGCGGAGCGCTACGTCATTTTTTTTAAAGATTTATTTTTACAGCACTGTGATGTCCAGCAATCAAAATACAGGGAAGCCCATTTTGTTTTTAGTTATTTAAATAAATAATTAAAAAAAATATATATGGGCTCCCGCTGCATTTTTAGTATTGCTAGCTAAGGGTAATCCAAGCAGTTACTGGCTGCTAACCCCCACTGCTTGGTGTTACCTTCACTGGCAATGGAAAATCCAGGGAAGCATTTTTTATTTTTTTTGCCAAAAAACTACAAAAAAAGGACTTGAGCTTCGCCATATTTTTGTATGCTAGCCAGGTATAGCAGGCAGGTGCTGGAAGAGTTGGATACAGCGCCAGAAGAAGGCGCTTCTATGAAAGTGCCATTTTCTGAGGCGGCTGCAGACTAAAATTTGCAGCAGTGGGGCCCAGAAAGCTCAGGCCAACCTGTGCTGCGGATTCCAATCCCCAGCTGCCTAGTTGTACCTGGCTGGACACAAAAATGGGGCGAAGCCTACGTCATTTGTTTTCTAATTATTTCATGAAATTCATGAAATAATAAAAAAAGGGCTTCCCTTTATTTTTGGTTCCCAGCCGGGTAAAAATAGTTAACTGGGGGTTGGGGGCAGCCGTACCTGCCTGCTGTACCAGGCTAGCATACGAAAATATGGCGAAGCCCACATAATTTTTTCAGGGGGCAAAAAACTTCTGTATGCAGTCCTGGATGGAGTATGCTGAGCCTTGTAGTTCTGCAGCTGCTGTCTGTCTGTATGGAGAAGAGCAGACAGCAGCTGCAGAACTACAAGGCTCAGCATACTCCATCCAGGACTGTATGCAGAAGTTTTTTGTCCACCAAAAAAATGACGTGGGCTTCGCCATATTTTTGTATGCTAGCCAGGTACAGCAAGCAGCCATGGGCTGCCTCCAACCCCCAGTTGCCTACTTGTACCCGGCTGGGAACCAAAAATATAGGGAAGCCCATTTTTTTTAAATATTTCACTTATTTCATGAAATAATAAAAAAACAAATGACGTGGGCTTCGCCCCATTTTTGTGTCCAGCTAGGTACAACTAGGCAGCTGGGGATTGGAATCTTCAGCATAGGTTAGCCCGAGGTTTCTGGGCACCTCTGCTGCGAATTGCAGTCCGCAGCCGCCCCAGAAAATGGCGCTTTCATAGAAGCGCCATCATCTGGCGCTGTATCCAACTCTTCCAACAGCCCTGAAGCCGGGTGGCTTGCTGGGTAATAATGAGTTATTACTAGCTTTGTTTTACTAGCTAGTATTAAGCCAGAGATTCTTAATGTCAGGCACGTTTGACCCGGCCATTAAGAATCTCCAATAAAGGGTTAAAAAAAGACACCACACAGAGAAAAAATACTTTAATAGAAATAAATACACAGACACATTAGAGACTCCATCTTTATTACCCCCTGTCAGCCCTCCACGATCCATGGTCTTCTGTCTTTCTCGTTCAACAAATGCAGCTCTGCTCCATCACTGCTGCATGGGGGAAGACGCTGCTTCCCGTGCAGCCTTCACTCCGTGAGAGATCAGTGCTGCTGGCTGTTAGCGGTAACAGCGGTAACGCTGACAGACGCGTTACCATAGCAACGGGGCTCCAATCATGTGATTCCCGGAGCCGCGGTTAGCGGTGACGTCACCGCTAACTGCGTTGCTATGGCAACGGTGATCTCCGTTAATGACCGGCTGTGTCAGCCGGTCCCTAACGGAACGGGGAGTCGACCGTGTGCTAGAGCATGTCGCCGGTACACGGCGATACACAAATGTGCACCGTGTACCGGAGAGTGCAATGACAGGACCTAGGACAGGACATGACGTCAAAGCCATGTGACCAGTCTGTAGCCAATGAGATAATAGCCACGTGACTGGTCACATGGCTATTTTGACGACATCACGGAAGGTCCTGTCAGTGCTGGTTATCGGGAGGACGCAGCGATCATCGGAAGGAATAGTGACAGGAGACAGAGAGCAGGACGCATCGCGGGAACCGGTAACTGTTATTAACTGTATGTGTACATTTATAATGCGTTTTTATGTGTTTGTGATTGCCTCCCATTATTTCCTATTGGTTCGAGTTCGGTTCGCAGAACCGAACTCGAACGGGACCTTGGTTCGGCGAACCGAGCTCGAGCCGAACCGCGGCTGGTTTGCTCATCTCTACTTATTATATCTACCCTCTAAGCTCCAAGAGACTCTGAACCTGCTTCTAAAAGCATACCAGTCTTACATCTGACACAAATCGTGCTCTTAAAGCTACATAACCCTAATTACACTTCAGCATTCAACATCAATCTGTATTTGCTGTGGCCTACCCACAAAAGACTGTGAAACATACTGTATATTCCGTTTTTTCCTTTGTTCCCGCTGTATTAAAGCAACTGTTATCCCCAAGACCGTGTCTGTGGACTGTCCATTAGCTGTGGATACTGTGTGGGGGTGGATAGCAGGGAACATCAGAGCCTTGTAGACCACCCACGGAACATGGCCCCTGCACCCTTGTGCCAGAACAGCAACTGTGACATATAGAACATTTGAGGTCCTCTGTAGAGTTGAGCGCGGTTCGTGGTTCGTGGTTCTCCAGTTCGCGGCTCGAGTGATTTTGGGGCATGTTCTAGATCGAACTAGAACTCGAGCTTTTTGCAAAAGCTCGATAGTTCTAGAAACGTTCGAGAACGGTTCTAGCAGCCAAAAAACAGCTAAATCCTAGCTTGGTTTCTGCTGTAATAGTGTAAGTCACTCTGTGAATCAAACTATTATCACATTTCAGTGTATAGTGTGCGTGAACAGCGCCTTCAGATCACTGCTGTTTCTATAATGGCAATCGCCATTTTTTTTTTTTTTTTCTTGTCTTCCTTCCCTAAGCGCGCGCGTCTTGTGGGGCGGGCCAGCATGTCAGCCAATCACAGACACACACACACCTAAGTGGACTTTGAGCCAGAGAAGCAACGGCATGTGTGATAGGATCTGCATGTCACATGTCCCTGCATTATAAAACCGGACATTTTCTTCACGAACGCCATTATCTGCCTTCTGCGTCTTTGGTGTCAGACATCAGTGTCGCAGCTCCGTCCTCCTGAGTCCTATAGCCGATACAGCTGTATGCGCTGCATACACAGCGTTAGACAGCTTAGGGAGAGCACATTCTAGCAGTCCTTTTAAGGGCTCAAAGCGGCAGGGTCAGAGAGCCATAAGTGACAGGTCCTGCAAACAGCAACAGCGTCTGTGTAGCCCAGGTCAGGGATTTCCTCCCTGCATTTCACCATTAGGAGGGAATAGAAAGGCAGGCTTCCATTCCTCTACCCAGAGCACCACAATCCTGCCACTGTACCCTCTTGTCCTCTGCACACTCCAACTCATTCTAAGTAAGCCATTATACTAGCAAACATTCAGTGTACCTAGTGGCATCCTATACGTGGCTATTGGACTTTGCTATAGTCCCACTAGTGCAAAGACATTTGCAGAGCACGTCTGCCTGCATTGCACACTACAACTTTTTTAAACTAAGCAATTTTACTAGCAAACACTCAGTGTACCTAGTGGCATCCTATACGTGGCTATTGGACTTTGCTATAGTCCCACTAGTGCCAAGACATTTGCAGAGCGCATCTGCCTGCGTTGCACACTCCAACGAATTATAACTAAGCCATTATACTAGCACACACTCAGTGTACCTAGTGGCATCCTATACGTGGCTATTGGACTTTGCTATAGTCCCACTAGTGCAAAGACATTAGCAGAGCACATCTGCCTGCATTGCACACTCCAAGTTTTTTAAACTAAGCAATTTTACTAGCAAACACTCAGTGTACCTAGTGGCATCCTATACGTGGCTATTGGACTTTGCTATAGTCCCACTAGTGCCAAGACATTTGCAGAGCGCATCTGCCTGCGTTGCACACTCCAACTAATTATAACTAAGCCATTATACTAGCACACACTCAGTGAACCTAGTGGCATCCTATACGTGGATATTGGACTTTGCTATAGTCCCACTAGTGCCAAGACATTTGCAGCACGTCTGCCTGCGTTGCACACTCCAACTAATTATAACTAAGCCATTATACTAGCACACACTCAGTGTACCTAGTGGCATCCTATACGTGGCTATTGGACTTTGCTATAGTCCCACTAGTGCCAAGACATTTGCAGAGCGCATCTGCCTGCGTTGCACACTCCAACTAATTATAACTAAGCCATTATACTAGCACACACTCAGTGAACCTAGTGGCATCCTATACGTGGATATTGGACTTTGCTATAGTCCCACTAGTGCCAAGACATTTGCAGCACGTCTGCCTGCGTTGCACACTCCAACTAATTATAACTAAGCCATTATACTAGCACACACTCAGTGTACCTAGTGGCATCCTATACGTGGCTATTGGACTTTGCTATAGTCCCACTAGTGCCAAGACATTTGCAGAGCGCATCTGCCTGCGTTGCACACTACAACAAATTATAACGAAGCCATTATACTAGCAAACACTCAGTGTACCTAGTGGCATCCTATACGTGGCTATTGGACTTTGCTATAGTCCCACTAGTGCCAAGACATTTGCAGAGCGCATCTGCCTGCGTTGCACACTCCAACTAATTATAACGAAGCCATTATACTAGCACACACTCAGTGTACCTAGTGGCATCCTATACGTGGCTATTGGACTTTGCTATAGTCCCACTAGTGCCAAGACATTTGCAGAGCGCATCTGCCTGCGTTGCACACTACAACAAATTATAACGAAGCCATTATACTAGCAAACACTCAGTGTACCTAGTGGCATCCTATACGTGGCTATTGGACTTTGCTATAGTCCCACTAGTGCCAAGACATTTGCAGCACGTCTGCCTGCGTTGCACACTCCAACGAATTATAACTAAGTTACATTGTCAGGGATATTTATTCTTTATTATTCTGCTGTTAATAAAGCTAGACCACCACTGCAATCTTCACCACCTCTCAATTTTTACTACCACATTTTCAGTCCACAATCTTGTCGCAATCAACATGAGTGGCAAAATGACAGATGCTGGTGGAAAGGGGAAGAGGCGTGGTGGAAAAGGCAAAAAATGTTTTGTCAGTGGGGAAGGTGGCAAAGCTCCATTATCATCTGCTGAAGATAGACCATCTACTAGCAAAAGTAAGATGTCTACTACTTATTGTGGACAATCCGATGTGCTCCCTTTTTTACGGACACGAACAAGAGGAACAAAGGTAGATGATGGGCAAAAAAGGAAAATGCTTGAATGGATCTCAAGTGGTCCAACAAGTGCCCTCTCAGCCACTTCAAGTACCGCATCCAAAAAACACCATTCCTCTGAGTTGTCATCCCAATCACACTTGATTTCTCCCAGCTCTGAAGTCTCCATCAGCCCTGCACAGTATGGTGGAACTGAGATGGCTGAGTCTGCAGAGCTGTTCAGTCACACTATAGCCTGGGAATCAGAGGTCTGCTCCCAAGCTACAGTGAGTACAGAACAGGAAATGGTCTGCAGTGATGCCCAGAACCTTTGTGACTCAGATTCAGGCCGTGAGGACCAAGTTTCTGAGCATAATGTTGACCCTTTGTCACAAACTGTAACACCTGTGGTTATAGACAATGAGGAACATACTGATGAAGATGAGACGCAGATACCCGATTGGGATGACAACTTAAATATTCGGTCAGGGCAAGAAGAGGCTCGGTCTGAGGGGGAGGGGAGTGCAAACACAACAATTGATGATGACGTTCTAGATCCCACCTACTGTCAACCCCCAGTCAGGCACTCGAGGAGGTCAACAGAGGCGGTGGAGGAGGATGCAACCGACGACGAAGTTACCTTGCGCCTTCCTGGACAGAGTCGGAGCACTGGTAGCACGTCTACAACTGCATCCTCAGCCACCACTCTGCCTATGAGCATTATTCGGGGTGGATCAACAGGTCGCATGGCCTCTAAGCCTTGCCTAGCCTGGGCCTTTTTTCACATCGAAAAAGATCGCCCAACTCATGTGATATGTAACATTTGTCATGATTCTGTTAGTAGAGGTCAAAACCTCAGCAGTTTGACAACTTCTTCCATGAATCGTCACATGAATAAATATCATAAGTCCCGGTGGGAAGCTCACCGTGCTGCAATGCCGGCTAGCGGAGCGAACCATCCACCGCCCGCCCCTTCCAGTGCATCCGCGCGCTCTTCATCTTCTAGGACTGTGGGGACAGCTGTCACACCTGTTTTTCCACGCAAAACTTCCACCACTGTAACCGCAACAGGCAGTTTGCTTGTAAGGTCGTCAGTTGGTTTGGAAGGGGAAACAAGTGAGTGTGTACAGCTCTCTCAGACATCGATAGCACCAACGTTGGATGAAGGCAACATCATGTCTCCGCCTGCACTTTCCTCACAAACCTGCATTTTTCCAGGGACACCCTACTCAACACCGTCTACACACAGCAGCCAGATCTCTGTCCCTCAGATGTGGTCAAATAAAAGGCCACTTCCTCCGACCCATGACAAAGCTAAGAGGTTGACTCTATCCCTCTGTAAGCTGTTGGCTACCGAAATGCTGCCTTTCCGCCTAGTGGACACACAGGATTTTAGAGACCTTATGTCTGTCGCTGTGCCCCAGTACCAGATGCCTAGTCGCCACTACTTCTCTAAGAAAGGTGTGCCCGCGCTACACCAGCATGTCGCACACAACATCACCGCTTCCTTGAGAAACTCTGTGTGTGAACGGGTGCATTTCACCACCGATACTTGGACCAGTAAGCATGGACAGAAACGTTACATGTCGCTGACTGGGCACTGGGTAACTATGGTGATAGATGGTGAAGGGTCTGCTGCACAAGTCTTGCCGTCCCCACGACTTGTGTGTCAATCCTCTGTCTGTCCAAGTTCCGCCACAGCTTCTGCATCCTCCACCTCATCTGGGTCCTCCACCTCCGCCCCAAGCCTGCCTGGTCAGGCCACCAGCGTTCTCACTGCGCAGAAGGAATCACGCACGCCTCATTACTATGCTGGCAGCCGAGCGCAACGGCATCAGGCGGTCTTTAGCTTGACATGTCTTGGTAATAAGAGTCACACAGCTGAGGAGTTGTGGTCAGCTCTGCGGTCCGAGTTTAATAAATGGTTGTCTCCACTCAACCTGCAGCCTGGTAAGGCCGTGTGCGACAATGCTGCAAACCTGGGTGCGGCCCTTCGCCTGGGCAAGGTGACACACGTACCTTGTATGGCTCACGTGTTGAACCTTGTCGTGCAGCAATTTTTAACACACTATCCCGGCCTAGATGGCCTTCTGAACAGGGCACGAAAACTGTCTGCTCACTTCCGGCGTTCAAGCGCCGCAGCTGAGCGACTTGCATCGCTACAGAAGTCTTTCGGCCTGCCGGTTCATCGCCTGAAATGCGATGTGGCGACACGCTGGAATTCAACTCTCCACATGTTACAGCGACTGTGGCAGCACCGCAGAGCCCTGGTGCAATACGTCATGACGTATAGCCTGGGCCAACGAGATGCAGAGGTGGGGCAGATCACCCTGATGGAGTGGTCTCAGATCAAGGACCTATGCACCCTTCTGCACAGTTTCGACATGGCGACGAATATGTTTAGCTCTGACAATGCCATTATCAGCATGACGATTCCAGTCATTTACATGCTGGAGCACACGCTAAACACTATTCGGAGTCAGGGGGTGGGACAACATGAAGGGGAGGAACTACAGGAGGATTCATATGTGCAAGGGACAACAACATCACCAAGGTCCAGACGTTCATCATCACCAACGCAGCAGGCATGGGACCATGGGGAACAGGGATCGACAAGGGCACATAGTAGCAGGCGAAATGTTGAGCAAGGTGCAGGAGAACATGAAGAAATGGAGGACGAACTGTCCATGGACATGGAAGACTCAGCGGATGAGGGAGACCTTGGTCAAATTTCAGTTGAAAGAGGTTGGGGGGAGATGTCAGAGGAAGAAAGAACGGGTAGCACCTCTATGCCACAAACACAGCGTGGACTTGGTCCGCATGGCTGCGCAAGACACATGAGTGCCTTCTTGTTGCACTACCTCCAACATGACAGTCGTATTGTCAAAATTAGAAGTGATGATGACTACTGGATTGCCACACTATTAGATCCCCGGTACAAGTCCAAATTTTGTGACATAATTCCAGCCATAGAAAGGGACGCACGTATGCAGGAGTATCAGCAGAAGCTGTTACTCGATCTTAGCTCGGCTTTTCCACCAAACAACCGTGCAGGTGCAGGGAGGGAATCTCCCAGTTGTAACTTGACAAACATGGGACGGTCTCGTCATCTTCACCAGTCTACCCGTACCAGTAGGACCGTATCTGGTGCCGGTAACAGCAATTTTATGGAATCTTTTCATAATTTTTTTAGACCCTCTTTTGCAAGGCCACCAGAGACAACAAGTCTGACACATACTCAACGGCTGGAGAGGATGATACAGGAGTATCTCCAAATGAACATCGATGCCATGACTGTGCAACTGGAGCCTTGCTCCTTTTGGGCTTCAAACATAGAAAAATGGCCAGAGCTCTCCAGTTACGCCTTGGAGATTTTGTCGTGTCCAGCTGCCAGCGTTGTCTCTGAACGTGTATTCAGTGCTGCTGGGTGTGTGCTGACAGATAAGCGCACGCGTCTGTCCAGTGACAATGTGGACAGACTGACGTTCATCAAAATGAACAAGTCATGGATCCAGAAGGAATTTACTACCCCTGTGTCATCCTGGGGAGAGTAAATGCTTGTGGATTTGGAATGTGCTTGATGCAAATCAAAACATCCTGTTTGCAACTAGGGCCCAAGTGCTGCCACTGATGGGGTGGGTGTCTGTGTGGCCCAATTTTTGGAAAAAAGGGAGACTCCGCTTGGAGTAACCCTTGCTTACATTGTTTTTAAAAGAAGCCAAGATGAACAAGTCATGGGTCAGCAAAGACTTTGCTACCTACCCCGGTGTCATCCTGGGGACGGTTAATTATGGGGTATTTTTGAATGTGATTGATGCAAATGTAGCTGTGAAGTGTACAACTAGGGCCCAAGTGCTGCCACTGATGGGGTGGGTGTCTGTGTGGCCCAATTTTTGGAAAAAAAGGGAGACTCCGCTTGGAGTAACCCTTGCTTGATGTGTTTTTAAAAGAAGCCAAGATGAACAGAGCTGGGATCAGGAAAGACTTTGCTACCTACCCCGGTGTCATCCTGGGGACGGATAAGAATGGCGTATTTTTGAATGTGCTTGATGCAAATCAAAACATCCTGTTTGCAACGAGGGCCCAAGTGCTGCCACTGATGGGGTGGGTGTCTGTGTGGCCCAATTTTTGGAAAAAAAGGGAGACTCCGCTTGGAGTAACCCTTGCTTGATGTGTTTTTAAAAGAAGCCAAGATGAACAGAGCTGGGATCAGCAAAGACTTTGCTACCTACCCCGGTGTCATCCTGGGGACGGATAAGAATGGCGTATTTTTGAATGTGCTTGATGCAAATCAAAACATCCTGTTTGCAACTAGGGCCCAAGTGCTGCCACTGATGGGGTGGGTGTCTGTGTGGCCCAATTTTTGGAAAAAAAGGGAGACTCCGCTTGGAGTAACCCTTGCTTGATGTGTTTTTAAAAGAAGCCAAGATGAACAGAGCTGGGATCAGGAAAGACTTTGCTACCTACCCCGGTGTCATCCTGGGGACGGATAAGAATGGCGTATTTTTGAATGTGCTTGATGCAAATCAAAACATCCTGTTTGCAACTAGGGCCCAAGTGCTGCCACTGATGGGGTGGGTGTCTGTGTGGCCCAATTTTTGGAAAAAAAGGGAGACTCCGCTTGGAGTAACCCTTGCTTGATGTGTTTTTAAAAGAAGCCAAGATGAACAGAGCTGGGATCAGGAAAGACTTTGCTACCTACCCCGGTGTCATCCTGGGGACGGATAAGAATGGCGTATTTTTGAATGTGCTTGATGCAAATCAAAACATCCTGTTTGCAACTAGGGCCCAAGTGCTGCCACTGATGGGGTGGGTGTCTGTGTGGCCCAATTTTTGGAAAAAAAGGGAGACTCCGCTTGGAGTAACCCTTGCTTGATGTGTTTTTAAAAGAAGCCAAGATGAACAGAGCTGGGATCAGCAAAGACTTTGCTACCTACCCCGGTGTCATCCTGGGGACGGATAAGAATGGCGTATTTTTGAATGTGCTTGATGCAAATCAAAACATCCTGTTTGCAACTAGGGCCCAAGTGCTGCCACTGATGGGGTGGGTGTCTGTGTGGCCCAATTTTTGGAAAAAAGGGAGACTCCGCTTGGAGTAACCCTTGCTTGATGTGTTTTTAAAAGAAGCCAAGATGAACAGAGCTGGGATCAGGAAATACTTTGCTACCTACCCCGGTGTCATCCTGGGGACGGATAAGAATGGCGTATTTTTGAATGTGCTTGATGCAAATCAAAACATCCTGTTTGCAACTAGGGCCCAAGTGCTGCCACTGATGGGGTGGGTGTCTGTGTGGCCCAATTTTTGGAAAAAAAGGGAGACTCCGCTTGGAGTAACCCTTGCTTGATGTGTTTTTAAAAGAAGCCAAGATGAACAGAGCTGGGATCAGCAAAGACTTTGCTACCTACCCCGGTGTCATCCTGGGGACGGATAAGAATGGCGTATTTTTGAATGTGCTTGATGCAAATCAAAACATCCTGTTTGCAACTAGGGCCCAAGTGCTGCCACTGATGGGGTGGGTGTCTGTGTGGCCCAATTTTTGGAAAAAAAGGGAGACTCCGCTTGGAGTAACCCTTGCTTGATGTGTTTTTAAAAGAAGCCAAGATGAACAGAGCTGGGATCAGCAAAGACTTTGCTACCTACCCCGGTGTCATCCTGGGGACGGATAAGAATGGCGTATTTTTGAATGTGCTTGATGCAAATCAAAACATCCTGTTTGCAACTAGGGCCCAAGTGCTGCCACTGATGGGGTGGGTGTCTGTGTGGCCCAATTTTTGGAAAAAAGGGAGACTCCGCTTGGAGTAACCCTTGCTTGATGTGTTTTTAAAAGAAGCCAAGATGAACAGAGCTGGGATCAGGAAATACTTTGCTACCTACCCCGGTGTCATCCTGGGGACGGATAAGAATGGCGTATTTTTGAATGTGCTTGATGCAAATCAAAACATCCTGTTTGCAACTAGGGCCCAAGTGCTGCCACTGATGGGGTGGGTGTCTGTGTGGCCCAATTTTTGGAAAAAAAGGGAGACTCCGCTTGGAGTAACCCTTGCTTGATGTGTTTTTAAAAGAAGCCAAGATGAACAGAGCTGGGATCAGCAAAGACTTTGCTACCTACCCCGGTGTCATCCTGGGGACGGATAAGAATGGCGTATTTTTGAATGTGCTTGATGCAAATCAAAACATCCTGTTTGCAACTAGGGCCCAAGTGCTGCCACTGATGGGGTGGGTGTCTGTGTGGCCCAATTTTTGGAAAAAAAGGGAGACTCCGCTTGGAGTAACCCTTGCTTGATGTGTTTTTAAAAGAAGCCAAGATGAACAGAGCTGGGATCAGGAAAGACTTTGCTACCTACCCCGGTGTCATCCTGGGGACGGATAAGAATGGCGTATTTTTGAATGTGCTTGATGCAAATCAAAACATCCTGTTTGCAACTAGGGCCCAAGTGCTGCCACTGATGGGGTGGGTGTCTGTGTGGCCCAATTTTTGGAAAAAAAGGGAGACTCCGCTTGGAGTAACCCTTGCTTGATGTGTTTTTAAAAGAAGCCAAGATGAACAGAGCTGGGATCAGGAAAGACTTTGCTACCTACCCCGGTGTCATCCTGGGGACGGATAAGAATGGCGTATTTTTGAATGTGCTTGATGCAAATCAAAACATCCTGTTTGCAACTAGGGCCCAAGTGCTGCCACTGATGGGGTGGGTGTCTGTGTGGCCCAATTTTTGGAAAAAAGGGAGACTCCGCTTGGAGTAACCCTTGCTTGATGTGTTTTTAAAAGAAGCCAAGATGAACAGAGCTGGGATCAGGAAATACTTTGCTACCTACCCCGGTGTCATCCTGGGGACGGATAAGAATGGCGTATTTTTGAATGTGCTTGATGCAAATCAAAACATCCTGTTTGCAACTAGGGCCCAAGTGCTGCCACTGATGGGGTGGGTGTCTGTGTGGCCCAATTTTTGGAAAAAAAGGGAGACTCCGCTTGGAGTAACCCTTGCTTGATGTGTTTTTAAAAGAAGCCAAGATGAACAGAGCTGGGATCAGCAAAGACTTTGCTACCTACCCCGGTGTCATCCTGGGGACGGATAAGAATGGCGTATTTTTGAATGTGCTTGATGCAAATCAAAACATCCTGTTTGCAACTAGGGCCCAAGTGCTGCCACTGATGGGGTGGGTGTCTGTGTGGCCCAATTTTTGGAAAAAAAGGGAGACTCCGCTTGGAGTAACCCTTGCTTGATGTGTTTTTAAAAGAAGCCAAGATGAACAGAGCTGGGATCAGCAAAGACTTTGCTACCTACCCCTGTGTCATCCTGGGGACGGATAAGAATGGCGTATTTTTGAATGTGCTTGATGCAAATCAAAACATCCTGTTTGCAACTAGGGCCCAAGTGCTGCCACTGATGGGGTGGGTGTCTGTGTGGCCCAATTTTTGGAAAAAAGGGAGACTCCGCTTGGAGTAACCCTTGCTTGATGTGTTTTTAAAAGAAGCCAAGATGAACAGAGCTGGGATCAGGAAATACTTTGCTACCTACCCCGGTGTCATCCTGGGGACGGATAAGAATGGCGTATTTTTGAATGTGCTTGATGCAAATCAAAACATCCTGTTTGCAACTAGGGCCCAAGTGCTGCCACTGATGGGGTGGGTGTCTGTGTGGCCCAATTTTTGGAAAAAAAGGGAGACTCCGCTTGGAGTAACCCTTGCTTGATGTGTTTTTAAAAGAAGCCAAGGTGAACAGAGCTGGGATCAGCAAAGACTTTGCTACCTACCCCGGTGTCATCCTGGGGACGGATAAGAATGGCGTATTTTTGAATGTGCTTGATGCAAATCAAAACATCCTGTTTGCAACTAGGGCCCAAGTGCTGCCACTGATGGGGTGGGTGTCTGTGTGGCCCAATTTTTGGAAAAAAAGGGAGACTCCGCTTGGAGTAACCCTTGCTTGATGTGTTTTTAAAAGAAGCCAAGATGAACAGAGCTGGGATCAGGAAAGACTTTGCTACCTACCCCGGTGTCATCCTGGGGACGGATAAGAATGGCGTATTTTTGAATGTGCTTGATGCAAATGTAGCTGTGAAGTGTACAACTGGGGCACAACTGCTGCCACTGAAGGGGTGGGTGTGTGTGTGGCCCAATTTTTGGAAAAAATGGAGACTCCGCTTGGAGTCACCTTGCGGTGTTTTACATGATTTTAGAAGGGCGTGCCATGCCTATATCTGTGTGTCCTCCTCTTTTTCCTTGTCCAGCTGTTTTGTTTTCGCATGAGTATATGTCCTTGTCACTTTCCAATGTGTTTGAGTTGTTTGTCACCTTTAGGACACCTTTGAGGGTGTTTTCTAGGTGTTTTTCTGTGTTTGTGATTGCCTGCCATTGTTTCCTATGCAGTTCGAGTTCGGTTCGTCGAACGTTCGACAAACCGAACTCGAACGGGAGGTCCGTTCGGCGAACCAACCTCGAGCCGAACCGCGACCGGTTCGCTCATCTCTAGTCCTCTGTCCCTGGACCCTTACAAAGCTCGAATTTGGCGTCACAAACAGGGTCATTCCTCTGTGCCTATATTCTCCTACTGCACTACAAGTCTCAGCATTGCTCATTAACCTCTATCTTGCCAGTGAATACTGCCAAAGACTGTTTTCTGTTTTATGCTGGGGTTAACAGCACCTGCACTAGCTCCTCTACTCTCCTGCCTTCCAAGTTACTCAAATAAGGGCAAATCCTCATTCACAGCAGTGCTATATTCAAGAGGGGGAGCCTTCCATCGCAATGACTGTGTCGGTACATAATAGTGCATCCCTTAAAGCTACAGTGTCATCATTATTCTGAAAGAGACAGTACTTGCCTCATCACCAAAATGTCTGAATCTCTTCATAATGACCAGGCCGAGTCTGTTAACTCTGTATCATCATCATCATCAGCTAGTGCTCCAGTGGAACAGGCTAATGCCGCCAACCCAGTTCCAGCCCCTGTCATGGCTACCAGCATGCAATTTTTCATTGGAACCTCTAGTCTCCCAAGCTACAGAGGAGATCCTCAAACACTTGCTGGGTTAAAAGAAAAGATTATATATTTTCTTGAGCTTTTCTCACTTTCTCCCCATCAGCAGGTACAACTTCTCCTGGGACAGCTTGATGGACCAGCTGCTGAGGAAGTCCGTTCCTGGCCCTCTACCAAGAAAACCAATGTAGAACAGATCCTCACCCGCCTGAGAAAAGAATTTGAACGCCAATCACCCACTGAGGTTCGTCTCAAATTTTACAACCGATGTCAGGGACCAGGTGAGACTCTTAGGGACTACGCACTAGCCCTTCAGTCTGCCTACAGGGCTTTACAGCTAATAGACACTGTAGATCCTGCTGCTGCAGAAAACATAATCACTGACAGATTCATAGAAGGTTTGGACTCCAGGCTAGTACAAAGTCAACTCCGCATGCTAGCAGCACAAAATCCAAACATGACTTTCTTAGACTTTAAAGCTCTAGCCCTGCGAGTAGTGGGTACTGACTCACCTTGTACCAGCTATGCTCTTGTGCCTCGTTCCTCAGACCTTGCTGCTGGAATTTCTACTGTATCTCATCTTTCACCTGTTTCCCCTATGCAGGCCACACAGTCTGTGCAAGCCCCTACTCTCAGTCATGCACCTCCTAGCACAGATGCACTTGTCCAAGTCCTTGAATCTGTATGCCAAGCCTTAAAGGAGCTAAAAGGCCAACTCCCTGCATCATGTGAATCATCTGTAAACCGGACATTTTCCCCAGAGCCACATTCTAGTAGGCCGGGTCCTGATAGGCCCCCTCCTGGAAGGCCTCCATCTGGTGATTGTGTGTACTGTACTTATTGTGAGCGTCTTGGACACTACAAGTATCAATGTTATAAGTTAAACGGGCCACCCCCGAGGCCAAGGGCCGCCCCTCGGGAGGTGAATCCAATGGCCCAAAGGGACAATCACAATGGACTTCCCGGTTCATCTCCAAATGCCCGTATATAACCATATGGATCGATGGTGTACCTCTAGAAGCTTTAGTGGACACTGGTTCACAAGTCACCTGTTACGGGGGGACCGGCAGATTAGGACCAGGGGGTATATATCCTAATCGCCAGTCGGGGCCCACCGTGCTCCAGATGACAAAGGAGCTGCTGGCGCCTGAGGGTTAGGCGGAGACTATAGAGCTGGATGGCTCTGAGATAACCCAGGAACTCTGGGAACCAGTCACGTGTGTTGGGACACGTCAGACCGGACGACAACCCGATTAGCGTTTTGGTGCACCTAGCGCTACACCAACCACGTGTACAGGAAACACGTCAGGCCGGGTGGTAACCAGGTAGCGTTGACCGGAAGACCACCACGAAAGCGCCCTGTCGGCCACGTGTGTAGGACACGTCACGCCGAGCGGTCCTCCGATTAGCGTTTCTGGCAACCTCTCGACTGGCCACGTGTGTAGGACACGTCAGGCCAGATGGGTACACCAGTAGCGTTGACCGGGAAGCCGAGGAGGATAAGGAACACCCTGTTAACTCCACAGGGGTCCTGGGGTACGCTGTCCGTGCGCGTAAGGGGCACAACCGGACAGGTGGCGCAGCAGGTGCGTTGTCCGTGTGCGTAGGGGGCACAATCGGACAGGTGTCACAGCAGGTGCGTTGTCCGTGTGCGTAGGGGACACAATCGGACAGGTGGCGCAGCAGGTGCGTTGTCCGTGTGCATAGGGAGCACAATCGGAAAGGAAGCACAGCAGCCGCAGCCCAGTTAACGCCACTGGGCTGCTATAGCAAGACTGGAACGGCAGGAGGGAAGCACGGCGCCTGACCCTGATGTGCCGAGCCACGAATGTTGGCGTGACAGGCACCGTTCGCCTAACCCTACCTACCGCTTCCCAACATAGGCTTATGCCGCAATGAGGCTCTAACATGGAGGTGTGCTCTGACTGAGCAAAAGTGAAGACTGTGCACCTCCATGTTGTCTCCAGCCCCTTTTATAACCTGGGTCCGCCCCAAACCCAGGGTGGAACCACCAAGGTCCAATAGCAGAGTGCCATGTCATCAGTGACGTCACATGCGACCTATCCGGAACCGCCACGTCATTGATGACCTCATGGCAGCCACGCCCCAAACACTTCACCAGTCATCGTCTGACGACCAATACTGAGGTGCCAGATCATAGGGGCGGGCCTCTGCGAGCCAGTCCGGAGTTGCCACATCATCAGGACACCTGACACCCTCTGGCCTATCAGGGCCTGCCACCTCACGGACATGCTCAGTGAGGTCCTTACCGGACCTAGCCTCTGGTGCACTAAGTGCCTGAGCATGCCCAGTAGCCTGAGCAACAGGCTCAGAAAGCAGACTATCAGTTTGAGCATGATCAGTAGGCACATCCCAGAACTTAGACACAGCACGAAGTCCAAGTACCTGTGCAAAGAGGCTGTTAGGGTTAATTGTGGGAGCATGCTCAGTAGCCTGAACTGAGGACTTAGTCTCAGACATAACACAATCAGGCTGAGCATGCTCACTAGGCAAAACACCGGGCTTAAACTCTGGCTGGGGTAAATCGGCGCATGCATGCGCACTAGCCGCCTCTCCACACTTAGACGTGGTGGAAGGAACAGCCAACTGGATGACCCGAGGCACGGCCAAGAACGGCAGCCGGCGCCTGGGCACAACAGGAACCGCAGCAGGCTGCTTGCGGCTATGGCGGTGCCGGTTCATAACATCACCACAATTGAGCGACAAGCCTTTGAAAAGATTTGGGACTTTGATCTCCTGAATCCAGTGGGTAAAGCAAAGTTAGACTTAATTGCAAGTAATGGTCAACCTATTTCCCAGCTAGGCTACTGGGAACCCACAATCCAAATTGGTGATCGCAAATTACGAGGTCAAGGTGTAATTGTTACTGAGGCTAAGGGAGATACAACAGCAGTAGTGTTAGGCATGAATGTCATTCGCCATGTGTTTACTGAATTGCTCACTGCCTTGCATGCTTCTCTCCCTTCTGCTTCTCCCCCTTATAGGCAAGCTGTTCAGTGGACTATCAAAGTGCTCTGCGCCCAACAGAAGTTTGCCAACAGTAAAGGTGAGATCTGCCGTGTGCGTATCACCGACGCACGACCAGTTACCCTGTCAGCCAACAGCGAAACTCTAGTCTGGTGTCGAGCTCGACCAGGAATTGACAACGAGGACTATGTAGTTCTTCTTGACTCCATCCAGATTGAAGGACAGCCCCTGGTAAAAGCTGCTAGATGTATTGTCACCATCTCAAACGGTGGAGTACCAGTACGGCTAATCAACCTAAGTGATGCGCCCATCGAGCTATACAAGTTTAATTCAGTTGCTCAACTGTATAGTCTTGATCCAGAAGACATCCTAGATGAAGAGACACTTGCTTATCAAAAGTCGTTAAAAGCCACTCCCAAAGGCTCTAATACACCCACTACCTTCTGGTGGAATGAACTTAATGTTGGAGATGCTAACACTCCTATCGAATACATCAATGGTGTAACTAAACTTGCTAAGCGACACAGCCAAGCTTTCAGCAAGCACCCTCTTGACTTCGGCAAAACTACTCTGATCCAGCACAAGATAAACACAAGATCATCCTCCTATCAAAGAAAGACACTGTCCAGTACCTCCTGCTAACTATCAACACGTAAATAAGCTGTTAAAGCAAATGAAGGATTCTGAAGTCATCCGAGAAAGTCAAAGCCCGTGGGCTGCACCCATTGTCCTGGTGAAGAAGAGGGATGGTTACATCAGATTTTGTGTTGACTACCGGAAGTTGAATAACGCTACACACAAAGATGCCTATCCTCTCCCACAGATTGAAGAATCCATCACCGCTCTTGGCTCAGCTGCATACTTCTCCACTCTCGACTTAACCAGCGGTTACTGGCAAGTACCCGTGGCTCCTGAGAATAGAGAGAAGACAGCTTTCACCACCCCAATGGGACTCTTTGAGTTTAACGGTATGCCGTTTGGGTTATGCAACGCCCCTGCTACATTTCAGTGACTCATGGAAAGATGTCTTGGTCACCTCAACTTCCAGAGCGTTCTGTTATATCTTGATGATGTTGTCGCATACTCTCGCACTTATGAAGATCACCTATGCCACCTTGCAGAAGTATTCCAGGTACTCATTGAACATGGACTGAAACTAAAACCGTCAAAGTGCCATCTGCTCAAGCCAAAGGTCAACTACCTTGGTCATGTTGTAAGTGCCGAAGGTATCCAGCCTGATCCTGAAAAGATCTCAGCTGTGAACAACTGGGACACCCCAAGAACCGTCAAAGAAGTCAGAAGTTTTCTAGGTTTTGCAGGCTACTACCGCCGCTTCATACCTCATTTTGCGCAAATAGCAGAACCTCTTACAGAGCTGCTACGGGGTTGCCCTAGAGAAAACTATGACAGAAGACTTCCAATTAATTGGTCTGAGCATCAAGAAACTGCCTTTTAGATGTTGAAAAGTCTATTGACTTCACCTCCAATACTGGCGTACCCTGACTACCGCCATCCTTTTCGTCTCTACACAGATGCCAGCTACCAAGGCCTCGGAGCGGTACTATCACAAGTCCAGGATGACAAAGAGCGAGTCATTGCATATGCCAGACGAAGCTTGAAAGGTGCAAAGAAAAACGATAGCAATTACAGTTCATTCAAGTTAGAGCTGCTAGCTCTCGTGTGGGCAGTCACCGAGAAGTTCAAAGATTATCTCGCTGCTACACCCTTCACAGTTTACACGGACAATAATCCTCTCTCTCATCTTAATACTGCACGGCTAGGTGCTCTTGAACAGAGATGGGCTTCAAGATTGGCGAACTTTTGCTTTGATATTAAGTATCGCAGTGGCAAGATCAACATCAATGCCGATGTGTTATCCCATTTGCCCGAAGGAGAAGAGCCTCCTGAGGAAGATCTGTGGGAAGATGTTGAGATGCCTCCTTTCTATCAAATGTTTGCTACACAGAATGCTGTTGCTGCTACACAAACTGATGAAGTTCCTCAACAGAAACCTGTCCTATTCCAAGATCCATCGAGATGGCAAACTCTTCAAAATGAGTCTCGTGTCCTAGGTGAGATCTATGATTACCTGACTACTGGGAGAATACCTGTTAGACGACGCAGAAGATGTCCAGATGCTGAGCTTAATCGTCTCTGGAGACAGCGCAAAAGACTCTTCATTCAAAAGGGCTTGATCCTGCGCAATACCCTAGACCCGGTTTCAGGTGAAAGGCTACTTCAGATTCTAATCCCACGCCGAGATGCCAGAATTGTTCTTGATGCCTACCACGACCAGTCTGGGCACTTTGGCGTGCACAAAACTGAAGCCACCATACGCCAACGCTTCTATTGGATTTAGATGCGGTCAAACATAGAAAATTGGTGTAGTGAATGTCCAGCCTGCAACCTCACCAAAGTCGGTAAGAAAGATGCCAGAGCTCCTCTTCATCCAATCTATTCTCAGAAACCAAACAAGCTAGTCGCTCTTGATCATGTGAAGCTAGCACCAACTCGTTCAGGCTACACGTATGCCTTAACCATGGTGGATCACTATACTAAGTGGGTTGCTGTTGTGCCAGTAAAAGACCTTACAGCTCGGACTACAGCTATCACCTTCTACCGTGAATATGTGAGACATTATGGTTGCCCTGAAGCAGTCCTCACAGACCATGGATCTGCCTTTGAGTCACAATTATTTCAAGAACTCTGCCAATTCCATGAGTGCAAAAAGCTGAGAACAACTGCCTATCATCCCCAAGGAAATGGCCTCTGCGAGAAAGTCAACCAGACTTTTATCAATATGCTGCGAACAGCATCTGTTACCAAACTAACTGAATGGCCTCAATTGCTTGACGAGTTAGTGGAAATCTACAACAATACTGTTCACTGTTCTACAGGCTACTCGCCATATTATCTGATGTTTGGAAGACAAGGTCAGCTCCCTAAAGATCGTTCTCTTGGAATCCAAGTCCCTGACATGATCAATCCCCTGCCAAAAACTGATTGGGTCTCAGAGCATCAGCGAAGAATGCACAAAGCCCAACAGATTGTTGATTACCGCATGGGTGAAGCTCACCGTCAACAAGAAGAGAGCTACAATCAAAGAGCTAATGCTTCCCCACTTCAAGTTGGAGACAAGGTATGGCTAAAGAAGTACCACCGTACAGGAAAACTTGATTCACTCTGGGAAACAGAGCCATACACAGTTACAGCTATCCCATATCCTGAGTCAGATGTCTATGAAGTGAAGAAACCCGGAATGGCCCCACAGATGGTGCACAGGAACCGCATGAAGCTATGCACCAAAGAGGATCTACTGGCGATGTCATCACCTCCTCCACAAGTCATGCCGGTCTACGCACCAATTCCTTTAATGGAAACACCAGCGAGACAACCTACTGTGGAAGAGTCCCTCTACAACACTCAATTTATCCTTCCATGCTATCAATATGTCCCCGTCTCGGTTCCTGCTCCAGTTGCTGCTCCTCTGCCAACTTCACCTGATCCAGCAAACAATATCTTTCCTGCTCAAGAGGAAGATCAAGTGTTGAGGCATTCAGAGCGAAACACAAAAGGAACACTTCCAGCCCTCTACAGAGACTAAAAGGTCATATCCTTTTCCATGAGTATATAATCTTGTGTTTATTTATTTAGCTGAATAGTCAGTTTAGTAATGTTTAAGCCTCTGCACCTGGGTAATACCAAGCACCTTGTTTATTATTTGCACAATTTTCTGTATACAGCCATGGACTTATGGACTGTTTGTTGCCACTAAAGTGCCTTTCCAGAGCCTTTTATATGGACAATAGTATATTGCGGAAAGAGACTCTATCTCATATTGGCACTACCACATTCATGTTTTGAATTTGTTCATTGCCTATTGTTCTTCTGTCTGGCTGCATATTCTTGCCTTATTGCTACTGTGCCTTAAATATATATTTCCTTCCTTTCTTAGCAGTCCTCCACTCGCACAATCGCCGAGAACGGCTCACCTTCAGAGGGGGAGTATGTAGTTGCCCGGTCCAGATTGTGTCTGTTTCTTTAAGTACATTCACTTATATGTAATATTATGCTATATGTTATAAGTAAAGCATTTTTCATTTGTTGTGTTCTAGCACCATCTACTGGTGAAAACTGTAAGAATCTGAAGTGTTCATTGGGTGTTATCCTATTGGCTAGTTCTTGGTCACATGGCTCAATAGGTGGAGCTATTCTCCAGCCTCTGTCTGGAAAGAACTGGAATGAGCTGGTTCTGGCTGAGACTCCTCTGAGGTAAGACATTATGTGGAGTTTCTCTTCACCACAAGACTCCTGCTAGGCCCGAGGCCTAGAATTTCACCATTTACTGACTTTTACAGCCAATATGCTGAAGGCTTCCTATCAGGAATCCTCACTGGCCAGATATACATTGTGCATCTCTTCAGACGGTAGGGCATACTAATTATATACAAATCCTACTGCACGCAGATTGTGGAAGTTTGAGGGTCTCCCACCCCACTGCAATATTAGTGGCTTGCATGCCATTGTCCACACACCAGCCATCCGGTCCCCATAGCGCACTGGGCAACTATCTACATTTGCTTACATGTACTGCACGTGTCTGAACTAGCAGTGAAATTAACTCCAAGACTCCAGGTCTGTAAAATCTTATTATATCTACCCTCTAAGCTCCAAGAGACTCTGAACCTGCTTCTAAAAGCATACCAGTATTACATCTGAAACAAATCGTGCTCTTAAAGCTACAGAACCCTAATTACACTTCAGCATTCAACACCAAGCTGTATTTGCTGTGGCCTACCCACAAAAGACCATGAAACATACTGTATATTCCGTGTTTTCCTTTGTTCCCGCTGTATTAAAGCAACTATTATCCCCAAGACCGTGTCTGTGGACTGTCCATCAGCGGTGGATACTGTGTGGGGGTGGATAGCAGGGAACATCAGGGCCTTGTAGACCACCCACGGAACATGGCCCCTGCACCCTTGTGCCAGAACAGCAACTGTGACATATAGAACATTTGAGGTCCTCTGTCCTTGGGCCCTTACAGGTTTTTTACATGTGGGTACTAGCAATAAATACATTTTTGTAATAGTAATATTTATATGATGAAATAAAAATTATGATTTTGCATAACCATGGTGTTTTTTTTTATATTTATTAATTTGTATGCAGACTCAGTTTATGGGTTAACACCATATGAGAGAGCAAGAGCAGCGGTGGTGTCTGATTGCTGGATCCAGGTCTCCATAAGAGCCAGGAAGTTAAGGGAATTAGAAAGGATGAAATCATGGATGAAGGAGAGTTTATTACACGTTGAGCGTGGGTTCCAAAGGGCACAGTTAAAGGAGACAGAAGGCATGCAAGGAATAGTAATGAGATTTAGGGTTTTTCTGAGTATTCCAGGTAAGGAATTGAACTTACTATTATAAGAAGGGCCTGGATTAGGTGCCATATCTCCTGCTAAAAGGAGAAGGAGAATAAAGAGAGTGAGCATGTGGTTAAGAGATTTATGAGAGTGTCTGTTATGTTGCATGGTGGGAGTGAATGGATCTCGATGGTTTATAATTTTGAAAAGAGCTTTAGAGCAGTACATAGGAGAGGGGAGGAGAGAGGGACTGATATAGATGAAGTGCACTGGGTGTGTGAAAGGGCAGTAGAAATGAGGGATTGGAGCAGCTAGCATATATATGATACAAATACATAAGGTGGAAACATTTTGCAATGCACAAAAATTTGGAGCAAGTTTGTTTGATTGACCTGTCTCCTGTCCTGTACAACTGCCATGAATAACTGCTGTGCACTTATTAAAATCAGCACTTGTTTAAAATCTGCACAAATGCCCCCTGCACAAATGCTTCTCCTTAGCTAGGTTTACTTATATAAGAAGGTTTGTGCTTAGATCTGGGTAAACCAACACAACACAACACAACATGGACTTGAACCTCATTGAAGAGTCTAACACATGAATGTCATCTTGCTGCACTATCTGCAGCATGGTGTCCATATTGTTTGGATTAAAAATAGTGCTGATTATTGGGTTGCCACTCTATTAGATCCACGGTACAAGAGTAAATTTAGCAAACTGCTTCCCCCCTTGAAAGGGAAGAGTGGATGATGGAGTATCAAAGCAAGCTTATAGACAACCTTATCAGTACTTTTCCTCAAGACAGCAGTGAGGCACACATTGTGCATGGCAGTTTCAGAATTCCAAACACGGGAATGTTGCATTGTCAATGCAGAAACATTAGAAGCAACAGCATTTCAAGTGGCAGAAGCAATTTCTGTGGAGGAGTATGAGAGCACCAACCCTACACCTGTCTCCCACTCTCCTCTATATTTCTTATGTCAATGGTCTAGGAATCTAATGGCTATGCGAAAATTATGGTGCTGCACTGTAAAATGTATATTTGCTGTTTTGGAAGCTTTTCAACCCCCCCACCCAAAGGTGTCTGCTTTAGGTTTGGCATCCCTTTCAATCGAATGAGGTCCGAAAGGTTCAACGAATGGTTCAAAGAACAGTTTGGCGAACATAGTGTTTAGTAAGGCTCCGCAAACCAAATATAACTACGGTATTGTCTGCTGATTCAACAGAGTCCTTGCACTCACTGGAAAACTGCATTTCTGTGCATCCGAGCGATGCTGGTCTCATCAGCAGAAATGTACAGGTGACCGGACAGTGCAGTGATAAAGTGTTACGGTTGCTGTGGCTCTGGAGACTATGTCCGGATTTCTTACTACTGCACATGTGCATGTGCAAGCGCTGGAGACTAAGTCCTATCTTGGAGCCATTGCACATGTGCGGGTGACATCATCGCTGACACGAGGTCACATGTCTCTGACACCTTCTAAGCTGATTGGCCACTGGTCATGTGCTTGTGACACGTGGTCACATGTCTCTGACACCTTCTATGCCGATTGGTCGCTGGTCATGTGCTTGTGATGCTTTGCTCAGTGATAGGCCAGCGTGACGTCATTGCTGTCATTCTGGCAGCGGATTGGCTCTGGTGTCCTCCATCTTGGATGAGGCACAGAGTCTATATAAGACCCTGACGCACGCCGCCCGGCGCTCAGTCCTCTTGGTTCATGCATGAGGGTAGTCGCCCTGTGCACGTCCCTCTAGGCATCTGTCTGTCTATGTTAGGTGAGCGCTACCGGCAGGGTAGCATTCTTATACCTTACAGCTTCGGCTGCAGTCCGTATCCTTACCTCTTAGTGGAGCGGACATAGGCAGGTGCCTGAGGCACATAGTCCGGCTGGGCCTTGTGATTCTACTCGTAGGTGGACGTTGCCGCTAGGGTAACGTTCCTTATACTGCGTCTGGCAGTTGTTTGTATCCTCGCACACTAGGGGAGCGAACAGAGGTAGGAGCTTTGTGCGGCTTAGCGCTGCTGTCTGTCTCTTTTACACCACTAGAAGAGCGGACCTAGGCAGGTGCCATATCTAGTGGTTCGTGTCCTCGCACACTAGTGGAGCGAACGCAGGTAGAAGCTTTGTGCGGCTTACGCTGCTGTCCGTCTCTTTTGCACCACTAGAAGAGCGGACCTAGGCAGGTGCCATATCTAGTGGTTCGTTTCCTCGCACACTAGTGGAGCGAACGCAGATAGGAGCTTTGTGTGGCTTACGCTGCTGTCCATCTCCTGGTACCACTAGAGGAACGGACCTAGGTAGGTGCCATTTCCCACTCACTGCTTTTGTCTCTGTGATCTTTAACACAGACCATTCCACACACCCTCCAAGTAAAGGAGGAATTGCTTTATTTTCTAATTATATTCCTCTGTGAGTTTAACAGAGGTATTGCACTCTGCACTTGTGCTATTATTTTTTACAGTGGCACACTTATATACCCCTTATTCTCTGCCATAGTCTGCAGCAGAGTCTTTGCACGGTGGACCCTGACTGTCTGACATTCCTTTAGGTTTTATTAGCAGACAGCCCCCATAACATAAAGTCCCCTAGTGGAACAAGTAAAATCAATAAAAAAAAGTTTAAAATAAATATTAAAAAATTAACAAAACCTAAAAGTTCAAGTCATCCCCTTTTGGTGCATTGAAAATAAAAAAATAATAAATATACACATATTTGTTATTACCATGTTCAGGAATGCCATATCTATCAAAATATAAAATCAATTAATCTGATCGGTACAGGGAGTGGCGAGAAAAAAAATTCCAAACGACAAAATTCTGTTTTTTTTGGTCACCACAACATTGCATTTAAATGCAATAACATGTGATCAAAACGTTGAATGTAATTAAAAATAGTATAATTAAAAATATTATCTCAAGATGCAAACAATAAGTTATCATTGAGCTCCAAATCCCCAAAAATGAGAATACTATGGGTATCGGAATATGGCGACAAAAGCATTTTTCTTTTTTTGGCCAATTTTCAGAATGATGTAGCTGTGTTTGAGGGGTTATGTTTTGTGGGGCGAGATGTTTTTAAAGATTACATTTTGAGATAGATATGACATTTTTATTGCTTTTTACGATATTATTGTGGTATAGCAGCGATTAGGAAAACCTTAACTCTATTGTGGTTTTTTTTTCTGTTTAAGGTGTTTTCCAATCAAAATAATTGATCTGATATTTTGATAGAATGGCGCTTTCTGAAGGTAGTGATACTACAAATGTGTATTTTTACTTTTTTATGTGGGAAGAGGAAGGATTTTTTTTAATATATTTTTTTTCACTTATATATTTCAACCTGTGATTGGCTGATCGCTTATGCGATATAAAAATATACAGCAATAGCATGGTATTGCTGTATATGCAAAATATCATGGTCTCCTTTGAACCCTAGCCACAAGCAAGCACGTAGATCTTCAGCAGAACTGAATTTGCCATATCAACTAGTGATGGGCTGACTCACAGATAACCAGGACAGGTGGACCTAAACAGATAAAAAAAATCAGGTTCTGGTCCGGGATTGATCCTGGTTATCTGGCTGGACGTCGGTCCCCATGTAAGTCTATGGAGACCATAATCCAGCAATTAAAAATGGCCCCAAAAGGTCTAGAGTGATAGGAGCAAGCACGCTATACTTATTTTATACTCCAGCATGGCTGTAACGGCCCCCGCAGCCGCTCATTCACTTCTGGGCTGCGCATTATCCGTCATGAATATGCACTGCTTTCCCAACCCATCTGCATCTGTGATTCATTGCAGTGAGACAAGCCCCCACTCTGAGTGAAAGCGTGGCAGCTGACTGCTTCCGATTGTAGACACTATGTGTGTCTATCATGGTATAAAAATAAATAAAAATATTGACATAGGGTCCCTTCATATTATGACACCCAGAACAGATAAAGCATATGGCTACAGACTGCAGCTCCCAGCCCGTGTGGCTGTGTATTAAAATAAGAGGAACTACATGCTTTTTTCATTTTTTTTAAATTATTGAAATAAATACATTTTAAAAAACAATGTGCGGTTCCCCCCAATTTTGATACCCAGCCATCATAAAGCCCAACAGCTGAGGGCTGGTATTTTTAGACTGGGGAAACCCAACTTCTACAGCCGCTCAGGTATGTCGCATCCATTAGATGCAACAATCCCAGCACTTTACCTGGCTCTTCCAAATTGCCCTGGTGCGGTAGAAATTGGGGTAATAATTGGTTAATCACAGCTCATCACTGCCACTAAGTCCTAGATTAGTAATGGGAGACATCTGAGCCTATCTCCATTACTAATTTGTAACTGAAAAGAAATAAACACAAACACCCAAAAAATCCTTGATTACATCTGCAGATGTAACATGTGATCATTGAACATGTCCCCACGCTGTAACTGCAGACAGAGAATGAATAGAGATTAACGGTAATGTCATTCAGGTTAGTTGTGGTCACAGCTAGAGGTTCCCACGGTCCTCCACCTGTGACCACAGGTAACCTGACCCCAGGGTACTTCATTAAACTCAATGACCCCACCTGAGTTCAGATTAGCTATGATCACAGGTGGAGGACCATGGGATGTCCACCTGTGACCACAACTAATGTGAGTGACGTGACCGCTGATTGCGGCTCATTCCTCTGTCTGCAGTTACAGCATTCAGACATGTTCCATAATTGTATGCTGTAATTTCAAATGTAAATAAAAAAAAGTCCATGGAGCCTCTGTTAGGAGTCTCGACACAGAAACTAGTTAGATATCCTTCCGGGAAGGACCTATCTTTGTCTTGTAATTTCAAATGTAGCAGGGCTGAATCATAGTGGGACATCGTGTGGATTACTTTGCATTTGAAGGGGTGTTTTTAGGGTTAATAAGTGGTGAAAGAGGGTGTTTTTTGTTTTTTATTCCAAATAAAGAATTTTTTTGGTGTTTGTGTCTATTTACTTTCACTTACAGTTTAGTAATGGGGTCTCATAGACGCCTTCCATTACTAGTCTAGGGCTCAGTGACCACTGTGAGCTGACATTAACCCCTTATTACCCCAATTGCCACCAAAAAAAGGCAATCGATAAGAGCCGGGTAAAGTTCCAGGATTGTCACATTTAATGGATGAGACAGTCCTGGGTGGCTGCAGGCTGCAATTTTTAGGCTGGGGGGGCAATAAGCATGAGTCTCCCCAGCTTAAGAATACCAGCCCCCAGGTGTCTGGTTTTATCATGACTGGGTATCAAAATTGATGGCGGACCGCACAGCGTTTTTTAAAATTATTTCAATAATTTTAAAAAACGCATGAAGTTCCTCTAGCTTTGATACAGAGCCAAGATAAGCACACAGCTGTAGGCTGCAGCCTGTAGCCATGGGCTTTATCTGTGCTGAATGTCAATAGATGGGGGACCCTGTGGCAATTTTTATTTATTTATTTTTACTGTACAATATAGACCCACAGATCCGGTCTGTGATTGGAAGCAGTCAGACATGCTGTCACTCAGTGTGGGGGGCGCATCTAACTGCAACCAATCACATATGTTGATGGACGAGGAAAGCAGTGCATATGCATGAAGACTAATGCGCATCCTCAGAAGTGAATGAGAAGCACCGGTGCCTTGGTAAGTATAGCGCCACTTGTGTTGTATTTCTTTTTTTTCTTTATTTTTCCTTTATTTTTTTGTATTATTAGTACTGGAACCGGATCATTAGCCAGAATTCCCAGAAAATTCTGGGCCTGGGCACGACACTTGGGTCTGTTTGAAACTGCGTTGATCCGGACTTTTACAGTCCGGGTCCGCCCATCACTAATACAAAGCAATTAGCGCCCTACGATCATGTCACGTGCATGCTGATGGACACATGGAATGGCGCGCCACCATTCTGAGCTGCTGTTAATGCTGGTGTCAAAGTATTATACCAGCATTTAACAGGATAAAAATCACTCCACCAGAGATTGCTAGAGGCAGGTCCTGGCTTTATCACACTTACATTACCTGCCATGTATGTGGCAAACTCCTCTAGTGAGCCCACTCCATACACCCATTATTGACTTGCACCATACATGTTCATTGAATGTAGGTAAGGGATTACTGTGACTTGAGGATTTAAATTGAAGTAACTCTATTGTGCGCATTGTTTAGGTTAAATCTAATATGGTCTTAAATCTTCCCAAAAAAAACTCAATATATTCAATTTTCTAAATGAAGGCATGAGGTCTGATATGAGTTTAGTCATCGGGTAACAGAAAAACCCTGTCCATGGTAATATTAAAGGGTTAGTATTACACTGAAGCTGGCACATTTGGCCATCAGATATTTCTCCTGACTTCCTCAAACACAAACATTTGTCTTGGCTAAAATCATGTGTTTTCAAAGAGGATAGAGGAAGAAACAAGAGTCAGGCAATAATGCTAAACTGCCCAGTCCTCATCTCCCCCAACATTATTTGTAAAGAGAAAGTTAGGAGGCCCTATTAATGTTGCATTTTGGCTGATCTTGGTGTTCGACTTTAGTTTAATTTTTATTGGGGCTTTTACATTTTCTTAATGCATTCATTTTTCTAATTGTGATTTATACATAGTTTTATTTAGATATGTCAGCCATGTATAATCATCATGCTGAAATATTTGGAAATCAAATAGATCTTGTTTGGATTACTCATTTAACTGACATCTTCATATGTTATTTTATATGTTATTAAATATAATTTTCATAATCTTCTTATACTCTGGATAGACATTATTCTAAAATAAAGAAGCATATTTATGTTTGGCGCCTCCACATTATGTGCTGCTTGATATCTCAAAGACAATGAACTGCAGGCAGATTATCTTGTGCTGAAATGAGTCTTGCTTATATTTTAGCTTATTTCTGTAGCAGGAACTCTTCATAATTCAAGAGGTAAAACATGATTTTGTCCTTCCCGTCTTTCATTCATTACACTTGTGAAGCGTGTGATATTATAAAAGAATAAATGGCTCTTCTTGGCACAGGCAAAGCATGAAGTAGACACTCATATATGACTAGGATGACTAAGTGCGTCTTTATTCGACACTTCTCACATGCTGCCATTATGAAGAGGCAGCTTTAAATACTAATGAATATGTTTACAACTTGTATATTTGAACTCCTAGCACAATATGCTTTGTCAGTGTTTCCAGTTTTATTCGCTATTCAGGTTTTCATTGGAAGAAATATTTTTTTGTCCTTTTATTTAATCTTTTGGTGTTAATACTAAAGACCCACATATTATCTTCTATCTTGTCTTTTCATACAGCAAAACATCTTACTCTCTGCAAACTAGTGATAATCATTGCTAACTCTTGTTAATAGATTCTTTAATCCCACTTACTGAAATGATGTTTAAAATTTGTTTTCCGCATGATTTTTCAAGATACATTAGTTTGATTTTATGTAAATCTAAAACCTCCCCGATTTGAATCTGCTATTTCATATAAAGACAACAAGTAGGAACATTAAATACTGGAAACATTGATCCTTTCCTCCAAAAATAGTTATTGTATTAATCACTAAGAGAATATATTTAAATTCCAAAGCAATAGCAAATATATATGGTTTATCAAGGTTTTGAACTTTGCATGAGTAGGTGAAAATAAATACAAAAAAGCCCTGTACCTGCCTTAATCATTCCTATTTCAGACTCCCCACACCGAAGTATGGCTTCTGTCTGTGTCTGGTAGTCTTATACTTTTCTGTATGTCTTCAGAAAAGAACAGCAGAGCTTTGTGATTGTGGTTTTAATAGGATGTCGACCAGTCAATAAGTGTCTACTGTAACAGATGAATGGGTGACTAAATGTTGGTATTTGTGTAGACAACCTAGTCTCCATCATTATGGACTCAATAGTATTCTTCAAAAAATTCTCCTTAAAATGAAACAGTTAAGTAAGATAATCCCCCAAACCTTATATATGGGATTGTAGGTCTTTGAAAGCTAAGTCCATTTGACATCTTTTTATTTTCTATCTGTTGCTCCATTCTCAAGAAATCAGTGTTTTAATTTTTATGCAAATTAGACATTAAATGCTCTGGGTGTGACAGAGAACTTCCTGAAGCTCTGCTTCCAGAAGTTGTTTCCTTTCTGAGCACCAGACACATTAATTTGAAAACTGGTTCACTATCTGTGTATAACATTAGGCACTAGGTAAGAAAATCAGACAGTGAGCTATTAATCAAGCTGCTTAGGCTTATGCTAGGTGATGAGACAACCACGGAAAGCAGAGGCCAGAAAGTTCTTGGTAATGCAGAGAGCACTTATCATTAGTGATGAGCGAGTACTAAAAAGCTCGGGTGCTCGAGGCTCGGGCCGAGCATCCCAAGATACTCGTGTACTCGGCCCGAGCAACGAGCCCAATGTTATCCTACGGGAGACCCGAGTATTTTTGTGAAATGACCCCCCGGCAGCATGTAGAAACCCTAAAAATTTCACAAAAGTCTCAGAAGAGTGCTCAAATGACATGGCATCAGCATGGGGAAGACCCCTTGAAGCATTTATCACTCAAAAGTCACAGCTCTGAACAGTTTTGTCCGAGTTTTACGCCATTTTTACGGACTCACCAGAAAACCTTCCAAAATGACACCAAAATGAATTTTCATGGCGGAAATGTTAAGGGCACATACCCAATAGTGAGATAGAGCTGGTGTATGTTACTTTTTGAGATTAATACATGAAAGATTTTACGTAAAACATTGTGTGGCACTCCGATGTCCAAAACGCACGTTTTGTGCTTTTTACTAACGATGTCGGTCATTTTTTTTTTCATTCTATCTCCCGTCGGTCGGTCTCGCTCTGTCTTGTCTGTCCCCCTCTCACAGTCTGTCGGTCAGTTCCCCCCCCTCTCTCTTACTTACCGTTCCCCGATCACCGGCGCGGCGCTGCACGGCTGTTCACTAAACTCCGGTGGCTTATCCTCTTTTGAAAAAGCCGGCCGTTCATTAATCAATCTCCTATTCCCTGCTTTCCTGCTTTTCGGCGCCTATGATTGGTTGCATTGAGACACGCCCCCACACTGAGTGACAGCTGTCTCACTGCACCCAATCACAGCAGCCGGTGTGTGTGTGTATACTGTGCAGTGAAATAAATAATTAAATAATTAAAAAAAATGGCGTGCGGTCCCCCCAATTTTAATACCAGCCAGATAAAGCCATACGGCTGAAGGCTGGTATTCTCAGGATGGGGAGCTCCACGTTATGGGGAGCCCCCCACCCTAACAATATCAGTCAGCAGCCGCCCAGAATTGCCGCATACATTATATGCGACAGTTCTGGGGCTGTACCCGGCTCTTCCCGATTTACCCTAGTGCGTTGGCAAATCGGGGTAATAAGGAGTTAATGGCAGCCCATAGCTGCCACTAAAGCCTAGATTAATCATGTCAGGCGTCTCCCCGAGATTCCTTCCATGATTAATCTGTAAATTACAGTTAAAAAACACACACACCCGAAAAATCCTTTATTAGAAATAAAAAACACTAACAAAGTCCCTCATTACCAATTTATTAACCCCGACAAACCCTCCATGTCCGGCGTACTCCACAGTCCTCCAGCGTCGCGTCCAGCTCTGCTGCATGGAAGTGACAGGAGCTGCAGAAGACACCGCCGCTCCGGTCACCTCCACGCAGCTAATGAGATGAGTATAGCGATCAGCTGAGCTGTCACTGAGGTTACCTGGATCCAGCGGTGGATGCAGCGGTGGCCGCGGGTAACCTCAGTGACAGCTCAGCTGATCGCGCTACTCACCGCCGCTCCAGTCAGCTCCATGCACCAACTGAGGTGAGTAGAGCGATCAGCTGCTGTCACTGAGGTTAATCGCGGCACCGCTGGATCCAGCGGTGGCCGGGAGTTACCTGACTGACAGCAGCTGATCGCGCTATTCCCTTCATTAGCTGCGTGGAGGTGACCGGAGCGGCGGTGTCTTCTGCAGCTCCTGTCACTTCCATGCAGCAGAGCTGGACGCGACGCCGGAGTCCGTGGAGTACGCCGGACATGGAGGGTTTGTCGGGGTTAATAAATTGGTAATGAGGGACTTTGTTAGTGTTTTTTATTTCTAATAAAGGATTTTTCGTTTGTGTGTGTTTTTTAACTGTAATTTACAGATTAATCATGGAAGGTATCTCGGGGAGACGCCTGACATGATTAATCTAGGCTTTAGTGGCAGCTATGGGCTGCCATTAACTCCTTATTACCCCGATTTGCCAACGCACTAGGGTAAATCGGGAAGAGCCGGGTACAGCCCCAGAACTGTCGCATATAATGTATGCGGCAATTCTGGGCAGCTGCTGACTGATATTGTTAGGGTGGGGGGCTCCCCATAACGTGGGGCTCCCCATCCTGAGAATACCAGCCTTCAGCTGTATGGCTTTATCTGGCTGGTATTAAAATTGGGGGGGACCGCACACCGTTTTTTTAATTATTTATTTATTTATTTTACTGCACAGTATAGACCCGCCCACCGGCTGCTGTGATTGGGTGCAGTGAGACACCTGTCACTCAGCGTGGGGGCGTGTCTCACTGCAACCAATCATAGGCGCCTGTGGGCGTGGAAAGCAGGGAATATGAGATGGCTGTGTACAGAGCACAGCGCGCCCGCCGGTATAAAGGCTCGGTCACGCTGTGCGGGCCGGCCAATCACTGCAATTCCACAACTAACAGGGCTGTGGCATTGCAGTGGTCTGCCAGCCAATCCCTGCATGAGGGCTGGCTCTCAAAAGAGCGCCAACATGCAGGGATGAAGACCACGAGTAAAGCACGAGTATTGCAAAATTACTCGGTACCCGCCGAGTAGCCCGAGTACAGTGATACTCGTGCGAGTACCGAGTAGTAACAAGCATACTCGCTCATCACTACTTATCATCTAATATGCATATTTATTAAATTATATGGTGATGCTGTACCTACATGTGCTTTTTCACCGCCTGAGCGGTTCCTTTAATCTAAGGTCTCTGCCGCTGGTCTTATATTCACCCTCCCTCATTTCCAGCTTTCATTGGAACCACCAATCTCAGGCTGTTTGTGACCTGCCAGCTGCTTCAGTGTTTCATGGAGTGAGCCTAAAGTCACTCCTCAATGCAAATCTATGAGAGCCTCGTTCTCACTCTTATGGACTTGCATTGAGAGATTTTGACATAACTTCTGACTTCTTACCAGTCAGAAATTGCAGTCACAAGATTGGACCATGGGACCAGAGCGAGGTTAATAAAAGGTGAAAATGCTGGAGACTGAACACTAGGCAAGGACCACTCCAGTGGTGAAAGCAAGCATACACTAGAGTGGCGCTTTGTCATTTTTATGTATTTCTTTCTTAATATCAGATGAAATATAATAGCGAAAGGGAAACACGTCTGTTTTTCACATTTTGTTTATTTTTCTTTAGGACCACAGTGTTTCTCTTTTTAATCACAAGTATTTCTATATATCAGATATGTTTTACGACTAAGGTTAGAAACAGCATTTTCTACTTTTTTTTCTTTTTTTACTTTCTTTTTATTATAATTTTATTTATTACATTTTTGTTTCACACATTGTACAAAAAATAAAGTCAGTAGATGTTTGGGGTCAATCCTGTATTATTATTATTTGATTGCAGATTTCCCCCTGTAACTGGGAGCAGGCTTATGTGGCATATGTATGTGGGACTAACCTGTACTGTAGAGGTGACCTGGTTCTTGCTAGATACAGGATCTACTGAATGCTCTGACCATTTGTCGTTCATGTTATTATTAGGACTAGACTACGAAGCACTATTTCTGCTTTCTAACTGTATACACAGCACTCATTGTATGTTGTACATGCACTGATTAGAAAGGCAGAGATGGTAATACACCATTTCTACCTTCTCCACAAGCAAAAGGGTAACAAGGTTTTGAACTTTTAACTTTCAGGCTCCGTATCTCACCATCCACTACAGCTTTGAGAGTGAGACTACCTTAATTTTAACGTGCCAAGAAGACCTTTTCACATTTTTCAATACAAAATTTTCAGGAGGCACTAATAAGAATACCTATAAATGTGTTCGCTGCATAATTTTAAGCAGGCAATTAAAATTGCTAAGTACAACTTTTTAGCTAGTTCACCATGACAATTAGATGTCTATTAAACACATCTTGAAGACATGTGAATATACAAATAAACAATCAAATATAATACCAGGTGTGGGCTAGGACCTACAAAGGGCAAATCGCTAAATTATTATCAAAGTAAGAAAAAAAAGAAAAATGATCAAACGCCCAATTATATGAAATTACAAGTTTTATTGTAAAAGATCAAAAAGACATGGAATTAATTGGGTGGAGAAAAAAACAACAAACACAGATTAAAATTCAATAAACCCCCAGATAAATCCCGGACCCATCCTATCAATTAGATAATGACTGTATGGATAATTAAATATGGGCAGTGTAATACTCACTGCTATCACAAGATGTCTCCATATACAAAAAACAACAACATGTGCACCAGCAACCTAACTGTATACACAGCACTCATTGTATGTTGTGCATGCAGTGATTAGAAAGGCAGAGATGGTAATACACCATTTCTATCTTCTCTACAAGCAAAAGGGTAACAAGGTTTTGAACTTTTAACTTTCAGGCTCCATATCTCACCATCCACTAGAGCTTTGAGAGTGAGACTACTTTCATTTTAAAGTGCCAAGTGCCTTTTCACCTTTTTCAATACCAAACTTTTAGCAGACACTAATAAGAATACTAATAAATGTGTTCACTGCATAATTTTAAGCAGGCAATTAAAATTGCCAAGTACTACTTTTTAGCTAGTTGCCTAGAAAATTTACAATAGGCCAGGCACGGCTAACAAGCAATACCTAGAAATGTGTTTGCAAAAATGTTATAAGGCAATTAAAATTGGCAAGAACTACTGTTTAAATACTTCCTTAGCAATGTTTTTAGACCAGGCACTAACAAGTAACAATACCTATAACTGTGTTTGCAGAATTTTGACTAGACAAGTAAAATTGCCAAGAACCACTTTTTAGATAATTCCCCAGTAACTAACAGGTACCAATGCCTATAACTGTGTTTGCAGAATTTTTATCAGGCAATTAAAATTGCCAAGATCCACTTTTTAGATACTTCACTAACAACTTTTTAGGCCACACATGGCTAACTAGTAATACAAATAAATGTGTTTGCATACTTTTGAACAGACAGGAATACTTAGCAAAACCTATTTACATGCTTTACTGTAAACTCTTTGGCAGGCATTACAAGTACCAACCCCTGTTTTGATCATGAAATGTGCCAATTTTTGGCACACACATATTTCCCTACACTGCATGACCTTTTTCTGCACTATCGCACTCCTATCTATGTCAACTACCTAGCATTAAACTGCTAGCTAAGGTCACCTACACTGCAAGTCGCTATTGGAATCTATCGCTCTCCTATCTATCTCAACTACCTAGCATTAAACCCCTAATTATGCTCACTTTCTAGCAACCCTGGCAACAGCACCTCCCTAACATATGACATTCACAAAATATTGCCAATGCAACATGTCCACAATTTAGATGCACACAGACATGTGATTTGGATATCCAATCACAGAAGCCCTTCTGTCTAAACCTTGTGGATGTTTGCTGTGCCGTGATTGGCTGCAGCTGCAGAAACATCCACAAGTAAAGTTAAGAAAAAAATGGCTCCGCCCATCAAAAGGCTTTTCTCGGTCCAGAGTCCCTACCGCCTTCTCTGATTTCATACATCCCCACATCAAACAGCACCCCAATCCTATACAAAAGCAGAAAATGCTATTCAAAAAGCATTTTTGGAAACACGGCCAGCGTTCAAGGGCAGAAAATGAACAAAAATGAACATTACTGACTTTTGGGGAAAGTGCTTGGGGTTGCTGAGCAAGAATGAACAAGCTCAGGCTCATACCAAATTTGAAATTGGTGAACCTTTACTGAACAGGTTCACTCATCTATAGTTATGACAGCCGAGGGTCTGTCGATGATCCCTACAACTGTCAGTATGATCCTCCTTTTAATGCTGGCCCATGTCTATCATTTACAGGAGACCGCATTTTTTTCTATTCAGAGCAGTGCTGATTCATAGTAGATGTATTTGGCAAGAGATTATCTGATCACAGGTTAAAGGCCCCATAAGAAGACTATTAAGAACTGTAAAAATTGGAGGAAAAAAAAATTAAAAATACGAAAAAATAAACACACAAAAGTTCAAATCATCCCCTTTTGCCCCATTGAAAATGAAAAAGGTTAGAGTAAAAATATGAAATTTTTTATCAGCGTGAGGAAAAACTCGCAGCATGTGGCATATGGTTGCGTAAAACCTCTGACGCTCACTAATGCAAGTCAATAGGTTCGAGAAAAAAAAATGAAAAACACACGGGCTAGCCACATGGTGCCCCTTTCTATGGATACACTACCATTCTGCAGCATAGAGCACTAAATAGTTCTGTAAATGATTGTGGAATAAAAGTTGGTGAGAAAAAAAAATGCATTGCATACAGATGACATACAGATACTACGTGAGAAAAAAGACCTACACTGTCCTAACACTCGCATGACATACAGAATACTAAATGGATTTTACTCGTCCAACTTTTCAGGATGAGAATCTGAGCACTTTTATATACGCAGATGAAAGCGAACCCTAATAATCATTATGAACTCCACTGGTATTTCGGAAATGGACCACAACTGTAATGTGTGGAATTTAGATGTGAACTACTCATTAGTGATGAGCGAGTACTAAAAAGCTCGGGTGCTCGAAGCTCGGGCCGAGCCTCCCAAGATACTCGTGTACTCGGCCCGAGCAACGAGCCCAATGTTATCCTATGGGAGACCCGAGTATTTTTGTGAAATGACCACCGGCAGCATGTAGAAACCCTAAAAATGTCACAAAAGTCTCAGAAGAGTGCTCAAATGACATGGCAACAGCATGGGGAAGACCCCTTGAAGCATTTATCACTCAAAAGTCACAGCTGTGAACAATTTTGTCCGCGTTTCACGCCATTTTTACGGACTCACCAGAAAACCTTCCAAAATGACCCCAAAATGATTTTTCATGGCAGAAATGTTAAGGGCACATACCCAATAGTGAGATAGAGCTGGTGTATGTTACTTTTTGAGATTAATACATGAAAGATTTTACGTGAAAACATTGTGTGGCACTCCGATGTCCCTGAGAAGAGACGTACATGAAGGCCTCTTGAGTCTAATGTGCCCATTTTGAGGAAGTGAGTCTTTGTAGTATTTTCCTTTGCCAGGGCAGTCCAAAATTGTGAGGTTCACCAATGCCCCTGCATAGAGACGTGCATGAGGGCCTGTAAACCTGAAGTGCCCATTGGAAGGAAGTGGGTGTATTATAGTATAGCCCTTTGGCAGGGCAGCCAAAAATTGGGAGGCTCCACGTTGTCCCTGGGTAGAGACGTGCATGAGGGCCTGTAAACCTGAAGTGCCCATTGGAAGGAAGTGGGTCTATTGTAGTATAGCCCTTAGGCAGGGCAGCCAAAAATTGGGAGGCTCCACGTTGTCCCTGGGTAGAGACGTGCATGAGGGCCTCAAAACATTAAGTGTCCATTGTCAGGAAGTGGGTGTATTATAGTATAGCCCTTAGGCAGGGCAGCCAAAAATTGGGAGGCTCCACGTTGTCCCTGGGTAGAGACGTGCATGAGGGCCTCAAAACATTAAGTGTCCATTGTCAGGAAGTGGGTGTATTATAGTATAGCCCTTAGGCAGGGCAGCCAAAAATTGGGAGGCTCCACGTTGTCCCTGGGTAGAGACGTGCATGAGGGCCTGTAAACCTGAAGTGTCCATTGTCAGGAAGTGGGTGTATTATAGTATAGCCCTTAGGCAGGGCCGCCAAAAATTGGGAGGCTCCACGTTGTCCCTGGGTAGAGACTAGAGATGAGCGAACCGGTCGCGGTTCGGCTCGAGGTTGGTTCGCCGAACGGACCTCCCGTTCGAGTTCGGTTCGTCGAACGTTCGACGAACCGAACTCGAACTGCATAGGAAACAATGGCAGGCAATCACAAACACAGAAAAACACCTAGAAAACACCCTCAAAGGTGTCCAAAAGGTCACAAACAACTCACAACACATGGGAAAGTGACAAGGACATATACTCATGCGAAAACAAAAGAGCTGGACAAGGAAAAAGAGGAGGACACACAGATATATGAGTATATGCAAGGAAACATCGATTCCATTAATGTGCAACTTGAGCCCTGCTCATTCTTGGCTTCCAATCTTGATAAATTGCCTGAGCTCGCCACGTACGTCTTGGGGATCTTGTCGTGTCCTGCAGCCAGCGTTCTCTCGGAACCTGTCTTCAGTGCTGCTGTGGGTCTGCTGGCAGATAAGCACACGTGTCTGTCCACTGACAATGTGGACATGGCTCTCAGAGGACTTTTCTTCCCCTGGGTCAGCCAGGGGACGGGAAAGGCACGCGTATTTTTGAGAGTGCTTCATGCAAAGCATCTTTTTCTTTTTCAAAAGGGAGCTCAACCGATGCCAGTCAAGTGGGGTGTGTGTGGCCCAGTGAGTGGAAACGAGGGAGACTGTGGTTGGAGTCCCCTCGCTGTGTCTCTAAAAGAACCAAGATGAACAAGTCATGGCTCTCAGAGGACTTTTCTTCCCCTGGGTCAGCCAGGGGACGGGAAAGGCACGCGTATTTTTGAGAGTGCTTCATGCAAAGCATCTTTTTCTTTTTCAAAAGGGAGCTCAACCGATGCCAGTCAAGTGGGGTGTGTGTGGCCCAGTGAGTGGAAACGAGGGAGACTGTGGTTGGAGTCCCCTCGCTGTGTCTCTAAAAGAACCAAGATGAACAAGTCATGGCTCTCAGAGGACTTTTCTTCCCCTGGGTCAGCCAGGGGACGGGAAAGGCACGCGTATTTTTGAGAGTGCTTCATGCAAAGCATCTTTTTCTTTTTCAAAAGGGAGCTCAACCGATGCCAGTCAAGTGGGTGTGTGTGGCCCAGTGAGTGGAAACGAGGGAGACTGTGGTTGGAGTCCCCTCGCTGTGTCTCTAAAAGAACCAAGATGAACAAGTCATGGCTCTCAGAGGACTTTTCTTCCCCTGGGTCAGCCAGGGGACGGGAAAGGCACGCGTATTTTTGAGAGTGCTTCATGCAAAGCATCTTTTTCTTTTTCAAAAGGGAGCTCAACCGATGCCAGTCAAGTGGGGTGTGTGTGGCCCAGTGAGTGGCAACCAGGGAGACTGTGGTTGGAGTCCCCTCGCTGTGTCTCTAAAAGAACCAAGATGAACAAGTCATGGCTCTCAGAGGACTTTTCTTCCCCTGGGTCAGCCAGGGGACGGGAAAGGCACGCGTATTTTTGAGAGTGCTTCATGCAAAGCATCTTTTTCTTTTTCAAAAGGGAGCTCAACCGATGCCAGTCAAGTGGGGTGTGTGTGGCCCAGTGAGTGGAAACGAGGGAGACTGTGGTTGGAGTCCCCTCGCTGTGTCTCTAAAAGAACCAAGATGAACAAGTCATGGCTCTCAGAGGACTTTTCTTCCCCTGGGTCAGCCAGGGGACGGGAAAGGCACGCGTATTTTTGAGAGTGCTTCATGCAAAGCATCTTTTTCTTTTTCAAAAGGGAGCTCAACCGATGCCAGTCAAGTGGGGTGTGTGTGGCCCAGTGAGTGGAAACGAGGGAGACTGTGGTTGGAGTCCCCTCGCTGTGTCTCTAAAAGAACCAAGATGAACAAGTCATGGCTCTCAGAGGACTTTTCTTCCCCTGGGTCAGCCAGGGGACGGGAAAGGCACGCGTATTTTTGAGAGTGCTTCATGCAAAGCATCTTTTTCTTTTTCAAAAGGGAGCTCAACCGATGCCAGTCAAGTGGGGTGTGTGTGGCCCAGTGAGTGGAAACGAGGGAGACTGTGGTTGGAGTCCCCTCGCTGTGTCTCTAAAAGAACCAAGATGAACAAGTCATGGCTCTCAGAGGACTTTTCTTCCCCTGGGTCAGCCAGGGGACGGGAAAGGCACGCGTATTTTTGAGAGTGCTTCATGCAAAGCATCTTTTTCTTTTTCAAAAGGGAGCTCAACCGATGCCAGTCAAGTGGGGTGTGTGTGGCCCAGTGAGTGGAAACGAGGGAGACTGTGGTTGGAGTCCCCTCGCTGTGTCTCTAAAAGAACCAAGATGAACAAGTCATGGCTCTCAGAGGACTTTTCTTCCCCTGGGTCAGCCAGGGGACGGGAAAGGCACGCGTATTTTTGAGAGTGCTTCATGCAAAGCATCTTTTTCTTTTTCAAAAGGGAGCTCAACCGATGCCAGTCAAGTGGGGTGTGTGTGGCCCAGTGAGTGGAAACGAGGGAGACTGTGGTTGGAGTCCCCTCGCTGTGTCTCTAAAAGAACCAAGATGAACAAGTCATGGCTCTCAGAGGACTTTTCTTCCCCTGGGTCAGCCAGGGGACGGGAAAGGCACGCGTATTTTTGAGAGTGCTTCATGCAAAGCATCTTTTTCTTTTTCAAAAGGGAGCTCAACCGATGCCAGTCAAGTGGGGTGTGTGTGGCCCAGTGAGTGGCAACCAGGGAGACTGTGGTTGGAGTCCCCTCGCTGTGTCTCTAAAAGAACCAAGATGAACAAGTCATGGCTCTCAGAGGACTTTTCTTCCCCTGGGTCAGCCAGGGGACGGGAAAGGCACGCGTATTTTTGAGAGTGCTTCATGCAAAGCATCTTTTTCTTTTTCAAAAGGGAGCTCAACCGATGCCAGTCAAGTGGGGTGTGTGTGGCCCAGTGAGTGGAAACGAGGGAGACTGTGGTTGGAGTCCCCTCGCTGTGTCTCTAAAAGAACCAAGATGAACAAGTCATGGCTCTCAGAGGACTTTTCTTCCCCTGGGTCAGCCAGGGGACGGGAAAGGCACGCGTATTTTTGAGAGTGCTTCATGCAAAGCATCTTTTTCTTTTTCAAAAGGGAGCTCAACCGATGCCAGTCAAGTGGGGTGTGTGTGGCCCAGTGAGTGGAAACGAGGGAGACTGTGGTTGGAGTCCCCTCGCTGTGTCTCTAAAAGAACCAAGATGAACAAGTCATGGCTCTCAGAGGACTTTTCTTCCCCTGGGTCAGCCAGGGGACGGGAAAGGCACGCGTATTTTTGAGAGTGCTTCATGCAAAGCATCTTTTTCTTTTTCAAAAGGGAGCTCAACCGATGCCAGTCAAGTGGGGTGTGTGTGGCCCAGTGAGTGGAAACGAGGGAGACTGTGGTTGGAGTCCCCTCGCTGTGTCTCTAAAAGAACCAAGATGAACAAGTCATGGCTCTCAGAGGACTTTTCTTCCCCTGGGTCAGCCAGGGGACGGGAAAGGCACGCGTATTTTTGAGAGTGCTTCATGCAAAGCATCTTTTTCTTTTTCAAAAGGGAGCTCAACCGATGCCAGTCAAGTGGGGTGTGTGTGGCCCAGTGAGTGGAAACGAGGGAGACTGTGGTTGGAGTCCCCTCGCTGTGTCTCTAAAAGAACCAAGATGAACAAGTCATGGCTCTCAGAGGACTTTTCTTCCCCTGGGTCAGCCAGGGGACGGGAAAGGCACGCGTATTTTTGAGAGTGCTTCATGCAAAGCATCTTTTTCTTTTTCAAAAGGGAGCTCAACCGATGCCAGTCAAGTGGGGTGTGTGTGGCCCAGTGAGTGGAAACGAGGGAGACTGTGGTTGGAGTCCCCTCGCTGTGTCTCTAAAAGAACCAAGATGAACAAGTCATGGCTCTCAGAGGACTTTTCTTCCCCTGGGTCAGCCAGGGGACGGGAAAGGCACGCGTATTTTTGAGAGTGCTTCATGCAAAGCATCTTTTTCTTTTTCAAAAGGGAGCTCAACCGATGCCAGTCAAGTGGGGTGTGTGTGGCCCAGTGAGTGGCAACCAGGGAGACTGTGGTTGGAGTCCCCTCGCTGTGTCTCTAAAAGAACCAAGATGAACAAGTCATGGCTCTCAGAGGACTTTTCTTCCCCTGGGTCAGCCAGGGGACGGGAAAGGCACGCGTATTTTTGAGAGTGCTTCATGCAAAGCATCTTTTTCTTTTTCAAAAGGGAGCTCAACCGATGCCAGTCAAGTGGGGTGTGTGTGGCCCAGTGAGTGGAAACGAGGGAGACTGTGGTTGGAGTCCCCTCGCTGTGTCTCTAAAAGAACCAAGATGAACAAGTCATGGCTCTCAGATGACTTTTCTTCCCCTGGGTCAGCCAGGGGACGGGAAAGGCACGCGTATTTTTGAGAGTGCTTCATGCAAAGCATCTTTTTCTTTTTCAAAAGGGAGCTCAACCGATGCCAGTCAAGTGGGGTGTGTGTGGCCCAGTGAGTGGAAACGAGGGAGACTGTGGTTGGAGTCCCCTCGCTGTGTCTCTAAAAGAACCAAGATGAACAAGTCATGGCTCTCAGAGGACTTTTCTTCCCCTGGGTCAGCCAGGGGACGGGAAAGGCACGCGTATTTTTGAGAGTGCTTCATGCAAAGCATCTTTTTCTTTTTCAAAAGGGAGCTCAACCGATGCCAGTCAAGTGGGGTGTGTGTGGCCCAGTGAGTGGAAACGAGGGAGACTGTGGTTGGAGTCCCCTCGCTGTGTCTCTAAAAGAACCAAGATGAACAAGTCATGGCTCTCAGAGGACTTTTCTTCCCCTGGGTCAGCCAGGGGACGGGAAAGGCACGCGTATTTTTGAGAGTGCTTCATGCAAAGCATCTTTTTCTTTTTCAAAAGGGAGCTCAACCGATGCCAGTCAAGTGGGGTGTGTGTGGCCCAGTGAGTGGCAACGAGGGAGACTGTGGTTGGAGTCCCCTCGCTGTGTCTCTAAAAGAACCAAGATGAACAAGTCATGGCTCTCAGAGGACTTTTCTTCCCCTGGGTCAGCCAGGGGACGGGAAAGGCACGCGTATTTTTGAGAGTGCTTCATGCAAAGCATCTTTTTCTTTTTCAAAAGGGAGCTCAACCGATGCCAGTCAAGTGGGGTGTGTGTGGTGTGTGGCCCAGTGAGTGGAAACGAGGGAGACTGTGGTTGGAGTCCCCTCGCTGTGTCTCTAAAAGAACCAAGATGAACAAGTCATGGCTCTCAGAGGACTTTTCTTCCCCTGGGTCAGCCAGGGGACGGGAAAGGCACGCGTATTTTTGAGAGTGCTTCATGCAAAGCATCTTTTTCTTTTTCAAAAGGGGGCTCAACCGATGCCAGTCAAGTGGGGTGTGTGTGGCCCAGTTAGTGGCAACGAAGGAGACTGTGGTTGGAGTCCCCTCGCTGTGTTTCTAAAAGACCCAAAATGAACAAATCATGGCTCTCAGAGGACTTTTCTTCCCCTGGGTCAGCCAGGGGACGGGAAAGGCACGCGTATTTTTGAGAGTGCTTCATGCAAAGCATCTTTTTCTTTTTCAAAAGGGAGCTCAACCGATGCCAGTCAAGTGGGGTGTGTGTGGCCCAGTGAGTGGCAACCAGGGAGACTGTGGTTGGAGTCCCCTCGCTGTGTCTCTAAAAGAACCAAGATGAACAAGTCATGGCTCTCAGAGGACTTTTCTTCCCCTGGGTCAGCCAGGGGACGGGAAAGGCACGCGTATTTTTGAGAGTGCTTCATGCAAAGCATCTTTTTCTTTTTCAAAAGGGAGCTCAACCGATGCCAGTCAAGTGGGGTGTGTGTGGCCCAGTGAGTGGCAACGAGGGAGACTGTGGTTGGAGTCCCCTCGCTGTGTCTCTAAAAGAACCAAGATGAACAAGTCATGGCTCTCAGAGGACTTTTCTTCCCCTGGGTCAGCCAGGGGACGGGAAAGGCACGCGTATTTTTGAGAGTGCTTCATGCAAAGCATCTTTTTCTTTTTCAAAAGGGAGCTCAACCGATGCCAGTCAAGTGGGGTGTGTGTGGCCCAGTGAGTGGCAACGAAGGAGACTGTGGTTGGAGTCCCCTCGCTGTGTTTCTAAAAGACCCAAAATGAACAAATCATGGCTCTCAGAGGACTTTTCTTCCCCTGGGTCAGCCAGGGGACGGGAAAGGCACGCGTATTTTTGAGAGTGCTTCATGCAAAGCATCTTTTTCTTTTTCAAAAGGGGGCTCAACCGATGCCAGTCAAGTGGGGTGTGTGTGGCCCAGTTAGTGGAAACGAGGGAGACTGTGGTTGGAGTCCCCTCGCTGTGTCTCTAAAAGAACCAAGATGAACAAGTCATGGCTCTCAGAGGACTTTTCTTCCCCTGGGTCAGCCAGGGGACGGGAAAGGCACGCGTATTTTTGAGAGTGCTTCATGCAAAGCATCTTTTTCTTTTTCAAAAGGGGGCTCAACCGATGCCAGTCAAGTGGGGTGTGTGTGGCCCAGTTAGTGGAAACGAGGGAGACTGTGGTTGGAGTCCCCTCGCTGTGTCTCTAAAAGAACCAAGATGAACAAGTCATGGCTCTCAGAGGACTTTTCTTCCCCTGGGTCAGCCAGGGGACGGGAAAGGCACGCGTATTTTTGAGAGTGCTTCATGCAAAGCATCTTTTTCTTTTTCAAAAGGGAGCTCAACCGATGCCAGTCAAGTGGGGTGTGTGTGGCCCAGTGAGTGGAAACGAGGGAGACTGTGGTTGGAGTCCCCTCGCTGTGTTATACATGCTTTTAGAAGGGCATGACATGGCTTGGAGGTTGACTTTCATAAAATGCAAACTGTTGGCTACCAAAATGCTGCCTTTCCAACAACTGTGGTTATAGGCAATGAGGAACATACTGATGAAGATGAGACGCAGATACCCGATTGGGATGACAACTTAAATATTCGGTCAGGGCAAGAAGAGGCTCGGTCTGAGGGGGAGGGGAGTGCAAACACAACAATTGATGATGAAGTTCTAGATCCCACCTACTGTCAACCCCCAGTCAGGCACTCGAGGAGGTCAACAGAGGCGGTGGAGGAGGATGCAACCGACGACGAAATTACCTTGCGCCTTCCTGGACAGAGTCGGAGCACTGGTAGCACGTCTACAACTGCATCCTCAGCCACCACTCTGCCTATGAGCATTATTCGGGGTGCATCAACAGGTCGCATGGCCTCTAAGCCTTGCCTAGCCTGTTCCTTTTTTGACATAGAAAAAGATCGCCCAAATCATGTGATATGTAAAATTTGTCATGATTCTCTTAGTAGAGGTCAAAACCTCAGCAGTTTGACAACTTCTTCCATGAATCGTCACATGAATAAATATCATAGGTCCCGGTGGGAAGCTCACTGTGCTGCAATGCGGCCTAGCGGAGCGAACCATCCACCGCCCGCCCCTTCCAGTGCATCCGCGCGCTCTTCATCTTCTAGGACTGTGGGGACAGCTGTCACACCTGTTTTTCCACGCAAAACTTCCACCACTGTAACCGCAACAGGCAGTTTGCTTGGTAGGTCGTCAGTTGGTTTGGAAGGGGAAACAAGTGAGTGTGTACAGCTCTCTCAGACATCGATAGCACCTACGTTGGATGAAGGCAACATCATGTCTCCGCCTGCACTTTCCTCACAAACCTGCATTTTTCCAGGGACACCCTACTCAACACCGTCTACACACAGCAGCCAGATCTCTTTCCCTCAGATGTGGTCAAATAAAAGGCCACTTACTGCGACCCATGACAAAGCTAAGTGGTTGACTCTATCCCTCTGTAAGCTGTTGGCTACCGAAATGCTGCCTTTACGCGTAGTGGACACACAGGATTTTACAGACCTTATGTCTGTCGCTGTGCCCCAGTACCACATGCCCAATCACCACTGCTTCTCCAAGAAAAGCATGCCCGCGCTACACCAGCATGTCGCACACAACATCACCACTTCCTTGAGAAAATCTGTGTGCGACAGGGTGCATTTCAACACAGATACTTGGACCAGTAAGCATAGACAGGGTCATTACATGTCACTGACTGGGCACTGGCAAACTATGGTGAGAGATGGAGAAGGGTCTGCTGTACAAGTCTTGCCGTCCCCACGAGTTGTTTCAATTCTTGTTCTGTATGTAGAAGTTAATACACTGCTTCTGCCTCTTCAACCTCGTGTGGGTCCTCTACCTTGGCGCAAACCCTGTGTGGTCAGGCCACCCTTCCTTGCAACTGCGCACAAGGACTACCACACACCTCCTTACTATGCTGGCAGCAGAGCTCAATGCCATCAGGCGGTCAAAGCTTTACTTTGAAATGTATGGGAAATGTGAGTCACACCGCTATTACAGAGAATAGTAGTCAGGCAGGGTCAAAACATTAATTGAGGAACAGGAACAGAATGGGACGGCCAGGAAAGAATCAGAAAACAAGCAGAGTTGAAATGCGTATCGGCCAACAAGGTACATAAACAGCAAGCAGGAAAAGTAGTCAGGTAACAAGCACACAAAATCATAAAACTGAACTGGGGGTAAAATTAACCAGAGGTTCATAGCTATGTCTGGCAGTGGTCTGCAGACAGGATGGGCATAAAAAAGGGTGTGGTGTCTTCCCATTGGTTGTAGCTGAATGATGGTATTTCATCTGTGAGATACCCACCAGCTACATTCAGCCAGAGATTCTGCATCTGTCAAGGTAATGCAGCCCAGTGGGTGAGCATAACCTGCGTCCACCTGCGCCGCTGGCATCGACTACTCTCACATCATCAGCACTATTCATGAAAGGAACACGTTGTCACCTGGCAACCGGAGTACAAATTGACGGAGCGGACTACGTTGGTGACTTAACAGCCGTGTGCGGCAATGATGCAAACCTGGCTGCGGGCCATCCTCAGGGCAATGTGACACACGTGCCTTTTAGGGCTCACGTGTTGAACCGAATTCGCCAGCAATTTTTAAAACACCATCACGGCCTACATGGCCTTGTGCAGTGGGCACGCTCGCTATGTGCTCACTTCCATCGTGCGCACACAGCAGCTCAACAACTTTCATCACTCCGGAAGTCTTAGGGTCTGGCAGTTAAACGCCGTAAATGCGATGTTTCGACACGCAGGAATTGGAATCTGCACATGTTGCAGCGTGTGTGGCAGCACCGCAGAGCCCTGCTGAAATACGGTAAGACATATAGCCTGGGATAACTTGATCCAGAGGTGGTGCAGATCACGCTGCTGGAGTGGTGTCAGATCAAGGACCTATGCACCCTGCTACACAGTTTTGAAATGTCGACGAAGATGTTTAGCACTGGCAATGTCATTCTCAGCGTGACAATTCTGGTCATCTACATGATGGAGCACACTGTAATTATTATTCTGAGTCAGGTGTTGGGACAAGAGGAAGGGGAGGAAGTACAGGAGGAGTCATATGCGGAAGGGATAACAAGATCTACGAGGTCCAGATGGTCAGCGGCACCTATGCGGCATTCATGGTGAGGGAGAGGGATTAACAAGGGCGCATAGTATCAGCAAAAAGTGTTGATGAAAGTGCAGGAGCCCATGAAGAAATGGAGGACGAACTGGCGATGGGCATGGAAGACTCAGCAGATGAGTGAGAGCTTGCTCACATTTCGGTTGTGCGAGGTTGTGGGTAGAGGGCAGAGGAAGGATGCACGATTCTCACCTCTCTGCCACCAACACACCAAGGACTTGGTCCTCCTGGATGCACAAGACACATGAGCGCCTTCTTGCTGCACTACCTACATGACCCTCGGATTGTATGAATTTGAACTAATCCTGAATACTGGGTTGCCACACTGTTAGATCCCCGGTACAAGACAAAATTTGGCGAACTAATTCCTGCCATAGAAATAGACGCACGTATACAGGAGTATCTGCAGAATGTGGTACGCAATCTTAGATCTACTTGTCCACTAAACACCAGTGCTGCACAGAGTGAATCTCAACGCTTTGTCATGGATAGGAGGAAATGGTCTTTTACTTGTCCACATCGGAGGGACCGAGGGATGGCTGCTGTGCTGAGATGGCGTTGAGTACGGTGTCCCTGCACAGTTGCACTTTTGGTCATATCCCAAAATGAGTTGAAAAAGGACAGATGCTGTTGGAAAGGGGAACAGGTGTGTTGGAAAGGGGAAAAAAGTTTTGGTCCGTGGATTTGGTGGTTAAGCAACTGTAACATTTGCTGAAGAAACAACATCTGTTACAGTGGGACTGGCAGATTTGGATAAAGTGGTATATAATCTGTGACCGCTATATAACGAAAATTAATAAGAAAAGAAAGAGAAAGGTATATATCCCCATCAGCAGTCAGTGTCCACCGTGCTCCCAGTTGGAAAAGGAGAGGTTGGCAACTTGAAGGTTTGGTGGAGGATACAGAGCTGTGTGGCTATGAAACTAATAGTAGCCTGAACCGAGTTAGACGCCATTCGGATCTGGAGACTGTGAGCCCTGTTAGCGTCACAGGGTCCACATGCCCACCCAGCCCAGGAACTCCCTGTTAACAACACAGGGGCCATTGAGTACGCTGACCGTGTGCGTAGGGGCCACACCTGTGGACAGCAGGCGCATCAGCAGCAGCAGGCCTGTTAATGCCACTGGGCTGCACAAGCAGGACTGTTAGGACAGGAGCTGGTCTTAACCGTTCTGCGTTACCAACTGTGGTGGTGGCCTGCATCCACCACCCGATCCCTGCCTACCTCTGGCCTAAAGCCGCAATGGGTTCAACACATGGAGGTGTGCTCTTTCGGAGCATAATAGAAGACTGCGCACCTCCTTGTTGGCTCCAGCCCCTTTTATAACCTGGGTCCGCCCCAAACCAGGGTGAACCACAATGCACCTCCTGGAGACAAAAGTAGAGTGACACGTCATGAGTGGCATAACTAGCGTCCTATTTGGAAACGCAACTTCAATGATGACCTCATGGCTGCCATGACCCAAACACCTCACCAGTCATCGTCTGAGCATCAATAATGCGGTGACAAGTCATAGGTGTGGGCCTCTGCAAGCCATTTGGGAGGACACCTGATGCCCTGTGGTCTATATGGGACCCCCACATCAGGGCCAGGGCCAAAGAGTTCATTACCGGACCTAGTCTCTGATGCAGGAAGTGCCTGAGCATGCTCAGTAGCATGAAATACAGTCTCTGAAAAAAGACTATCAGCTTTAGCATGGTGTCTATGCCCAAAACAGGACTTAGACCCGGCACGGAATGCAAGCACCTGTGCAAAGAGGCTTTTCACACTTAGTGTGGGAGCATGCGCTGTATCCCGAAATGAAAACTTAGCGTCAGGAATGGCACAGTCAGGCTGAGCATACTCACTAGGCGAAACACTGTAATTATGCTGCAGCTGGGGTACATCGGCACACGCATGCGCACTAGCTGCCTCTCCACACTTAGACGTGGAGGGGAAATTTGTCTTGGAGATGCTGTCTATGAACAGAAGGAAAAGCTAAAGGAAGCCTGACTTTCTATCCCTCCGAATTATGAAATGCAGCAATGAATTCCATGAGTTTGCTATAACATTAGCGTAGCAAAATGTGCATGAGGGTGTGATGTAGAGGTGCTAGAAATAGCTTGTCACCAGTGGGGCACTAATGGAATACAACAGCCAGTTCTATGATGCCACAAAATGGCAGTATTTTGTGCTATCATTATAGCTTATTAAAAACAGAGCACGAGGTTGTCATGCAGAGGTGCTGCACATAGATTTGCAGTAGTGTGAATTGACAAAAGTACAATAGCCACGTTTAGGATACAACTAGGTACAGTGAGTGTTTGCTAGTAAAATTGCTTAGTTTAAAAAAGTTGTAGTGTGCAATGCAGGCAGACGTGCTATGCAAATGTCTTTGCACTAGTGGGACTATAGCAAAGTCCAATAGCCACGTATAGGATGCCACTAGGTACACTGAGTGTGTGCTAGTATAATGGCTTCGTTATAATTTGTTGGAGTGTGCAACGCAGGCAGATGCGCTCTGCAAATGTCTTGGCACTAGTGGGACTATAGCAAAGTCCAATAGCCACGTATAGGATGCCACTAGGTACACTGTGTGTTTGCTAGTATAATGGATGAGTTTAAAAAAGATAGAGTGTGCAATGCAGGCAGACGTGCTGCAAATAACGTTCCAATACTGTGAATTGACAAAAGTACAATAGCCACGTTTAGGATACAACTAGGTACAGTGAGTGTTTGCTAGTATAATGGCTTCGTTATAATTAGTTGGAGTGTGCAACGCAGGCAGATGCGCTCTGCAAATGTCTTGGCACTAGTGGGACTATAGCAAAGTCCAATAGCCACGTATAGGATGCCACTAGGTACACTGACTGTTTGGTAGTATAATGGCTGAGTTTAAAAAAGTTAGAGTGTGCAATGCAGGCAGACGTGCTGCAAATAACGTTCCAATACTGTGAATTGACAAAAGTACAATAGCCACGTTTAGGATGCCACTAGGTACACTGACTGTTTGCTAGTATAATGGCTGAGTTTAAAAAAGTTAGAGTGTGCAATGCAGGCAGACGTGCTGCAAATAACATTCCAATACTGTGAATTGACAAAAGTACAATAGCCACGTTTAGGATGCCACTAGGTACACTGACTGTTTGGTAGTATAATGGCTGAGTTTAAAAAAGTTAGAGTGTGCAATGCAGGCAGACGTGCTGCAAATAACGTTCCAATACTGTGAATTGACAAAAGTACAATAGCCACGTTTAGGATACAACTAGGTACAGTGAGTGTTTGCTAGTATAATGGCTGAGTTTAAAAAAGTTAGAGTGTGCAATGCAGGCAGACGTGCTGCAAATAACGTTCCAATACTGTGAATTGACAAAAGTACAATAGCCACGTTTAGGATGCCACTAGGTACACTGACTGTTTGCTAGTATAATGGCTGAGTTTAAAAAAGTTAGAGTGTGCAATGCAGGCAGACGTGCTGCAAATAACGTTCCAATACTGTGAATTGACAAAAGTACAATAGCCACGTTTAGGATGCCACTAGGTACACTGACTGTTTGCTAGTATAATGGCTGAGTTTAAAAAAGTTAGAGTGTGCAATGCAGGCAGACGTGCTGCAAATAACGTTCCAATACTGTGAATTGACAAAAGTACAATAGCCACGTTTAGGATGCCACTAGGTACACTGACTGTTTGCTAGTATAATGGCTGAGTTTAAAAAACTTGGAGTGTGCAATGCAGGCAGATGTGCTCTGCAAATGTCTTGGCACTAGTGGGACTATAGCAAAGTCCAATAGCCACGTATAGGATGCCACTAGGTACACTGAGTGTGTGCTAGTATAATGGCTTCGTTATAATTAGTTGGAGTGTGCAACGCAGGCAGATGCGCTCTGCAAATGTCTTGGCACTAGTGGGACTATAGCAAAGTCCAATAGCCACGTTTAGGATGCCACTAGGTACACTGACTGTTTGGTAGTATAATGGCTGAGTTTAAAAAAGTTAGAGTGTGCAATGCAGGCAGACGTGCTGCAAATAACGTTCCAATACTGTAAATTGACAAAAGTACAATAGCCACGTTTAGGATGCCACTAGGTACACTGACTGTTTGGTAGTATAATGGCTGAGTTTAAAAAAGTTAGAGTGTGCAATGCAGGCAGACGTGCTGCAAATAACGTTCCAATACTGTGAATTGACAAAAGTACAATAGCCACGTTGAGGATACAACTAGGTACAGTGAGTGTTTGCTAGTATAATGGCTGAGTTTAAAAAAGTTAGAGTGTGCAATGCAGGCAGACGTGCTGCAAATAACGTTCCAATACTGTGAATTGACAAAAGTACAATAGCCACGTTTAGGATACAACTAGGTACAGTGAGTGTTTGCTAGTATAATGGCTGAGTTTAAAAAAGTTAGAGTGTGCAATGCAGGCAGACGTGCTGCAAATAATGTTCCAATACTGTGAATTGACAAAAGTACAATAGCCACGTTTAGGATGCCACTAGGTACAGTGAGTGTTTGCTAGTATAATGGCTGAGTTTAAAAAAGTTAGAGTGTGCAATGCAGGCAGACGTGCTGCAAATAACGTTCCAATACTGTGAATTGACAAAAGTACAATAGCCACGTTTAGGATGCCACTAGGTACACTGACTGTTTGCTAGTATAATGGCTGAGTTTAAAAAAGTTAGAGTGTGCAATGCAGGCAGACGTGCTGCAAATAACGTTCCAATACTGTGAATTGACAAAAGTACAATAGCCACGTTTAGGATGCCACTAGGTACACTGACTGTTTGCTAGTATAATGGCTGAGTTTAAAAAAGTTAGAGTGTGCAATGCAGGCAGACGTGCTGCAAATAACGTTCCAATACTGTGAATTGACAAAAGTACAATAGCCACGTTTAGGATGCCACTAGGTACACTGACTGTTTGCTAGTATAATGGCTGAGTTTAAAAAACTTGGAGTGTGCAATGCAGGCAGATGTGCTCTGCAAATGTCTTGGCACTAGTGGGACTATAGCAAAGTCCAATAGCCACGTATAGGATGCCACTAGGTACACTGAGTGTGTGCTAGTATAATGGCTTCGTTATAATTAGTTGGAGTGTGCAACGCAGGCAGATGCGCTCTGCAAATGTCTTGGCACTAGTGGGACTATAGCAAAGTCCAATAGCCACGTTTAGGATGCCACTAGGTACACTGACTGTTTGGTAGTATAATGGCTGAGTTTAAAAAAGTTAGAGTGTGCAATGCAGGCAGACGTGCTGCAAATAACGTTCCAATACTGTAAATTGACAAAAGTACAATAGCCACGTTTAGGATGCCACTAGGTACACTGACTGTTTGGTAGTATAATGGCTGAGTTTAAAAAAGTTAGAGTGTGCAATGCAGGCAGACGTGCTGCAAATAACGTTCCAATACTGTGAATTGACAAAAGTACAATAGCCACGTTGAGGATACAACTAGGTACAGTGAGTGTTTGCTAGTATAATGGCTGAGTTTAAAAAAGTTAGAGTGTGCAATGCAGGCAGACGTGCTGCAAATAACGTTCCAATACTGTGAATTGACAAAAGTACAATAGCCACGTTTAGGATACAACTAGGTACAGTGAGTGTTTGCTAGTATAATGGCTGAGTTTAAAAAAGTTAGAGTGTGCAATGCAGGCAGACGTGCTGCAAATAACGTTCCAATACTGTGAATTGACAAAAGTACAATAGCCACGTTTAGGATGCCACTAGGTACAGTGAGTGTTTGCTAGTATAATGGCTGAGTTTAAAAAAGTTAGAGTGTGCAATGCAGGCAGACGTGCTGCAAATAACGTTCCAATACTGTGAATTGACAAAAGTACAATAGCCACGTTTAGGATGCCACTAGGTACACTGACTGTTTGCTAGTATAATGGCTGAGTTTAAAAAAGTTAGAGTGTGCAATGCAGGCAGACGTGCTGCAAATAACGTTCCAATACTGTGAATTGACAAAAGTACAATAGCCACGTTTAGGATGCCACTAGGTACACTGACTGTTTGCTAGTATAATGGCTGAGTTTAAAAAACTTGGAGTGTGCAATGCAGGCAGATGTGCTCTGCAAATATTTTGGCACTAGTGGGACTATAGCAAAGTCCAATAGCCACGTATAGGATGCCACTAGGTACACTGAGTGTGTGCTAGTATAATGGCTTCGTTATAATTAGTTGGAGTGTGCAACGCAGGCAGATGCGCTCTGCAAATGTCTTGGCACTAGTGGGACTATAGCAAAGTCCAATAGCCACGTATAGGATGCCACTAGGTACACTGAGTGTTTGCTAGTATAATGGCTTCGTTATAATTAGTTGGAGTGTGCAACGCAGGCAGATGCGCTCTGCAAATGTCTTGGCCCTAGTGGGACTATAGCAAAGTCCAATAGCCACGTATAGGATGCCACTAGGTACACTGAGTGTTTGCTAGTATAATGGCTTAGTTATAATGAGTTGGAGTGTGCAACGCAGGCAGATGCGCTCTGCAAATGTCTTGGCACTAGTGGGACTATAGCAAAGTCCAATAGCCACGTATAGGATGCCACTAGGTACACTGAGTGTTTGCTAGTATAATGGCTTAGTTATAATGAGTTGGAGTGTGCAACGCAGGCAGATGCGCTCTGCAAATGTCTTGGCACTAGTGGGACTATAGCAAAGTCTAATAGCCACGTATAGGATGCCACTAGGTACACTGAGTGTTTGCTAGTATAATGGCTTTGTTATAATTTGTTGGAGTGTGCAACGCAGGCAGATGCGCTCTGCAAATGTCTTGGCACTAGTGGGACTATAGCAAAGTCCAATAGCCACGTATAGGATGCCACTAGGTACACTGAGTGTTTGCTAGTATAATGGCTTCGTTATAATTAGTTGGAGTGTGCAACGCAGGCAGATGCGCTCTGCAAATGTCTTGGCCCTAGTGGGACTATAGCAAAGTCCAATAGCCACGTATAGGATGCCACTAGGTACACTGAGTGTTTGCTAGTATAATGGCTTAGTTATAATGAGTTGGAGTGTGCAACGCAGGCAGATGCGCTCTGCAAATGTCTTGGCACTAGTGGGACTATAGCAAAGTCCAATAGCCACGTATAGGATGCCACTAGGTACACTGAGTGTTTGCTAGTATAATGGCTTCGTTATAATTAGTTGGAGTGTGCAACGCAGGCAGATGCGCTCTGCAAATGTCTTGGCCCTAGTGGGACTATAGCAAAGTCCAATAGCCACGTATAGGATGCCACTAGGTACACTGAGTGTTTGCTAGTATAATGGCTTAGTTATAATGAGTTGGAGTGTGCAACGCAGGCAGATGCGCTCTGCAAATGTCTTGGCACGAGTGGGACTATAGCAAAGTCCAATAGCCACGTATAGGATGCCACTAGGTACACTGAGTGTTTGCTAGTATAATGGCTTAGTTATAATGAGTTGGAGTGTGCAACGCAGGCAGATGCGCTCTGCAAATGTCTTGGCACTAGTGGGACTATAGCAAAGTCCAATAGCCACGTATAGGATGCCACTAGGTACACTGAGTGTTTGCTAGTATAATGGCTTCGTTATAATTAGTTGGAGTGTGCAACGCAGGCAGATGCGCTCTGCAAATGTCTTGGCACTAGTGGGACTATAGCAAAGTCCAATAGCCACGTATAGGATGCCACTAGGTACACTGAGTGTTTGCTAGTATAATGGCTGAGTTTAAAAAACTTGGAGTGTGCAATGCAGGCAGATGTGCTCTGCTAATGTCTTTGCACTAGTGGGACTATAGCAAAGTCCAATAGCCACGTATAGGATGCCACTAGGTACACTGAGTGTGTGCTAGTATAATGGCTTAGTTATAATTCGTTGGAGTGTGCAACGCAGGCAGACGTGCTGCAAATGTCTTGGCACTAGTGGGACTATAGCAAAGTCCAATAGCCACGTATAGGATGCCACTAGGTACACTGAGTGTTTGCTAGTATAATGGCTTCGTTATAATTTGTTGGAGTGTGCAACGCAGGCAGATGCGCTCTGCAAATGTCTTGGCCCTAGTGGGACTATAGCAAAGTCCAATAGCCACGTATAGGATGCCACTAGGTACACTGAGTGTTTGCTAGTTTAATGGCTGAGTTTAAAAAACTTGGAGTGTGCAATGCAGGCAGATGTGCTCTGCTAATGTCTTTGCACTAGTGGGACTATAGCAAAGTCCAATAGCCACGTATAGGATGCCACTAGGTACACTGAGTGTTTGCTAGTAAAATTGCTTAGTTTAAAAAACTTGGAGTGTGCAATGCAGGCAGATGTGCTCTGCAAATGTCTTTGCACTAGTGGGACTATAGCAAAGTCCAATAGCCACAGATAGGATGCCACTAGGTACACTGAGTGTTTGCTAGTATAATGGCTTACTTAGAATGAGTTGGAGTGTGCAGAGGACAAGAGGGTACAGTGGCAGGATTGTGGTGCTCTGGGTAGAGGAATGGAAGCCTGCCTTTCTATTCCCTCCTAATGGTGAAATGCAGGGAGGAAATCCCTGACCTGGGCTACACAGACGCTGTTGCTGTTTGCAGGACCTGTCACCTATGGCTCTCTGACCCTGCCGGTACGAGCCCTTAAAAGGACTGCTAGAATGTGCTCTCCCTAAGCTGTCTAACGCTGTGTATGCAGCGCATACAGCTGTATCGGCGATAGGACAAAGGACGGAACTGCGACAGTGATGTCTGACACCAAAGACGCAGAAGGCAGATAATGGCGATCGTGAAGAAAATGTCCGGTTTTATAATGCAGGGACATGTGACATGCAGATCCTATCACACATGCCGTTGCTTCTCTGCCTCAAAGTCCACTTAGGTGTGTGTGTGTCTGTGATTGGCTGACATGCTGGCCAGCCCCACAAGACGCGCGCGCTTAGGGAAGGAAGACAAGAAAAAAAAAAAAAAAAATGGCGATCGCCATTATAGAAACAGCAGTGATCTGAAGGCGCTGTTCACGCACACTATACACTGAAATGTGATAATAGTTTGATTCACAGAGTGACTTACACTATTACAGCAGAAACCAAGCTAAGATTTAGCTGTTTTTTGGCTGCTAGAACCGTTCTCGAACGTTTCTAGAACTATCGAGCTTTTGCAAAAAGCTCGAGTTCTAGTTCGATCTAGAACATGCCCCAAAATCACTCGAGCCTAGAACTGGAGAACCACGAACCACGAACCGCGCTCAACTCTAGTAGAGACGTGCATGAGGGCCTCAAAACATTAAGTGTCCATTGTCAGGAAGTGGGTGTATTATAGTATAGCCCTTAGGCAGGGCAGCCAAAAATTGGGAGGCTCCACGTTGTCCCTGGGTAGAGACGTGCATGAGGGCCTCAAAACATTAAGTGTCCATTGTCAGGAAGTGGGTGTATTATAGTATAGCCCTTAGGCAGGGCAGCCAAAAATTGGGAGGCTCCACGTTGTCCCTGGGTAGAGACGTGCATGAGGGCCTCAAAACATTAAGTGTCCATTGTCAGGAAGTGGGTGTATTATAGTATAGCCCTTAGGCAGGGCAGCCAAAAATTGGGAGGCTCAACGTTGTCCCTGGGTAGAGACGTGCATGAGGGCCTCAAAACATTAAGTGTCCATTGTCAGGAAGTGGGTGTATTATAGTATAGCCCTTAGGCAGGGCAGCGAAGGATTGGGAGGCTCAACGTTGTCCCTGGGTAGAGACGTGCATGAGGGCCTCAAAACATTAAGTGACCATTGTCAGGAAGTGGGTGTATTATTGTATAGCCCTTAGGCAGGGCAGCCAAAAATTGGGAGGCTCCACGTTGTCCCTGGATAGAGACGTGCATGAGGGCCTCAAAACATTGTTCCCATTGCAAAGGAGCGGGTCTCCTGTCGTTGTAATGTCCATTCTGCAAAGAATGGGCGAAAAAATTTACCACTGGGGGTATACCTGAAACAAAGGCCTAAGTATTGCAATTTGTAACGGTCATCATCATGGTGGCGCATGAGGAGAAGGAGGAGCAGTCCAGCGATTATCCAAAGTCCAGAAGTGTGTACCCATGGGTGAGTGGAGGTACATGGCAAACTTTAAATTCCGCTCTCATTTGCTGGTGGTGTGGTGAAGTCTGGCCCAATCCAACCCTTGTTCATCTTGATTAGAGTCAGCCTGTCAGCATTTTCAGTTAACAGGCGGGTGCGTTTAATGATTCCACCTGCGGCACTAAAAACACGCTCTGACAAAACGCTAGCAGCAGGGCAGGCCAGGACTTCCAAGGCGTAGAGAGCCAATTCATGCCACGTGTCCAGCTTGGATACCCAATAATTGTAAGGCACAGAGGAATGTCGGAGTACAGTTGTTCGATCTGCAAGGTACTCCTTCAGCATCTGGGCAAACTTAGGATTTCTTGTGGCACTACCCCGCACCTCAGGGGCTGTGGTACGTGAGGGGCTGAGAAAACTGTCCCACATCTTAAAGACTGTTCCCCTACCTCTGGCGGATTGGACTTGTGCCTCTCTCGGCTGTACGCCTCGGTTGTCCACTGATTCCTGACCTATGCCGCTAGCGTTTTGTGAGGGGAATGCTTTGCCTACTTCCGTGACTATGGCCTTCCGGAACTGCTGCATTTTGGTTGACCTCTCCTCCACGGGAATAAGAGACAAAAAGTTCTCCTTGTAGCGTGGGTCTAACAGTGTTACCAACCAGTAATGATTGTCGGCCAAGATGTTCTTAACGCGAGGGTCACGAGACAGGCAGCTTACCATAAAGTCAGCCATGTGCGCCAGACTCTTAACAGCCAGGACTTCAGTAGCCTGACCAACAAGATGACTGAACATGCTGTCCTCCTCCTCCTCCTCCTCCTCCTCATCTACCCTGTCCTCTGGCCAGCCACGCTGAACCGAGGATATGACTGGTGTGCATGTCATATCCTCAATTTGGCCGGAGAGTTGCTCCATGTCTTCATCCTCCTCCTCGTCATAGTCCTCCACTGCACGTTGTGATGAGACGAGGCTGGGCTGTGTGTTATCATCACCCACACCCACTACTGTTTCTTGCTGCAACTCATCGCGCTCCGCCTGCAATGCATCATGTTTGTTTTTCAGCAGAGACCGTTTTAGAAGGCAGAGTAGCGGTATGGTGACGCTAATAATGGCGTCATCACCACTCACCATCTTGGTGGAGTCCTCAAAGTTTTGGAGGATGGTACATAGGTCTGACATCCATCTCCACTCCTCAGGTGTTATGTGTGGAATTTGAACCATTTCCCGACGGCTTAGGTGATGCAGGTACTCAACAACTGCCCTCTTCTGCTCACATATCCTGACCAATATGTGCAGAGTTGAATTCTAACGCGTGGGGACATCACACACCAGTCTGTGAGCCGGAAGATGCAAACTGCGCTGAAAGCCGGCAAGGCTGGCTGAAGCAGTAGGTGACTTTCGAAAATGTGCAGACAGGCGGCGAACTTTTACCAGCAGATCAGACAGCTCTGGGTATGACTTTAGAAACCGCTGAACCACGAGGTTGAGCACATGGGCCACGCATGGAACATGTGTCAGCTGGCCTCGCCTCAAAGCCGCCACCAGGTTCCGGCCATTGTCACACACGACCTTTCCTGGCTTTAGGTTCAGAGGTGTGAGCCAGTGATCTGCCTGCTGTTTCAGAGCTGTCCACAGCTCTTCTGCATTGTGGGGTTTGTCACCTATGCAGATTAGCTTCAGCACAGCCTGTTGCCGCTTCGCCGAGGCAGTGCTGCAGTGCTTCCAGCTTGTGACTGGTGTGGAGGGTACAGTGGATGAGGATGCGCAGGAGGAGGAGAAGGCTGAAGAGCATGACATTCCGGAGCTGTAGAGTGTGGGTGAAACACTGACTGAGGTAGCGCCTGCAAACCTTGGTGTGGGAAGGACGTGTTCCGTCCCTCGCTCAGACTGGGTCCCAGCTTCCACAATATTAACCCAGTGTGCCGTCAACGAGATGTAGCGGCCTTGCCCACAAGCACTTGTCCACGTGTCTGTGGTTAGGTGGACCTTGGGTGAAACAGCGTTGTTCAGGGCACGTGTGATGTTTTGTGACATGTGGTTATGCAACGCGGGGACGGCACACCGGGAGAAATAGTGGCGGCTGGGGACCGAGTAACGTGGGACAGCTGCCGCCATCAGGTCACGGAATGCTTCTGTCTCCACCAGCCTAAAAGGCAACATTTCCAGCGCAAGCAGTCGCGAAATGTTAGCATTTAGAACTGTGGCATGTGGGGTGTTGGCAGTGTATTTGCGCCTGCGTTCAAAGGTTTGCTGAATGGATAACTGAACGCTGCGCTGGGACAAGGACGTGCTTGATGATGGTGTTCTTTCTGCGTAGGCAACTGCAGGTGCAGGAGTGGAGGAGGCTTGTTCGCAGGCAGCATGGACAGGGGATTGGCTCGCATGCACAACCAGCGAAGACGTAGCAGTGACATCAGCAAGCACTGCTCCTCGACTCTGTTGTACTTCCCACAAAGTCGGGTGCTTGGCTGACATGTGCCTGATCATGCTGGTGGTGGTCAGGCTGCTAGTTTTGGTACCCCTGCTGATGCTGGCACGGCAGGTGTTGCAAATGGCCTTTTTTGAATCATCTGGATCCAACTTAAAAAACTGCCAGACTCGGGAAGACTTAACATTTGTACAGGCACCTTGTGTCGTCGTGTTGTTCCGGGGAACGGTTGCCTGACTTCTGCCTGGGGCCACCACCCTGCTTCTTACTGCCTGTTGTGATGCTACGCCTCCCTCCCCCTGTGCACTGCTGTCCTCGCTCTGCATATCCTCCTGCCAGGTTGGGTCAGTTACTGGATCATCCACCACATCGTCTTCCTCTTCCGCACCCTGCTCCTCCTCCTGACTTCCTGACAATTGTGTCTCATCATCGTCCACCACTTGTTGTGACACGTTGCCAACTTCGTGAGAACGTGGCTGCTCAAATATTTGGCCATCTGTACAGACGATCTCCTCATGACCCACTTCAATATGAGCTGGCGAGAGGCCAGAATGTGTGAATGGAAACATGAACAGCTCTTCCGAGTGTCCAAGTGTGGGATCATTAATGTCCGAGGAGGACGTGTACTCAGCCTGGTGGTAGGAAGGAGGATCAGGTTCAGAAATGTGCGGTGCAGTATCACGGCTACTGACACTTGACCGTGTGGAAGACAGAGTGTTTGTGGTGGTGCCAATCTGACTGGAAGCATTATCTGCTATCCAACTAACAACCTGTTGACACTGGTCTTGGTTCAAGAGCGGTGTACTGCTGCGGTCCCCAAGAATTTGGGACAGGACATGCGAGCGACTAGATGTGGCCCTTTGTTGTGGCGAAATTAGAGCTTGCCCACGACCTCGGCCTCTGCCTGCACCACCATCACGTCCACTTCCTTGTTCCTTGCCAATGCCCTTGCGCATTTTGCAATGCTGTGCACTGCTGACGTGTATATTCACTACTTGTGCGTTATATCAAAGTTTGTGGAAATTGCACACAAGTGCACCTGTACGCTGCCACCGACAGGCACACACGTGCGGTTTTAAAAACCAAGCACGGACGCAATAAGAACCTAACAGGTTTTTTTGGGGAGCGACAATTACAGACAAGTCAGACACTATCTGGACTGTTTTACACTGTGTACACCAGCCCCAGATATGATGAAGGCTGGTATACGGTCACCACTAGGAATGGCTATATATACCCTGCCTGCCTGCCTGCCTGTATACTGGTACAATAGTCCTGACAAGGACTCTTCTGGTCACTAGCCTGTATTCAGACCTGGCTATACCCTGCCTGTATATAGCAACAATAGTCCTGAGAAGGACTCTGCTACTGTACTCCGGCCTGGCTATACCCTGCCTGCCTGTATACAACTAGAATAGTCCTGAGAAGGACTTTTGGTCACACTGTTTGCAGCCCTGCAACTGAAAAAGCTATAAAGGGCCGCAAAGCTTTCCCTGAATCAGCGACACTCTCCCTGCACTCACTGTCTGGATAGCTGTGAGCAGAGCACAGCGCGCCGGCCGGTATAAAGGCTCGGTCACGCTGTGCAGGCCGGCCAATCACTGCAATTCCACAACTAACAGGGCTGTGGCATTGCAGTGGTCTGCCAGCCAATCCCTGCATGAGGGATGGCTCTCAAAAGAGCGCCAACATGCAGGGATGAAGACCACGAGTACAGCACGAGTATCGCGAGATTACTCGGTCCCCGCCGAGCAGCCCGAGTACAGCGATACTCGTGCGAGTACCGAGTAGTTACAAGCATGCTCGCTCATCACTACTACTCATGTTTGAGACAATTTTAATCAAGAACAGACAAGTTTAATATTGAGGTTTAATACTATATTAATGAATATATTTAGTAATATATTATTTACATAAGTATCAAATTTTGGCTAGTAATATACCCAGACACACTATACGTCATAGAGGACAAAAAATAAAAAAAAATAAAAAATGGATAATATTTAAATGTCTAGACCTTGAGTTATTCTTTTCAATATATGGTGCTGTATCTTTTGCAAATTGCATAATTACATTTCTGAAATCTTAAAAAGGGATTTAGGCATTGGATCCTCAAATGAAAAGCATTCAAATGCAATCACACTTTCCCAAACAGAATATAATTTAACTAATGCCAACTTAGTTTAATGAATATAGCATATTAAACACATTTTGCTTCCAGTTTGATGTGCTGCATGAATATTTAGTTTATTTGAAACCCTAAAGTATCAAGTGATTGATTTTTAGAAAATGTAAAATGCATGAATAAAATATTTTCATGTTTATTGTATGTTTTCTTGGTATCTCTTTTACAAATGCCATTTATAGATTTATGTCACTTATCATTAGTGCTGATATACATTCGCATTTAACACATTTCTCTGGGGATTTAATAGAGGAGACATTCTTTGACTTGTGTCGGACAGCTGCTCTAATCAATACAAAAACATTGAGCAAAAGCCACTTCTGCAGAACACTTATTAAACCAGATTGAAGAGAAGTAGCAGTGACAAACTTAATGTTCCTGATAGCAAATTCACATTTTTTTTTTAATGTTGTTATTTGACAAATATTTATAGGCTGGAAATGTTCATTCTATCATACAAGTGCATCTCAATAAATTAGAATATCCTCAAAAAGTTATTTTATTTCAGTAATTCAATACAAAAAGGAAAACACATATATTATACTAGCTGTACTACCCGGCTTCGCCCGTGTTAAGAACTGCTGTTAACAAAATAGAATGTATTAACAAAAATGTATTCTGCACACAAAAGCCACAAAACAAATAGATAGAAATGTAATTATTAAATTGTTTCACATGGTGAAATGTGTGCTGAGGGTGGTATATGTGTTCAAGTACGTGGTAGTGTGTGGCGCATTTTGTGTGTGTGTTCACCTTAGCAACTGTACAGTATATACTCTTTGGCGACATCACTCTCATTCTTTAAGTCCCCCTTGTTCACATCTGGCAGCTGTCAATTTGCCCCCAACACTTTTCGCTTAACTTTTTCCCCGTTATGTAGATAGGGGTAAAATTGATTGGTAAATTGGAATGCACGGGGTTAATATTCACCTCACAACATAGCACCCGGCACTGCCTGGGATAGTAACTGTCTCTCTCCCATTCTCTGTCTGTCCCCCCCTCTGTATATAGCTCTCTGTCTCTCTCTCTATCTATTTGTCTGTCTCTTTCCCTGTCTGTCTCTGACTGTCTCTGTCTCTTTCTCCGTCTGTCTCAGTCTCTTTCCCTGTCTGTCTATCTATCTCTTTCCCTGTCTGTCTATCTATCTCTATCCCTTTCCCTGTCTGTCTCTTTCCCTCTCTTTCCCTGTGTCTGTCTCTTTGTCTGTCTCTTTACCTGTCTTTGTCTGTCTCCTACCCTGTCTGTCTCTTTCCCTCGCTTTCCCTGTCTGTCTGTTTCCCTGTGTCTGTCTCTGTCTCTTTGTCTGTGTCTGTCTCTTTACCTGTCTGTGTCTGTCTCTTAACCTGTCTCTATCTTTCCCTCTCTTTCCCTGTCTGTCTCTTTCCCTGTCCGTCTGTCTCTTTCTTTGTGTCTGTCTCTTTGTGTCTGTCTCTTACCCTGTTTATGTCTATTTCTTACCCTGTTTGTGTCTGCCTCTTTCCCTGTCTGCATTGTGACACGCCAACATTCCATTTAAGGGTGTGGCTGCGCATTCTTCTGAAGTTTAAAGGCCCCGTCACACTAAGCAACATCGCTAGCAACATCGCTGCTAACGAACAACTTTTGTGACGTAGCAGCGATGTTGTTAGTGATGTTGCTGTGTGTGACATCCAGCAACAACCTGGCCCCTGCTGTGAGGTTGTTGGTTGTTGCTGAATGTCCTGGGCCATTTTTTAGTTGTTGCTGTCCCGCTGTGAAGCACAGATCGCTGTGTGTGATAGCGAGACAGCAACAACTAAATGTGCAGGCAGCAGGAGCCGGCTTCTGCGGAGGCTGGTAACCACAGTAAACATCGGGTAACCAAGAAGCCCTGTCCTTGGTTACCCAATATTTACCTTTGTTACCAGCCTCCGACGCTCTCACTGTCAGTGCTGGCTCCTGCTCTGTGCACATGTAGCTGCAGGACACATCGGGTTAATTTACCCAATGTGTGCTGTAGCTAGGAGAGCAGGGAGCCAGCGCTAAGCATTGTGCACTGCTCCCTGCTCTGTGCACATTTAGCTGCAGTACACATCGGGTAATTAACCCGATGTGTGCTGTAACTAGGAGAGCAAGGAGCCAGCGCTAAGCGGTGTGCGCTGCTCCCTGCTCTGTGCAGCTGCACCCTGTACTCTATACCCTATATATGTACCCTGTGCAGCTGCACCCGGTGTGCCCTGCTCCCTGCTCTGTGCACATTTATCTGCAGCACACATCAGGTAATTAACCCGATGTGTGCTGTAACTAGGAGAGCAGGGAGCCAGCGCTCAGTGTGCGCTGCTCCCTGCTCTCTGCACATGTAGCTGCGTGCGCTGGTAACCAAGGTAAATATTGGGTTGGTTACCCGATATTTACCTTAGTTACCAAGCGCAGCATCTTCCACGCGGCGCTGGGGGCTGGTCACTGGTTGCTGGTGAGCTCACCAGCAACTCATGTAGCGACGCTCCAGCGATCCCTGCCAGGTCAGGTTGCTGGTGGGATCGCTGGAGCGTCGCAGTGTGACATCTCACCAGCAACCTCCTAGCAACTTACCAGCGATCCCTATCGTTGTTGGGATTGCTGGTAAGTTGTTTAGTGTGACTGGACCTTTAGTATCACTGTGGCTCCCAGCTCCATTCGCTTTAATGGAGGCAGGTTTTTTGGTGAATAACTGTAAAGCGCGGGGTTAAAATTTCCCCTCAAAACATAGCCTATGATGCTCTTGGGGTCCAGAAGTGTGAGTGTGCAAAATTTTGTGGCTGTAGCTGCGACGGTGCAGATACCAATCCCAGACATACACACACACACATACATACATACACACATTCAGCTTTATATATTAGATTGAGTCATTACACACAGAGTAATCTATTTCAAGTGTTTATTTCTGTTAATGTTGATGATTATAGCTTACATCCAATGAAATTAGAAAATTAGAATAATTACCACAAAACACGGGCAAAGTCTCCAAAGCGTTTACAATGGTCCCATAGTCTGGTTCAGTAGGCTACACAATGCTGGGGAAGACTGCTGAATTGACATATATCCAGAAGGCAGTCATTGATACACTCCACAAAGAGGGTAAGCCACAAAAGGTCATTGCTAAAGAATTAACTTTTTGAGGATATTCTAATTTATTGAGATATACTTGTATATGTTTTAAATTGTTACTTTTTCAAGTCAAAATTGTATCTGCCTGAGGACTCCAAAAGCATGTAATCTACTTTACTGAAGCATACGATACATAGATAATAGATGGATAGATACACATGTGTTACACACAGGGTTTGAAGTGATGTTCCAGAATACGATTTGATGATATCTGAATAAATGTTGATTTTGTTTTGTTCAAGAAAAAATAAAGTAGATTATTGATCATGAAAAAAATGACATCCTCTGAAAACAAGCTCCAGCCCCTCTTCCATAGCAAAAAAATAAGACCCTGTCTTCTTTTGGGAGAAACAAGGTAGGGCATATCTCTGTAGTAGGGCTTATATTTCAAGGATACTGCATAAATCCTGTAAAATCATGCTAGGGCTTATTTCCATGCTAGGGCTTATTTCCAGGTCTTATTTTCAGGGAAACACAGCAGTTATACATTCTGAGTTCAATTGCATTTGCTCCACAATGAAAGCAATATAACAAGTGAAATTAAAATGTTAAAAATATGCATATAGTGTACTCTTATTTACTGCACTTGTAATATGAGGTAAATTGTGTGAAAGTGCCCTTAGACACTGCGTAAAGGGGTAAATAGATGTTGGATCCTGGAGAGCAGTAGATGTTTGCTGGTATTGTACAAGCAGAGGGATCGCCAATCACATAATACAGCCAAAGACCCCTGTAGATCGTAAGTACATGAGGGCAGGGTGCTTTTACCTCCTGTACCAATCTGTCAGTAGGTTTATTTTATTTTTATGTGTATAAGATGTTTTAACCATTTTCACATGTACAGCTCCATGAAGTTAATGGGGCTTTAAAAAATAAATATATAGTTATTATTTCAGCACTCAGTGGAATGGAGGAAGATAAAATGGACAAGGTAGCTATAAATTGGAATTCATAGTTTTATGCAGGTGCCCATAACGAAAAAATTATTCTTAAGCTCTATGACAGCAAGGCATGTTTTTTTTTTTAATAAAATGTGTTTAATGCCCTTAATATACATATAGCTTATTGTCACATATAGACATGTCTAAAGAGATATTTTCAAGAGCATTTCCATTATCTCCATTTAACCCTAGAACGCATACATTGGGCCTCGCAAGCCTGCTAGGTCACTTGTTCTCTATTTCTATGGTTGCGCGTTCTAGGGTTAACCATGTGGCACAGGATTAGATAATCTTGTTCCAAGAAACTCACAACAAAGTGTTCCATACATTGTTCTTTAAGGTTATTTGTGCCATAATAAAAATAAATTGTATTGCTTAATTAAAGAAAATGGCTTGGTAAAATAACTTCCTGAGAAAATACTAGCTATAATCTAAAGTGCTGCCCATGCCCCTATAGATGGCACACCTCCCCTGTGTTTGATATGGCCCACATGTGGGCTGTCCATGGCCCCTATAGATGGCACACCTCCCCTATGTTTGATATGGCCCACATGTGGGCTGTCCATGGCCACTATAGATGGCACACCTCCCCTGTGTTAGATATGGCCACCATACTTCTGCCCATGGCCCTTATAGATCGCACAAGTCCCCCTGTGTTCGATATCACCCCCATGCTGCCCATAATAAAATAAAACACTCTTTCCTTACCTTCTCAGCGCTGTAATCCCTGTGTCTCCCTCGTGGGGTTGAGCTCCTCCTCCACTTCCTGGTTCTTGCTGCCGGTCATGTGGTCGGCACAGCAGAGTGATATCATCTCTGTGTGCCTGATCACAGACAGCAGCAGCAGAGACACCGGGAGATCAGCGCTGGAGGTAAGTAAAGCTTTTTTTATTTTACTATGGGCAGCAGTATGGAGGCCATATCTAACACAGGGGGATCATGTGCAATCAAAAGAGGGCGCAGGCAGATATATTATGCGCTCCTGCCCCAGCCCATCAGTGCGGTGCGGTTTCAGCACCATGGTGATGGACAGCGGCTGTTCATATTATATGAGCGGGAGCAGGAGATCAAAGGCTCCCTCCCGCAGCTTCAACAGCTTCCTGCACCGCTCCAGAGCTGCCCCCACCTCCCCTGGACCCTACATGTATATATATATATATCCCCCCGTATATTCGGTTTATAAGACGCACCCCCTATTTTCCCCCAAAATTTGGGGGAACAAAAGTGCGTCTTATAAAGCGAAAAATACGGTACTAGGTTTTCTTATCGCACTGTGGTTCTAGTGCTTATTTAACCATTGATACTATTGGACTAAAATTAGTATATCATTTTATTGTAAACCATTGCTACATTTTCCTTTATATATTTCTAGCAGATATTTATGTGGCCAGGGATAGCTGTTATGTGCAACCTCTTGTTACATTTGTATTACCCTTTATTGTACAGCAGACCCCCTACCCCTTAATGGGGACCTTATATATGGAAAGTATTTTAAATGCATATTGTTCATTAATAAAGTAAAAAAAAAATGTTACTATTATAATCCCTGAGTTACTTTGTAGGTTTGATTGTCAGTGATCAATGCCTGATCATTTCACACAGGGGAATAACAGAATAAATCTGTCTGGAATGGTAATACTGAAAAGCCTCTAATTGCCTGAAAAATTTCTGCCTTAGGCCTCAGCTCCACTTGTGTTTTACATGAATGCGTGCTATCCGATAAAACATTGGAATGCACTCGCACCAGTGTAAAACCATGAAGCAGTATGCATCTGTGATTCTTTTCTCATGACATATCACCATGAGAAAAAAATGCAGCATGCTGCGTTTGGCAGCGAGTCTCGACTCACACGCGCCTATAAAAGTCTAAGCGTGCAGGAAATACATTGTATTGCACTCCAATGTCATCCAAGTGCAGTGTGATATATACAGAGATAAAGAAAGGGTTTTTTTCCCGCTCACCCACATGATTATTCCATCTGGCTCCAGAACTTAGGACGGTGCAGGGACATGAATTCCGTGTTCAGAGATGTAGGATAAACAGCAATGGAAATTCCTTTGCTGGTCCAGCAACACGTCCGAAAAATAAAATGATTAAAATCTCATTTTATTGAAAAATTGTTAGTTTTAATAATTTTTCAATAAAATGAGATTTTAATCATTATATTTTTTGGACGTGTTGCTGGATCAGGAAAGGAATTTCCACTGCTGTCGATATACACAGAGACAGACTGAGAAGAGAAGAGGAAGAAAAGAACTCTCTCCCTCTTGTCCACAGCCATGATCCAATTTCAAGATAGCCATTAGCAAATTGCTTCCGATGCATCTTGCATCAGAAGTGTTGCACAAGTGGAGGAAAGGCTTAACACTCTGAGGTTTCCTAGGAATGTACTGAACCCCTTTTAACACTAGAACTACTGAGGTAGTCATTTTGACTACTTTGCAGCATATATTTCTATATTGGTGTCACGAGTCCAGTAGTTCTAGTGTTGTTAAGCTGTTCAGTCCTTCTCATCAATGTTAATGTATGTGTGACACCCTGGCCGGGCCAGGTAGTCACAGATAGGGCCCCACACTACACCAATCTCCTAACAAGGTGACAGCAGCAAAACATTTAAAACCCTAGTCACCCCCCTCAGAGCTTGATGGACACACCAGGGGGTGGAACCAGGCGGTTGGAAGACGCCCACCGAGGAGTCTCAGACAGCCTGGGGTGGGAAGGTAAGGAGTCGGTTAGTGGAGGTGAAGTGAAGTGGAAGCAGGCCTGTGTGTCAGGCCTGAAGCTAACTGACAGGTGACAGGAAAGGAGCCATGGTACCTTTGGCTAGGAGGCAGACGGAGGCCTCTGTCTGCAGGAGCCGGGAAGACGGCTCGGTGGAACCGAGGTGGACCGGGACAGGGTAGTGTCCCACCGGTACCAACCCGGGGAACCGACTCGGAAACCGGAGCACAAAGGGAGGTACTCAGACCCTGAAGCTAGGAACAGAAGCTACTGGGGGCTAGCTAATTTACAGATTGTGGCCAGGAATATAGGTCATGTCCCACCCAAAGTGCCGACTGAAGGCAACAGCCCTACGAGGGGGATAGAAAGCCACCGCCATGGCAGAGAGATCCCACGGGCCAGCATCTGTGGGCAAAGGGCTCCTCAGGCAACCACAAGCTGGGGAGTGGACTCCTGAAGTTGCAAGCATAGGTAGTCCACCATCACAATCAGGTGCAGGAGAAAGGCAGAGACTAGTGATGAGCGAGTACTAAAAAGCTCGGGTGCTCGAAGCTCGGGCCGAGCCTCCCAAGATACTCGTGTACTCGGCCCGAGCAACGAGCCCAATGTTATCCTATGGGAGACCCGAGTATTTTTGTGAAATGACCTCCCGGCAGCATGGAGAAACCCTAAAAATGTCACAAAAGTCTCAGAAGAGTGCTCAAATGACATGGCAACAGCATGGGGAAGACCCCTTGAAGCATTTATCACTCAAAAGTCACAGCTGTGAACAATTTTGTCCGCGTTTTACGCCATTTTTACGGACTCACCAGAAAACCTTCCAAAATGACCCCAAAATGATTTTTCATGGCGGAAATGTTAAGGGCACATACCCAATAGTGAGATAGAGCTGGTGTATGTTACTTTTTGAGATCAATACATGAAAGATTTTACGTGAAAACATTGTGTGGCACTCCGATGTCCCTGAGAAGAGACGTACATGAAGGCCTCTTGAGTCTAATGTGCCCATTTTGAGGAAGTGAGTCTTTGTAGTATTTTCCTTTGCCAGGGCAGTCCTAAATTGTGAGGTTCACCAATGCCCCTGCATACAGACGTGCATGAGGGCCTGTAAACCTGAAGTGCCCATTGGAAGGAAGTGGGTGTATTATAGTATAGCCCTTAGGCAGGGAAGCCAAACATTGGGAGGCTCCACGTTGTCCCTGGATAGAGACGTGCATGAAGGCCTGTAAACCTGAAGTGCCCATTGGAAGGAAGTGGGTGTATTATAGTATAGCCCTTAGGCAGGGAAGCCAAACATTGGGAGGCTCCACGTTGTCCCTGGATAGAGACGTGCATGAAGGCCTGTAAACCTGAAGTGCCCATTGGAAGGAAGTGGGTGTATTATAGTATAGCCCTTAGGCAGGGAAGCCAAACATTGGGAGGCTCCACGTTGTCCCTGGATAGAGACGTGCATGAAGGCCTGTAAACCTGAAGTGCCCATTGGAAGGAAGTGGGTGTATTATAGTATAGCCCTTAGGCAGGGAAGCCAAACATTGGGAGGCTCCACGTTGTCCCTGGATAGAGACGTGCATGAAGGCCTGTAAACCTGAAGTGCCCATTGGAAGGAAGTGGGTGTATTATAGTATAGCCCTTAGGCAGGGAAGCCAAACATTGGGAGGCTCTACGTTGTCCCTGGATAGAGACCTGTTAGGTTCTTAGTGCCTCCGTGCTTGCATTTAAAAACCGCACGTGTGTGCCTGTTGGTGGCAGCTTTCCGCTGCATTTGTGTGAGTTTTGCACAAACTTGGATATAACACACAAGTCTAGTGAATACACATCAGCACAGCATTGCAAAATGCGCAAGGGCGTTGTCAACGAACAAGGAAGTGGACGTGATGGTGGTGCAGGCAGACACCGAGGTTGTGTGCAAGCTCTAATTTCGCCACAACAAAGGGCCACATCTAGTCGCTCGCACGTCCTGTCCCAAATTCTTGGGGACCGCAGCAGTACACCCCTCTTGAACCAAGACCAGTGTCAACAGGTTGTTAGTTGGATAGCGGATAATGCTTCCAGTCAGATTGGCACCACCACAAACACTCTGTCTTCCACACGGTCAAGTGTCAGTAGCCGTGATACTGCACCGCACATTTCAGAACCTGATCCTCCTTCCTACCACCAGGCCGAGTACACGTCCACGGACATTACTGATCCCACACTTGGACACTCGGAATAGCTGTTCGTTCACGTTTCCATTCACAAATTCTGGCCTCTCGCCAGCTCCTGTTGAAGTGGGCCATGACGAGATTGTATGTACAGATGCACAAATATTTGAGCAGCCACGTTCTCACGAAGTTGGCAACGTGTCTCAACAAGGGGTGGCCGATGATGAGACACAATTGTCAGGAAGTCAGGAGGAGGAGCAGGGTGCGGAAGAGGAAGACGACGTGGTGGATGATCCAGTAACTGACCCAACCTGGCAGGAGGATATGCAGAGCGAGGACAGCAGTGCACAGGGGGAGGGAGGCGTAGCATCACAACAGGCAGTAAGAAGCAGAGTGGTGGCCCCAGGCAGACGTCAGTCAACTGTTCCCCGGAACAACACGACACAAGGTGCCTGTACAAATGTTAGGTCTTCCCGAGTCTGGCTGTAATACTATTGTATGTATTGAGGATTTCGATTGCGTTAGGGCAATGACAACCAGAGACGAGTTCTTGGTGCAAGACATTTATAATATGCAACCAGCAAATATGTACATAAACGGAACAAAAACACAGTAGAACATAAATACAGGAAATACCTTCCAGGGACTGAGCGAAAGGGAATTCCCGGTACCGCGCACCGGACTCCCCCAGGGAGACCACCAACAGCAAACCCCTATACAGGGACTGTCTGGCAATCACCCCAGAAGCCCTAAATGCGCAGCAGCCGGGACACAAAAGGGCAATAGGTAAGTCGAAAAATGTCTGTACGTGATGTGAGTCCAGAGTGGTATTAAACGGAAGGAACCGGGCAGAAGTTCCGACCAAAGACGGCAAACGGAGTCCAGGTACAGCTAGATGATACCAGATGAAGTCCAGAGTCGGTGTCGGTTGTTTTCCAAGAGGATCCGAATAACAATCAGGAACCAAAAGCAGCAGGGCAGGAGCACACAGGAAGCAGTATACTCAGGCACTGGACTAAGCTTTAGGGGCGGCTTTTAAACAGATGGACAGGAAGTAGGGCAACATAACAGAAAACTCCATGTTAACAAAGGGCAAGCTCTTTCAAAAGAAAACTGGAAAACCAGGAACTCTGACACTGGCAGTTTTTTAAGTTGGCTCCAGATGATTCTAAAAAGGCCATTTGCAACACCTGCCATGCCAGCATCAGCAGGGGTACCAAAACTAGCAGCCTGACCACCACCAGCATGATCAGGCACATGTCAGCCAAGCACCCGACTTTGTGGGAAGTACAACAGAGTCGAGGAGCAGTGCTTGCTGATGTCACTGCTACGTCTTCGCTGGTTGTGCATGCGAGCCAATCCCCTGTCCATGCTGCCTGCGAACAAGCCTCCTCCACTCCTGCACCTGCAGTTGCCTACGCAGAAAGAACACCATCATCAAGCACGTCCTTGTCCCAGCGCAACGTTCAGTTATCCATTCAGCAAACCTTTGAGCGCAGGCGCAAATACACTGCCAACACCCCACATGCCACAGTTCTAAATGCTAACATTTCGCGACTGCTTGCGCTGGAAATGTTGCCTTTTAGGCTGGTTGAGACAGAAGCATTCCGCGAACTGATGGTGGCAGCTGTCCCACGTTACTCGGTCCACAGCCGCCACTATTTCTCCCTGTGTGCCGTCCCCGCATTGCATAACTAACCACGTGTCACAAAACATCACACGTGCCCGGAACAACGCTGTTTCAGCCAAAGTCCACCTAACCACAGACACGTGGACAAGTGCATGTGGGCAAGGCCGCTACATCTCGTTGACGTCACACTGGGTTAATATTGTGCAAGCTGGGACCCAGTCTGAGCGAGGGACGGAATACGTCCTTCACACACCAAGTTTTGCAGGCCCTACCTCAGTCAGGGTTTCACACACACTCTACAGCTCCGGAATGTCATGCTCCTCAGCCTCCTCCTCCTCCTGCGCATCCTGATCCACTTTACCCTCCACACCAGTCCCAAGCTGTAAGTGTCGCTGGCGGAGGAGGGGACGGTGCGCTCTCCCACTGCTCGGGTCCGGCTGACGCAGCTCTACGGCTGCTGCTGCTCGTTGGCTCGAGCGATGGCCGGATCCCGGGGACTCGAGCGGCGCTACTCGCCCGTGAGTGAAAAGGGGTGGTTTGGGTTTTGGGGATATTGTCCGTGACGCCACCCACGGTTGTGGTGATTGTGTGGACACCACCGCTGCTCTGGACGGGGATCCCGGGAGCCTGTGACAGGGAGCAGCTTTGTTGTTATTTCTCCCCTACGTGGGTAGGGGGGTTGGTTGTCCCGGGGCCTGGTGATGGGGTAGAGATGGATGACAGGCGGGTTGCGGGGCCTGATGAAGTGCATGGTCGCAGGGGCAGCGCTGTGCCGCACGGCACGGAGGTACTCACTCAGCCCAATGATGATGACACAGTTCAGGGTAAAACAAGTGGCTGGATGGACAGGTCACTCGGACGGCTGCGGTTGTTCCTCCCTGCAGGTTAGTGATGACTGTCTCTCCCTGCACCGAAGTTAAGTGTTGGTAGTGATGGTTTCCCAACGGTAACCCGCTCCCTGACCTGGATATGGGCCGGAGGAGCCCCTTTTGCCCACAGGCGCTGGCCCTGGGAGACGGTTGCCCTTGCCGGTGGCTGTGTCTCCCCTTCACGGTTGTACGGTTGCCTTCTATCTGGACTTGGCTGTTTGGAAACCCTGAGGTCCCCTTCAATAACGGATTTGGCAAATTCACGGCGACACCAAGCCTTGCCGGGATCCGAAAGTCCTCTGCCAATGGTGCTGGCTTCGCTTTGTATACCGGTCCGGTACGGCCGGGTCACCACCCGTCCACGGTCCTTACGGCAGACTCCAATCGGCCTCCACTGCAGACGGTCACCACATCCTGCCAACCTTGCTGTCCTGTCCAGGCCACACACCCGGACCAACTTCAGGCTCTTTGCTGTCACTTTTCTCCTCTCTACTACTTTCCTCCTTCCACTTCCTTAGCTTAACTCTCACTGCCTGTGTTTTCCCTCCTCCTCGGTGGGTGGAGACCAACCGCCTGGCTCCACACCCTGGTGTGGACAACAGCCCCTGGGGAAGGCAACAAGGATTTTGTGTTTTGACTATGATATGCCTGCAGGGAGTGTGGGGTGTTTAAGTGTTGTGCTCTGTGGCCCCTGGCTTGTCCAGGGCGACACAGAAGCACTGCAGCACTGCCTCGGCGAAGCGGCAACAGGCAGTGCTGAAGCTAATCTGCATAGGTGACAAACCCCACAATGCAGAAGAGGTGTGGACAGCTCTGAAACAGCAGGCAGATCACTGGCTCACAACTCTGAACCTAAAGCCAGGAAAGGTGGTGTGTGACAATGGCCGGAACCTGGTGGCGGCTTTGAGGCGAGGCCAGCTGACACATGTTCCATGCTTGGCCCATGTGCTCAACCTCGAGGTTCAGCGGTTTCTAAAGTCATAGTCAGAGCTGTCTGATCTGCTGGTAAAAGTTCGCCGCCTGTCTGCACATTTTCGAAAGTCACCTACTGCTTCAGCCGGCCTTGCCGCCTTAAGACGCCGTTTGCATCTTCCGGCACACAGACTGGTGTGTGATGTCCCCACGCGTTGGAATTCAACTCTGCACATGTTGGTCAGGATATGTGAGCAGAAGAGGGCAGTTGTTGAGTACCTGCATCACCTAAGCCGTCGGGAAATGGGTCAAACTCCACACATAACACCTGAGGAGTGGAGATGGATGTCCGACCTATGCACCATCCGCCAAAACTTTGAGGACTACAACAAGATGGTGAGCGGCGATGACGACATTATTAGCGTCACCATACCGCTTCTCTGCCTTCTAAAATGGTCTCTGCTCAGAAAACAAACATGATGCATTGCAGGCGGAGCGCGATGAGTTTCAGCAAGAAACAGTAGTGGGTGTGGGTGATGATAACACACAGCCCAGCCTCGTCTCATCACAACGTGCAGTGGAGGACTATGACGAGGAGGAGGATGAAGACATGGAGCAACTCTCTGGCCAAATTGAGGATATGACATGCAGTCATATCCTCGGTTCAGCGTGGCTGGCCAGAGGACAGGGTAGATGATGAGGAGGAGGAGGACAGCATGTTCAGTCATCGTGTCGGTCAGGATACTGAAGTGATGGCTGTTAAGAGTCTGGCACACATGGCTGACTTTATGGTAAGCTGCCTGTCTCGTGACCCTCGCGTTAAGAACATCTTGGCCGACAATCATTACTGGTTGGTAACACTGTTAGACCCACGCTAAAAGGAGAACTTTATGTCTCTTATTCCCGAGGCGGAGAGGTCAGGCAAAATGCAGCAGTTCCAGAAGGCCATAGTCACGGAAGTAGGCAAAGCATTCCCCTCACAAAACGCTAGCGGCATAGGTCATGAATCAGTGGACAACCGAGGCGTACAGCCGAGAGAGGCACAAGTCCAATCCGCCAGAGGTAGGGGAACAGTCTTTAAGATGTGTGACAGTTTTCTCAGCCCCTCACGTACCACAGCCCCTGAGGTGCGGGGTAGTGCCACAAGAAATCCTAAGTTTGCCCAGATGCTGAAGGAGTACCTTGCAGATCGAACAACTGTACTCCGACATTCCTCTGTGCCTTACAATTATTGGGTATCCAAGCTGGACACGTGGCATGAATTGGCTCTCTACGCCTTGGAAGGCCTGGCCTGCCCTGCTGCTAGCGTTTTGTCAGAGCGTGTTTTTAGTGCCGCAGGTGGAATCATTACAGATAAACGCACCCGCCTGTCAACTGAAAATGCTGACAAGCTGACTCTGATCAAGATGAACAAGGGTTGGATTGGGCCAGACTTCACCACACCACCAGCAAATGAGAGCGGAATTTAAAGTTTGCCATGTACCTCCACTCACCCATGGGTACACACTTCTGGAGTTTGGCTAATCGCTGGACTGCTCCTCCTTCTCCTCATGCGCCACCATGATGATGACCGTTACAAATTGCAATACTTAGGCCTTTGTTTCAGGTATACCCCCAGTGGTAAATTTTTTCGCCCATTCTTTGCAGAATGGACATTACAACGACAGGAGACCCACTCCTTTGCAATGGGAACAATGTTTTGAGGCCCTCATGCACGTCTCTATCCAGGGACAACGTGGAGCCTGACGCTGCCACCGACTGCCACACACGTGCTGTTTTTAAATGCAAGCACGGACGCAATAAGAACCTAACTGGTTTTTAGGAGCGACAATTACTGAGAAGTCTGACACTATCAGACACTGCTGACTGACGTGTATTATACACTAGACTTGTGCGTTATATAATAGTTTGTGCAAAACGCGCACCTGTACCCTGCCACCGACTGCCACACACGTGCTGTTTTTAAATGCAAGCACGGACGCAATAAGAACCTAACTGGTTTTTAGGAGCGACAATTACTGAGAAGTCTGACACTATCAGACACTGCTGACTGACGTGTATTATACACTAGACTTGTGCGTTATATAATAGTTTGTGCAAAACGCGCACCTGTACCCTGACACCGACTGCCACACACGTGCTGTTTTTAAATGCAAGCACGGACGCAATAAGAACCTAACTGGTTTTTAGGAGCGACAATTACTGAGAAGTCTGACACTATCAGACACTGCTGACTGACGTGTATTATACACTAGACTTGTGCGTTATATAATAGTTTGTGCAAAACGCGCACCTGTACCCTGCCACCGACTGCCACACACGTGCTGTTTTTAAATGCAAGCACGGACGCAATAAGAACCTAACTGGTTTTTAGGAGCGACAATTACTGAGAAGTCTGACACTATCAGACACTGCTGACTGACGTGTATTATACACTAGACTTGTGCGTTATATAATAGTTTGTGCAAAACGCGCACCTGTACCCTGCCACCGACTGCCACACACGTGCTGTTTTTAAATGCAAGCACGGACGCAATAAGAACCTAACTGGTTTTTAGGAGCGACAATTACTGAGAAGTCTGACACTATCAGACACTGCTGACTGACGTGTATTATACACTAGACTTGTGCGTTATATAATAGTTTGTGCAAAACGCGCACCTGTACCCTGCCACCGACTGCCACACACGTGCTGTTTTTAAATGCAAGCACGGACGCAATAAGAACCTAACTGGTTTTTAGGAGCGACAATTACTGAGAAGTCTGACACTATCAGACACTGCTGACTGACGTGTATTATACACTAGACTTGTGCGTTATATAATAGTTTGTGCAAAACGCGCACCTGTACCCTGCCACCGACTGCCACACACGTGCTGTTTTTAAATGCAAGCACGGACGCAATAAGAACCTAACTGGTTTTTAGGAGCGACAATTACTGAGAAGTCTGACACTATCAGACACTGCTGACTGACGTGTATTATACACTAGACTTGTGCGTTATATAATAGTTTGTGCAAAACGCGCACCTGTACCCTGCCACCGACTGCCACACACGTGCTGTTTTTAAATGCAAGCACGGACGCAATAAGAACCTAACTGGTTTTTAGGAGCGACAATTACTGAGAAGTCTGACACTATCAGACACTGCTGACTGACGTGTATTATACACTAGACTTGTGCGTTATATAATAGTTTGTGCAAAACGCGCACCTGTACCCTGCCACCGACTGCCACACACGTGCTGTTTTTAAATGCAAGCACGGACGCAATAAGAACCTAACTGGTTTTTAGGAGCGACAATTACTGAGAAGTCTGACACTATCAGACACTGCTGACTGACGTGTATTATACACTAGACTTGTGCGTTATATAATAGTTTGTGCAAAACGCGCACCTGTACCCTGCCACCGACTGCCACACACGTGCTGTTTTTAAATGCAAGCACGGACGCAATAAGAACCTAACTGGTTTTTAGGAGCGACAATTACTGAGAAGTCTGACACTATCAGACACTGCTGACTGACGTGTATTATACACTAGACTTGTGCGTTATATAATAGTTTGTGCAAAACGCGCACCTGTACCCTGCCACCGACTGCCACACACGTGCTGTTTTTAAATGCAAGCACGGACGCAATAAGAACCTAACTGGTTTTTAGGAGCGACAATTACTGAGAAGTCTGACACTATCAGACACTGCTGACTGACGTGTATTATACACTAGACTTGTGCGTTATATAATAGTTTGTGCAAAACGCGCACCTGTACCCTGCCACCGACTGCCACACACGTGCTGTTTTTAAATGCAAGCACGGACGCAATAAGAACCTAACTGGTTTTTAGGAGCGACAATTACTGAGAAGTCTGACACTATCTGGACTGTTTTACACTGTGTACACCAGCCCCAGATATGATGAAGGCTGGTATACGGTCACCACTAGGAATGGCTATATATACCCTGCCTGCCTGCCTGTATACTGCTACAATAGTCCTGACAAGGACTCTTCTGGTCACTAGCCTGTATTCCGACCTGGCTATACCCTGCCTGTATATAGCAACAATAGTCCTGAGAAGGACTCTGCTACTGTACTCCGACCTGGCTATACCCTGCCTGCCTGTATACAACTAGAATAGTCCTGAGAAGGACTTCTGGTCACACTGTTTGCAGCCCTGCTCCGGAACTAACTATAAAGGGCCGCAAAGCTTTCCCTGAATCAGCGACACTCTCCCTACACTCACTGTCAGAATAGCTGTGAGCAGAGCACAGCGCGCCGGCCTATATAAAGGCTCGGTGACGCTGTGCAGGCCGGCCAATCACTGCAATTCCACAACTAACAGGGCTGTGGCATTGCAGTGGTCTGCCAGCCAATCCCTGCATGAGGGCTGGCTCTCAAAAGAGCGCCAACATGCAGAAATGAAGACCACGAGTAAAGCACGAGTATCGCGAGATTACTCGGTCCCCGCCGAGCAGCCCGAGTACAGTGATACTCGTGCGAGTACCGAGTAGTGACAAGCATGCTCGCTCATCACTAGCAGAGACCACTAACTGGGTGGGGGACCAGACGGCGGCCGGCTGCGGGCACCGACCACCATCACCTTGTTTTACCAGAGACTCGTGTGTTTACTAATCGTGAGTATATCGGTGTACTCCGGCCGCCCATCTCCCTGCACCACCAAACACCCCCAACGGGTCCCGGGGCCAACATCCCTGCCCACGGAGGGGTTAACAACTTACTAATTTATCAAGAAAAAATACCAGAAAACTGCACACTTGGTAGGTTTTTCTTTTTTGATGCAGTTCTATGGTATTTTGTCTTGATAAATTAGTGTAGGGACCCGCAAGTGTGAGAATCCGTGACGAGGATTGCGGGCTTCCATATTTTGGACCAAAATATCAACTAATATCTCACAATTGAGGTATGGCACATTTTATCCATTTTTGCAGGATGTGTGTGGACCTTTTTATTGTAGGTAATATATATTGGTGAGACTATCATGTGTGATGCATGTATATAGTGCTAACTGACCCGCCTGGCCTAGTATTGTGTATCATTTGTAGGCCACAATTCAGACACTGTGCATCTCGCTTATCAATGTGAGATGCACCTGTATGGGGCTGATGAGCCCGCCTGACCTGGGTTTCTGGCGTCATTTGTAGGTTACAGTTCAGACGGAAATATATATATAATTATCCCTATATTGACAATCTTATAGAGAGACTGGCATGCCACAATTTATCTGGCCCAGCACAAAAAATATACATAGGGTGGGTAGTATTAACAAGGCCCCGGGACATGTATATTGTGCATGTCTGGGAGGCATGAGGAAACCATGCGTTGTTTAGGAGGTACAGTGAGGAATAGAGAATCCGTATATCGGAAATAATGCTATTAGCCACTTCCGGTTTGGCACTGTGGAACGTAGCATTATGGGGAGAAATAGAGAAGCCGTACACCGGAGGTGACGTTACTAGCCGCGTCCGGTTAGGCATTGTGGAACGCAGTATAATGGGGAGGAATAGAGAAACCGTATACCGGAAGTGACGTTGCTGGCCGCTTCCGGTCAGGCATCGTGGAACGCACCATACTGCGCATTTGCGGAAGTGACCTCCGGATTATTTCCGGTTGGTCGCCATGGTGCGTCGCAATGCAGTCCCAGCGAGCGGATATGGAAGTGACATATACAGCATTTCTGGCGCGAAACGTGGGAGCCGGGAACGGTAAGAAACTAAATCATTTAAAAGACAGCGATAGATAAGGGAAGCTGCACTACATGACAGCTGGTATTATGGGACCTGCAGTACTTTGAATGCAGCCATCTATTACATATCGGACGACTGACCCTAATATGGGCCGCTGATGCCATACTGTTTTTACCGGCATTTATGAATATATAAGGTATGTCCCCATTATGCACTACTATTATAGGTTCCACCTCTTCTTGAGAACCTTTTTAGACTTTGAAACATAACAAGACATTATACCATGGATATGTTGTATCTTTTCTAGAAATAAACCTCGGATCATTTATTCCCCTGATGAACCCCTAAAGAAAAAATAGAGGGGAAACGCGTCGGTATTACGGGATAGACTACTGGATGGTCTCGGCAGATAAGTTTTCCCTGCTGGGAGTTTACATCCATATATATATATATATATAAAAAGGAATTTTTCTTTGATCTGAGATCTATGTAATATCTATAAGAGGCTGTAACATACCTATGTACGCCTGAATTACTAACTGTGACTAATTGCACTATCTATTTTTCTTTGGTGGTGGGTCTCCCGGTTGCAACTGACGAGCTGCAGGTAGACATTAGGGAGAGACGACGTGGAGCGGGGGGTACCCAACAACTTATGGTGCACCTCCGCTGGTAGGTAGGTGAAAGGGAGGGATAGATATCTCATCCCCAATCTCCTTATAAAAGCTATTGGAGTAAGAAGTGCAACTACTATAGTTGCCCCTACCCTGAGAATAGTAAACAACCAGCACTATCCTCACTAATCGGATCTATCACCCTTCTACACCCACTTAAAACGTACTAGTTACTATAATGATCATGTATAAGCATTGTTTTTATACTTACAGATTTTAATAATTAATTAGAATAAAGTATATTTTTTTAGGAGTTTTTTCTTCCTTTGGTTTTTCTTCATAATTGACTCCTATTATATATCAACTCTGGTTATAAGTACTAATCCACAACCCATGCAGATGGACAGTGTGAAGCTGGTAAAACATCACCAGGAGGTCCATCGCAGTGAGTGGAAGTGCTGCTACTGGGGTAGTCCTGAATACTTAATTCAATCCTGTCCTGAAAGCTGGGAAACTCCAAAGCCTAGGGCCTGTTGGAGAAGCTACCCAGGGGCAAGAGCAAGTCCTTTTTGTCTCTGTAAATGTCTGTATCTAGTGGCAAAACCTGGTTTGTCCAGTCGGCTTTCCTGGACTCCGGCTGCACAGGAAATTTCCTACAAAAAGCCACGGTGGATCGGTACCAGATTCAAAACCAATGTATTTCAATTAATTTGGTGGTGTCTTCCATTGATGGATATGAGCCCTGTCTGATGCTGTCCATTTCATTGGAGATTCAGGTGGGAATGCTGTACTTGGGGAAGATCATCTTGTGGGAGCTACCGGTCCTGTTCCACACCTTGCAGTGGCTACAAGTAGAGTTGAGCGCGGTTCGTGGTTCGTGGTTCTCCAGTTCACGGTTCGAGTGATTTTGGCGGGTGTTCTAGATCGAACTAGAACTCCAGGTTTTTGCTAAAAGTTCGTTAGCTCGAGTTACGTTTGAGAACGATTCTATCAGCAAAAAGCCTAGCTAATTACTAGCTGGCTTTTCACTGTAATAGTGTAAGTTACTCTGTGACTCACACTATTATGAAATTTCAGCGTATAGTGTGCGGGGGCTGCGCGTTCAGATCACTGCTGCAGGGATAATGGCAATCGCCATTTTTTTTTTTCTTCCTTCCCTAAGCGCGCATGTAGTGGGGCGGGCCAGCATGTAAGCCAATCCCAGACACACACACACAGTTAAGTGGACTTTTTGCCAGAGAAGCAAGGGCATGTGTCATAGACAGTCCATGTCACATGTCCTTGCATTATAAAAACGGACATTTTATTCCAGCACGGCATCTGCCTTCTGCTTCTGTAGAGAGACACCGCTCACGCAGCTGCTGCCGCCGATCCTGCTGTGTACGCTATACACACAGCGTTCTACAGATTAGGGACAGAATTTTATTTCAGCCCTTTTAAGGGCTAATTACAGCTGGCTCAGAGCCATAGGTGACAGTCAGGTCCGTGGAAACGCTTTTTACAGCTACAGATAACAGCATCTGTGTAGCTAAGCTCAGGGACTTCCTTGCTGCATTTCACCATTAGGAGGGATAGAAAGTGAGGCTTCCTTTCCTCTACACTGACCCACAACCTGGACAATGTACCCTCCTGCACTTTTTAGCAAAGCTATTTTAATTGCAGAGTGCTACCAGTTAGTGCCATCCAAAGAGTGGCTGCTGTCCTCCATTATTGTGGCACTTGTGCCAAGCAAGTCCCACCACCTCTGCATTCTCCCCCCCTGCACATTTTTGCAAAGCCATTTAAATTTGAAATAGTGATGCAAGTTAGTGGCATCCTAAAAGTCGCTGTGTGACTCCATTAATGTCCCACTGGTGCAAAACAATTTCCAGAACCTCTGCATTGCACCCTCAAGCTAATTTTTACTAAGCTATTATAATAGCAAACACTAAGCAAAATTAGTGGCATCCAAAAAGTGGAAGTTGGACTTCACTAGTGTCCCACTGGTGCCAAGCAATTTCCACCACCTCTGCATTGCACCCTCAAGCTCATTTTTACAAAGCCATTATAATAGCAAACACTGAGGAAACTTAGTGGCATCCTAAAAGTGGCTGTTGGACTTCATTAGTGTCCCACTGGTGCCAAGCAATTTCCAGCACCTCTGCATTGCACCCTCAAGCTCATTTTACTAAGCTATTACAATAGCAAACACTGAGGAAAATTAGTGGCTTCCAAAAAGTGGCAGTTGCACTTCATTAGTGTCCCACTGGTGCCAAGCAATTTTCAGCACCTATGCATTGCACCCTCAAGCTCATTTTTACTAAGCCATTATAATAGCAAACACTAAGGAAACTTAGTGGCATGAAAAAAGTGGCTGATGGACTTCATTAGTGTCCCACTGGTGCCAAGCAATTTACAGCACCTCTGCATTGCACCCTCAAGCTCAATTTTACTAAGCTATTATAATAGCAAACACTGAGGAAAATTAGTGGCTTCCAAAAAGTGGCAGTTGGACTTCATCAGTGTCCCACTGGTGCCAAGCAATTTCCAGCACCTCTGCATTACACCCTCCTGCTCATTTTTACTAAGCCATTATAATAGCAAACACTGAGGAAACTTAGTGGCATTCAAAAAGTGGCTAATGGACTTCATTGGTGCCCCACTGGTGCCAAGCAATTTACAGCACCTCTGCATTGCAACCTCAAGCTCATTTTTACTAAGCTATTATAACAGCAAACACTGAGGAAACTTAGTGGTATCCAAAAAGTGGCTGTTGGACTTCATTAGTGTCCCACTTGTGCAAAGCAATTTCCAGCACCTCTGCATTGCACCCTCAAGCTCATTTTTACTAAGCTATTATAATAGCAAACGCTGAGGAAACCTAGTGGCATCCAAAAAGTGGCAGTTGGACTTCATTAGTGTCCTACTGATGCCAAGCAATTTCCAGCACCTCTGCATTGCACCCTCCTGCTCATTTTTACTAAACCATTATAATAGCAAACACTGAGGAAAATTAGTGGCATCCTAAAAGTGGCAGTTGGACTTCATTAGTGTCCCACTAATGCCAAGCAATTTTCAGCACCTCTGCATTGCACCCTCAAGCTCATTTTTACTAAGCCGTTATAATAGCAAACACTAAGGAAACTTAATGGCATCCAAAAAGTGGCTGTTGGACTTCATTAATGTCCCACTGGTGCCAAGCAATTTCCAGCACCTCTGCATTGCACCCTCCTGCTCATTTTTACTAAGCCATTATAATAGCAAACACTGAGGAAAATTAGTGGCATCCAAAAAGGGGCAGTTGGACTTCATTGGTGTCCCACTGGTGCCAAGCAATTTACAGCACCTCTGCATTGCACCCTCAAGCTCATTTTTACTAAGCCATTATAATAGCAATCACTGAGGAAACTTAGTGGCATTCAAAAAGTGGCTGTTGGACTTCATTAGTGTACCACTGGTGCCAAGCAATTTGCAGCACCTCTGCATTGCACCCTCCTACTCATTTTTACTAAGCCATTGTAATAGCAAACACTGAGGAAACTTAGTAGCATCCAAAAAGTGGCAGTTGGACTTCATTAGTGTCCCACTGGTGCCAAGCAATTTCCAGCACCTCTGCATTGCACCCTCCTGCTCATTTTTACTAAGTCATTGTAATAGCAAACACTGAGGAAACTTAGTGGCATCCAAAAAGTGGCAGTTGGACTTCATTAGTGTCCCACTGGTGCCAAGCAATTTCCAGCACCTCTGCAATACACCCTCCTGCTCAATTTTACTAAGCCATTATAATAGCAAACACTGAGGAAAATTAGTGGCATCCAAAAAGGGGCAGTTAGACTTCATTAGTGTCCCACTGGTGCCAAGCAATTTACAGCACCTCTGCATTGCAACCTCAAGCTCATTTTTACTAAGCTATTATAACAGCAAACACTGAGGAAACTTAGTGGTATCCAAAAAGTGGCTGTTGGACTTCATTAGTGTCCCACTAATGCCAAGCAATTTTCAGCACCTCTGCATTGCACCCTCAAGCTCATTTTTACTAAGCCGTTATAATAGCAAACACTAAGGAAACTTAATGGCATCCAAAAAGTGGCTGTTGGACTTCATTAATGTCCCACAGGTGCCAAGCAATTTCCAGCACCTCTGCATTGCACCCTCCTGCTCATTTTTACTAAGCCATTATAATAGCAAACACTGAGGAAAATTAGTGGCATCCAAAAAGGGGCAGTTGGACTTCATTGGTGTCCCAATGGTGCCAAGCAATTTACAGCACCTCTGCATTGCACCCTCAAGCTCATTTTTACTAAGCCATTGTAATAGCAAACACTGAGGAAACTTAGTGGCATCCAAAAAGTGGCAGTTGGACTTCATTAGTTTCCCACTGGTGCCAAGCAATTTCCAGCACCTCTGCATTGCACCCTCCTGCTCATTTTTACTAAGTCATTGTAATAGCAAACACTGAGGAAACTTAGTGGCATCCAAAAAGTGGCAGTTGGACTTCATTAGTGTCCCACTGGTGCCAAGCAATTTCCAGCACCTCTGCAATACACCCTCCTGCTCAATTTTACTAAGCCATTATAATAGCAAACACTGAGGAAAATTAGTGGCATCCAAAAAGGGGCAGTTAGACTTCATTGGTGCCCCACTGGTGCCAAGCAATTTACAGCACCTCTGCATTGCAACCTCAAGCTCATTTTTACTAAGCTATTATAACAGCAAACACTGAGGAAACTTAGTGGTATCCAAAAAGTGGCTGTTGGACTTCATTAGTGTCCCACTGGTGCCAAGCAATTTCCAGCACCTCTGCATTGCACCCTCCTGCTCATTTTTACTATACCATTATAATAGCAAACACTGAGGAAAATTAGTGGCATCCTAAAAGTGGCAGTTGGACTTCATTAGTGTCCCACTAATGCCAAGCAATTTTCAGCACCTCTGCATTGCACCCTCAAGCTCATTTTTACTAAGCCGTTATAATAGCAAACACTAAGGAAACTTAATGGCATCCAAAAAGTGGCTGTTGGACTTCATTAATGTCCCACAGGTGCCAAGCAATTTCCAGCACCTCTGCATTGCACCCTCCTGCTCATTTTTACTAAGCCATTATAATAGCAAACACTGAGGAAAATTAGTGGCATCCAAAAAGGGGCAGTTGGACTTCATTGGTGTCCCACTGGTGCCAAGCAATTTATAGCACCTCTGCATTGCACCCTCAAGTTCATTTTTACTAAGCCATTATAATAGCAATCACTGAGGAAACTTAGTGGCATCCAAAAAGTGGCAGTTGGACTTCATTAGTGTCCCACTGGTGCCAAGCAATTTGCAGCACCTCTGCATTGCACCCTCCTGCTCATTTTTACTAAGCCATTGTAATAGCAAACACTGAGGAAACTTAGTGGCATCCAAAAAGTGGCAGTTGGACTTCATTAGTTTCCCACTGGTGCCAAGCAATTTCCAGCACCTCTGCATTGCACCCTCCTGCTCATTTTTACTAAGTCATTGTAATAGCAAACACTGAGGAAACTTAGTGGCATCCAAAAAGTGGCAGTTGGACTTCATTAGTGTCCCACTGGTGCCAAGCAATTTGCAGCACCTCTGCATTGCACCCTCCTGCTCATTTTTACTAAGCCATTGTAATAGCAAACACTGAGGAAACTTAGTGGCATCCAAAAAGTGGCAGTTGGACTTCATTAGTTTCCCACTGGTGCCAAGCAATTTCCAGCACCTCTGCATTGCACCCTCCTGCTCATTTTTACTAAGTCATTGTAATAGCAAACACTGAGGAAACTTAGTGGCATCCAAAAAGTGGCAGTTGGATTTCATTAGTGTCCCACTAATGTCAAGCAATTTTCAGCACCTCTGCATTGCACCCTCAAGATCATTTTTACCAAGCCGTTAAAATAGCAAACACTAAGGAAACTTAATGGCATCCAAAAAGTGGCTGTTGAACTTCATTAATGTCCCACTATTCCAAGCAATTTCCAGCACCTCTGCATTGCACCCTCAAGCTCATTTTTACTAAGCCATTATAACAGCAAACACTGAAGAAACTTAGTGGTATCCAAAAAGTGGCTGTTGGACTTCATTAGTGTCCCACTGGTGCCAAGCAATTTACAGCACCTCTGCATTGCACCCTCAAGCTCATTTTTACTAAGCCATTATAACAGCAAACGCTGGGGAAACTTAGTGGCATCCAAAAAGTGGCAGTTGGACTTCATTAGTGTCCCACTGGTGCCAAGCAATTTCCAGCACCTCTGCATTGCACCCTTCTGCTCATTTTTACTAAGCCATTGTAATAGCAAACACTAAGGAAACTTAATGGCATCCAAAAAGTGGCTGTTGGACTTCATTAATGTCCCACTGGTGCCAAGCAATTTACAGCACCTCTGCATTGCACCCTCAAGCTCATTTTTACTAAGCCATTATAATAGCAAACACTGAGGAAACTTAGTTGCATCCAAAAAGTGGCTGTTGGACTTCATTAATGTCCCACTGGTGTCAAGCAATTTCCAGCATCTCTGCATTGCACCCTCAAGCTCATTTTTACTAAGCCATTATAACAGCAGACGCTGAGGAAACTTAGTGGCATCCAAAAAGTGGCAGTTGGTCTTCATTAGTGTCCCATTGGTGCCAAGCAATTTCCAGCACCTCTGCATTGCACCCTCCTGCTCATTTTTACTAAGCCATTATAATAGCAAACACTGAGGAAACTTAGTGGCATCCAAAAAGGGGCAGTTGGACTTCATTAGTGTCCCACTGGTGCCAAGCAATTTCCAGCACCTCTGTATTGCACCCTCAAGCTCATTTTTACTAAGCTATTATAATAGCAAACACTGAGGAAACTTAGTGGCATCCATGAAGTGGCAGTTCGACTTCATTAGTGTCCCACTGGTGCCAAGCAATTTTCAGCACCTATGCATTGCACCCTCATGCTCATTTTTACTAAGCTATTATAATAGTAAACTGGGGATAGTCAGTGTTGTTTCTTCTGCTGTCAATAAAGCTAGACCACCTCTGCAATCTACACCACCTCTCAATTTTTACTACCACATTTTCAGTGGACAATCTTGTCGCAATCAAAATGAGTGGTAAAATAACAGATGCGGGTGGAAAGGGGAACAGGCGTGTTGGAAAAGGAAAAAAAGTTTGTGTCCGTGGGGAAGGTGGCAAAGCTCCATTAACATCTGCTGAAGATAGGCCATCTTCCACTAAAAGTAAGATGTTTACTACTTTCCGTGGACAATCCGATGTGCTCCCTTTTTTACGGACACGAACAACTGGAACAAAGGTAGATGATGCCCAAAAAAAGATCATGCTTGAATGGATCTCAAGTACTCCAACAAGTGCCCTCCCCTCCACCTCAACTACCGCATCCAAAAAACCCAGTCCTCAGAGATGTCATCCCAATCACACTTGCTTCCTCCCAGCTCTCCAGTCTCCATCCGCCCTGCACAGTATGGTGGAACAGAGATGGCTGAGTCTGCAGAGCTGTTCAGTCACACTCTAGCCTGTGAATCAGAGGTCTGCTCCCAAGCTACAGTGAGTACAGACGAGGAAATGGTCTGCAGTGATGCCCAGAACCTTTGTGACTCAGATTCAGGCCGTGATGACCAAGTTTCTGAGCATAATGTTGACCCTTATTCACAAACTGTAACACCTGTTGTTATAGACAATGAGGAACATACTGATGATGATGAGACGCAGATACCAGATTGGGATGACAACTTAAATATTCGGTCAGGGCAAGAAGAGGCTTGGTCTGAGGGTGAAGGGAGTGCAAACACAATGCTTGATGAGAAAGTTCTATATCCCACCTACTGTCAACCCACAGTCAGGCACTCAAGGAGGTCAACAGGGGCGGTGGAGGAGGATGCAACTGACGATAAAGTTACCTTGCGCCTTCCTGGACAGAGGAGGAGTACTGGTAGCACATCTACCACTGCATCCTGAGCCACCACTCTGCCTCTGAGCCCTAGTCGGGGTGGCTCAGCAGGTCGCATGTCCTCTAAGCCTTGCCTCGCCTGGTCCTTTTTTGACCTTGCAAAGGATCGCCCAAATCATGTGATCTATAAAATTTGTCAGGAATCTGTTAGTAGAGGCAAAATCCTCAGCAGTTTGACAACTTCTTCCGTGAATCATCACATGACTAAATATCATATTTCCCAGTGGGAAGCTCAACGTGCTGCAATGCGGCCTAGCGGAGCGGACCATCCACCGCCTGCCCCTTCTAGTGCATTCGCGCGCTCATCATCTTCTAGGACTGTGGGGACAGCTGTCCCACCTGGTTTTCCATGCACAACTTCCCCCACTGTAACCGCAACAGGCAGTTTGCTTGGTAGGTCGTCACTTAGTTTGGAAGGGGAAACAAGTGCGTGTGTACAGCTCTCTCAGACATCGATAGCACCAACGTTGGATGAAGGCAACATCATGTCTACGCCTGCACTTTCCTCACAAACCTGCATTTTTCCAGGGACACCCTACTTACCACTGTATACACACAGCAGCCAGATCTCTGTCCCTCAGATGTGGACAAATAAAAGGCCATTTCCTGCGACCCATGACAAAGCTAAGAGGTTGACTTTATCCCTCTGTATGTTCTTGGCTACCAAAATGCTGCCTTTCCGCCTGGTGGACACACAGGATTTTCGAGACCTTATGTCTGTCGCTGTGCCCCAGTACCAGATAGCTAGTCGCCACTACTTTTCTAAGAAAGGTGTGCCTGCGCTACACCAGCATGTTGCACACAACATCACTGCTTCCTTGAGAAACTCTGTGTGTGAACGGGTGCATTTCACCACCGATACTTCGACCAGTAAGCATGGACAGGGATGTTACATGTTGCTGACTGGGCACTGGGTAACTATGGTGATAGATGGTGAAGGGTCTGCTGCACAAGTCTTGCCATCCCCACGTCTTGGGCGTAAATCCTCTGTCTGTCAAAGTTCCTCCACTGCTTCTGCCTCCTCAACCTCGTCTGGGTCCTCCACCTCCACTCCAAGCCTCCCTGGTCAGGCCATCAACGTTGTAACTGCGCAGAAGGAATCACGCACCCCTCATTACTATGCTGGCAGCAGAGCGCAACGGCATCAAGCAGTCTTTATCTTGAAATGTCTTGGAAATAAGAGTCACACAGCGGCTGAGTTATGGGAAGCTCTGGAGACTGAGTTTGGTGAATGGTTGTCTCCACTCAATCTGCAGCCTGGTAAGGCCGTGTGCGACAATACTGCAAACCTGGGTGCGGCCCTTAGCATGAGCAAGGTGACACACGTGCCTTGTATGGCTCACGTGTTGAACCTTGTTGTCCAGCAATTTTTAACACACTATCCCGGCCTAGATGGCCTTCTGAACAGGGCACGAAAACTGTCTGCTCACTTCCGCCGTTCAACCGCCGCAGCTGAGCGACTTGCATCACTCCAGAAGTCTTTCAGCCTGCCGGTTCATTGCCTGAAATGTGACGTGCCGACACCCTGGAATTCTACTCTCCATATGTTACAGCGACTGTGGCAGCACCGCCGAGCACTGGTGCAATACATCATGACGTATAGCCTGGGCCAACGAGATGCAGAGTTGGGGCAGATCACCCTCATGGAGTGGTCTCAAATCAAGGACCTATGCACCCTTCTGCACAGTTTCGACATGGCATTGAATATGTTTAGCGCTGACAATGCCATTATCAGCATGACATTTCCAGTCATTTACATGCTGAAGCACACGCTAAACACTATTCGGAGTCATGGGGTGGGAAAACAGGAAGGGGAGGAACTACAGGACGATTCATATGCACAAGGGACAACAACATCACCAAGGTCCAGACGTTCATCATCACCAAGGCGGCAGGCATGGGACCATGGGGGACAGGGATCAACAAGGGCGCATGGTAGCAGGCGAAATGTTGAGGAAGGTGCAGGAGAACATGAAGAAATGGAGGACGAACTGTCCATGGACATGGAAGACTCAGCGGATGAGGGAGATCTTGGTCAAATTTCAGTTGAAAGAGGTTGGGGGCAGATGTCAGAGGAAGAAAGAATGGTTAGCACCTCTATGCCACAAACACAGCGTGGACTTGATCCGCATGGCTGCGCAAGACACATGAGCGCCTTCTTGCTGCGCTACCTCCAACATGCCCCTCGTATTGTCAAAATTAGAAGTGATGATGACTACTGGCTTGCCACACTATTAGATCCCCAGTACAAGTCCAAATTTTGTGACATAATTCCAGCCATAGAAATGGACGCACGTATGCAGGAGTATCAGCAAAAGCTGTTACTCGATCTTAGCTCGGCTTTTCCACCAAACAACCGTGGTGCAGGGAGTGAATCTCCCAGTTGTAACTTGACATACATGGGACGGTCTCGTCATCTTCAACAGTCTACCCATACCAGCAGCACCATATCTGGTGCTGGTAACAGCAATTTTATTGAATCTTTTCATAATTTTTTTAGACCATTCTTTGCAAGGCCTCCAGAGACAACAAGTCTGACACATAGTCAACGGCTGGAGAGGATGATACAGGAGTATCTCCAAATGAACATAGACGCCATGGCTTTGCAAATGGAGCCTTGCTCTTTTTGGGCTTCAAATCTAGAAAAATGGCCAGAGCTCTCCACTTACACCTTAGAGATATTGTCGTGTCCAGCTGCCAGCGTTGTCTCTGAACGTGTCTTCAGTGCTGCTGGGTGTGTGCTGACAGAAAAGCGCACGCGTCTGTCCAGTGACAATGTGGATAGAATAACGTTCATCAAAATGAACAAGTCATGGATCCACAAGGAATTTACTACCCCTGTGTCATCCTGGGGAGAGTAAATGCTTGTGGATTTGGAATGTGCTTGATGCAAATCTACCTGTGAAGTGTACAACTGGGGCACAAGTGCTGCCACTGAAGGAGGTGTCTGTGTGGCCCAATTTTTGGAAAAAAGGGAGACTCCGCTTGGAGTAACCCTTGCTTGCAGTGTTTTTAAAAAGGAGCCAAGATGAACAGATCTGGGATCAGCAAAGACTTTGCTACCTACCCCGGTGTCATCCTGGGGACGGTTAAGAATGGCGTATTTTTGAATGTGCTTGATGCAAATCTACCTGGGAAGTGTACAACTGGGGCACAAGTGCTGCAACTGAAGGGGTGTCTGTGTGGTCCAATTTTTGGAAAAAAGGGAGATTCTGCTTGGAGTAACCCTTGCTTGCTGTGTTTTTTAAAAGGAGCTAAGATGAACAAGTCATGGTTCAGCAAAGACTTTGCTACCTACTAGGTCATCCTAGGGACGGTTAAGGATGGCGTATTTTTGAATGTGCTTGATGCAAATCTACCTGTGAAGTGTACAACTGGGGCACAAGTGCTGCCACTGGAGGAGGTGTCTGTGTGGCCCAATTTTTGGAAAAAAGGGAGACTCCGCTTGGAGTCACCTTGCAGTGTTTTACATGATTAGAATTGCATGCCATGCCTATATCTGTGTCTCGTCCTCTTTTTCCTCATATTGCTGTTTTGTTTTCTCATGAGAATTTGTTCTTGTCACTTTCCCATGTCTTTGTCTTGTGTTGTGAGTTGTTTGTCACCTTTTGGACACCTTTGAGGGTGTTTTCTAGGTGTTTTTATGTGTTTGTGATTGCCTTCCATTGTTTTCTATGGGTTCAGTTCGGTTCGCCGAACCGGTTCGCCGAACCGAACTTGAACTAGACCTCCGTTGGACGAACCAAGCTCGAGCCGAACCGTGACCGGTTCGCTCATCTCTAGCTACAAGTGCATAAACCTGTCTTGGACTGGAAATCTAGTGAGGTGCTTTGTTGAGGTCAGTTCTGTAAATAAAAATGCCTTGTTCCTGTCCATCTTGCCTGACCACTGGCAGCTCCGTCAAATCTTCCAGGCTTGCCACCCGCTATTGTTCTCCACGAATGTCTTCGACAAGAAGGAAGCCCAGATGTTACCCCGCATGGGCTTTATGATTGTCTTATTGATTTACTTTAAGGTTTCTTACCTCCTTGAGGCTGAATCTACCTGCTTTCCAAGGCAGAGACCCAACCATATTTGGGTATATCAAGGATAATCTGGCAAGTGCATATATCCAAAAGTCCTCTTCTCCAGCTGGTGCTGGAGTTTTCTTTGTGAAATGAAATATTGCTCTCTCCAGCCCTGTAAAGACTGTAGGGTGTAGGGGTCTCAATCAGATTATGGTCAACAATAAATTTCCTCTGCCACACATACCAAAATTGTTCAACTGTCTCAGAGGATCCAGAAATGTCACTAAACTTGACCTCCATGGAGTATACAAACTGATTCTTATACGGTCAGGGGACAAATAGAAGACTGTTAATACCGGGGACAGCCACTACAAGTATCGGGTATTGCCGTTTAGGTTGAGTAATGCCCCTGCAATCTTTCCGGAGTTGGGGAGCAACATCTTTTAGGATCATTTTTACTCTTGCATGGATATATACCTATACAGCATCCTTGTGTTTTTTCCAAGCTGTCCATACTCAGGAGGAATGTTCACCAGGTTCTTTAGAGACCAAGGGAGAACTGTCTGTATGCCAAGATTGAGAAGTGCATTTTTGAGCAGACCTCCCTTCCTTTCCTGGGTTATATAATTTGAAATACTGGGTTGAATATGGATCCTGACAAATTTCCTGTGATCCTGAAGTGGCCATGTCCTGATGGTTTGAAAGACATTTCTGGGATCCAGTAATTACTACCGCCAGTATATACCTCAGTTCTCATCCCGGACTATCCCAATTACTGCCATGATCCGCAAGGATGCTAATCCAAAGATGTTGATTCCAGAAGCTGAACGCACCTTCATCTTCCTAAAGCAGTCCTTCTCAACAGCTTCAGTGTTGCACAGACCTGAGATCAATAAGCAGCTCTTCTTGGAGGTGGATGCTTCTTCCTCTGGGGTTGGTGGCAGTCCTCACACAAAAGTCTCCTACAGGGTGAATGGTAAAATGCAGTTTCTTTTCCTAAGCCTTTTATGCTCTAGAATGCAACTATTCGATTAGCAACGGAAAGCTGTTGTTGATTAAGATGGCTCTGAAGGAGTGGTGTTGCCTACTAGAAGGCACTGTTCATCCCAACATCCTCTTCAACCACCACAATAACTTGGCCTACTTTTAGTCACCATAGAAGATGAACCCTTGCCAATCCCGTTGGTCACTATTCTTTGTTTGCTTTGACTTTTTTCTCCTTTTCTATCCAGCTGATAAGTACATCAAGGCAGACGCGCACTTTAGGTCTTTTCATCTGCCCACCCAGAGGAGGAAACTCAACATATCATCGAACCCTATGAAATGCTAATGATGGCTCTGGTAAGCTTGTCTCTGCTACCACCCCGAAACACCTTTGTCGCAAAAGTGGACAGGAGGTTAATGCTGCAGTGAGAACACTCCTCTAAGCATGCAGGTCACAACAGGCAGAAGAAGACAACTCTTCTCATTTTGCGGCTTTACCAGTGGCCAATCCTGCGCAAAGATTTTGTGGACTTTGTTTTTGCCTGTACTTCATGTGCCTGCCATAAGACACCCAAGAAGCTCCCCTCATGGCAACTACTACGTCTACTTTTTCCACCCACTCCCTTGGCAGCACATTGAGATGATCGTCATCACAAATCTTCCAGCATCCTCTAGTTGCTCCATCATCTGGATGGTAGTGGATCATTTTTTTCTAAATTGACATCACTCCCTTGTCTGGTCTTCCAGTTCCTCCTGCGCTTGCTAAGTAGTTAATTCAGCATACATTGCGCTTGCACGGTCTACTGCTCTATATCGTATCTGACAGAGGCGTACAATTCACTTCCTAGTTCTGGAGTGCTACCTGAAAGCTGCTGAATGTGCCCTTGGACTTCTCTTCTGCCTATTATCTATAATCTAATGGACAAGTGGAGTGGGTCAACCAGGTCCTGACCAATTTTCCAATGAACTTTAACTCTCACCACAGTTGGCATCAAGGTTTTGCCTTGGGCAGCATTCTCATATAACAACCATTTGACCAAAGCGTCAGTGATTTCTCCATTCCTCATTGTCTATTGGCATCAGCTCAACATCACTTTTAATGTGGGCATTACGTCTGACATCCTTACAGCCGATGACCTGCCGATGACATATATGTATATATTATACATATATGTATGTGGCCAAGATATGAGACGAGCCTAGAACTCACCTAAATGTGTCAGCGGTGGAGATCAATTAAGCCAGAATCAAGTAGGTGTAAGCATGAAGCACACTACCACCAAAGCGTGTGGTGCTTCGGGACATGAAAAGGAGAGAAAAGACAAAAAATCAACACAGACCTCCAGTGAAAAAAGAAGTGGCCAGACATCTAAAAATATGCTGGAAGAAAAACCCATAGTGAGAACAAAGAGAAGTTCAGGAATCGCTCATGACTCTCATACAGAGAAAATCTGGCTTGATTGATCTCCACGGCTGACACATTTAAGTGAGTTCTAGGCTCGTCTCATATCTCGGCCACATACATATATGTATAATATATATATATATTTTTTTTTGTTACACATTCATGAAGACTCGTGTGTTGATGGTTTATTCAATTTTCACAAATTTTATTATATTCAGATAGCATTGTTATTAGATTGGTGATAAATATTTGGGTTTTGCTCGTTTGTTATGAAGTTTCATATATTGCGTCATATCTGTATCACAATGCACCCTTTCCCGCCCATTTTTTTAAGAAAGGGTGTTTCTTTGACGTCATCATGGGTATTTATTGTATGTCTGTGTCTACTACGGTAGATTTGATGTTGTCTTGTGCCTGACGGTCCTGAGGAAGGGAGCTGAGCTCCTGAAACGCGTAGACCTGTGCAAAAATAAAGATTCATTAATCTGATCTTCTGAATGGTTATCATTGGCGCGGCATAAGAAAACCCGTCTCTACCTTTCTCTGTTAACTGCTGTTTGGGTTGCTGCTGCTGTGGTCAATTTCTACATGCGATTACAGTAGTTGTGACTTTCACAACTCCATCTGGTGAGTAGTATTGCTCCCCCCCCTGCAACCCGCAAATATTGGGGTAAGACCCTATTTGCACTTTTTCTCAACAGCTTCTTTACTTATAGACTTTTTTTTATGAGAGCCCACTCAAACTCCAAAGCAACTTAGATTAGCAGTAGCATCATGGTGGATACATGAAAGTAAAATAATATATAAAAGCAACAAAAAGGACCAATTATCAAACAGATTATTTAAAGGGAATCTGTCAACAGCAATTGGAAGCTGAAACACAGAAAGTTCAGCCATGCCTGTTTTGTCACAGTCCAATCTCCTGTTTATTTGCTGCTTGTTTAAGTAGCGGGACACAAACTTGCTGTGATTGACCCCTCAATATCAATGTTGAATATCTTTTGAGAGCCTGGAGTGCACGGGCACTCTGCTACATGACTAAAATAAAAAAATTCAGATTGTGTCAGAAGGGCTGTAGCCAGTAATCTAAGTGATACACCATTGGATTTAGGATCTCTTTGCCTTCATTATGCTGTTCTCAGACGAGCTTGCAAAAACCTGCTGACATGTTCCTTTTAACTGTCTATATTCAAACATTCAAAATACATTAAACCCTGAATTCCATCCATCTATTAAATGAAACATGCAAAATTGTTGACCACTATAATGTTGAAAGTATGATTAGATTTATGGGGGTGAAGGTGTTACAAAAGTATCCAGAGAATAAAAATGCCACAATACACATCATAACATTCGATTCATTTATTTACCTTGTCTGAACATTTTATTTAGAAGATGAGATGGTTGTCAAATATATGTGGACATGTCACAAACTTACCTTGCTGCATTGCTGGGCCAGTCATCTCAGTATTGAGAATTCTCACAAAAAGGGAAATATATGCTAGGTAGAGATAAGCCAATTTATGAAAATTTGAACTTGGCAAATCATTTGTTTTCTACCCAGAAATGCAATTTGCTGCAAAGTTATTGAACTTGAATACTCCTTATCGTGATTTAGAATCTTTCCATACACCTGAGTATGATGAACATAGAGTATAAAAAAAATATAAGATTGTCCAGGTTTGAGAGCAAAGTCGGCAGTCAGAAAGCAAGTCTATGATTCAGATAACACCTGTTACGGTTGCTGCGAGCACTGGAGACTATGTCCAGATTTCTTGCTACTGCACATGTGCGAGCGCTGGAGACTAAGTCCAGATTTCTTGCTACTGCACATGTGCGAGCGCTGGAGACTAAGTCCAGATTTCTTGCTACTGCACATGTGCAAGCGCCGGAGACTAAGTCCTATCTTGGAGCCATTGCACATGTGCGGGTGACATCATCGCTGACACAAGGTCACATGTCTCTGACACCTTCTATGCCGATTGGTCGCTGGTCATGTGCTTGTGATGCCTTGCTCGGTGATAGGCCAGCATGACGTTACTCCTGTTGTTCTGGCAGCGGGTTGGCTCTGGTGTCCTCCATCTTGGATGAGGCACAGAGTCTATATAAGACCCTGACACACGCCGCATGGCGCTCAGTCCTCTTGGTTCATGCATAAGAGTAGACGCTCTGTGCGCGTTCCTCCAGGCATTCCTCTGTCTATGCTAGGTGAGCGCTACCGGCAGGGTAGCGTTCTTATACCTTACAGCTTCGGCTGCTGTCCGTATCCTTACCTCTTAGGGGAGCGGACATAGGCAGGTGCCTGAGGCACATGGTCTGGTTGGGCCTTGTGGTTCAACTCGTAGGTGGACGTTGCCGCTAGGGTAACGTTCCTTATACTGCGTCTGGCAGTTGTTCGTATCCTCGCACACTAGGGGAGCGAACAGAGGTAGGAGCTTTGTGCGGCTTACGCTGCTGTTCGTCTCTTTTGCACCACTAGAAGAGCGGACCTAGGCAGGTGCCATATCTAGTGGTTCGTGTCCTTGCACACTAGTGGAGCGAACGCAGGTAGGAGCTTTGTGCGGCTTACGCTGCTGTTCGTCTCTTTTGCACCACTAGAAGAGCGGACCTAGGTAGGTGCCATTTCGCACACATTGCCTTTGTCTCTGTGATTATTAACAGACATCATTCCACACACCCTCCAAGTAAGGGAGGAATTGCTTTACTTATTTATTATATCCTTCTGTGAGTTAACAGAGGTATTGCACTCTGCCATAGTCTGCAGCAGAGTCTTTGCACGGTGGACCCTGACTGTCTGATACTCCTTTAAGTTATTATCAGACAGCCCCCCGTAACATTAGGACTGAGCCAAGGGTCTGGCAGTTATGGCAGAATATCAGCAGTTACACCGTTACATACAAGTACTTGAGTCACGGCTCAAGAGTATAGAGGATAAACCTCAGACCATGGTGACATCTGCACATGATCCTCGACTTGCTCTGCCAAACAGATATTCTGGCGATGCCAGATCATGTCGTGGTTTCATTAGTCAGTGTCAGATACACCTAGAGGTCAACTCTTCTCGCTTCTCTACAGAGAGGTCCAGAGTAGGCTTTATCATCTCCTTACTTCAGGACAAAGCCTTAGAATGGGCGACTCCCCTATGGGAGCGCTCTGATGTGGTTACTCTGAGACATCAAGACTTTCTTGATGCTCTTAAGGCGGTATTCATGGGTCCGCAGGTTACCCATGATGCGGCCCTGAGACTGTTAGATCTATCTCAGGGTTCGTTATCCACTAGTTCTTATGCCATTGCTTTTAGAACTCTGGTGGCAGAACTAGATTGGCCAGAGAAGGTGTTGATTCCTATCTTCTGAAGAGGGTTGGCAGGCTATGTCAAGGATGCTCTTGCTACTCGTGAGGTCCCTGCTTCTCTGGAGGACTTACCTTGGTTTTCCACCTTGGAAAAGCTATCCCCGCGAAACGCGCGTTGGATGGAGACCTTTTGACACCTGAGGATGCCTTTCCCTACCCTATAGGAACTGTCTGTGTCTACGGCTGGCTGTCCGGCATTGGTGTAATTTGCACTTCAGCACTTTAGGTAAGGGAATACATCTTAATGGCACACTTGTGCTATATAGTTATTGTATGTTTATTCCCTGCTATTTTTCTATGGTTACTTGCAGTACAGCCAGTGACATCACCATGATTCCCCACCCTGACATGGTGGGCAATCACGGTTTGATTTGACCTGTATTTATTTCCCATTTAACAGTTCCCTGGTTATTGGGCATTTTCCCAATATTTGTGATTTCTTTAGGCCAGTTATAGCCACAGTTGTATAGACTGCGATATGCATGTATCTCTGATCTGTTTTGGCCATTAAAACTGGTCTATTATATGTCGGCATCCCCAGGACACACTGGTAGTGCACCATTTTTATGAATTTATGTCTTGTTGTGTATTCAATAAATTGTCTATTTTTGCACTTTACTCTTGTTCTCTTGTTTTTCATTCAGGACTTGATCACAGTAGCAACGAGGATCGATGTACGCCATAAGGAACGTAGACTCGAAGTCTCTTCCTCACGCCCTAAGCATCGGGCTATTCCAGTTGTTGAGGGTCCACTACCATCTTCCTCAGCATCTGAAACATCTCCCACTCCTATGGAGTTAGGTCATACGTCTTCCAGACTACGCAAGTCTGGTCCTCCTATATGTTACGTATGTCGTCAGGCTGGGCACTATGCCAACAAGTGTCCTAGTCGTCAGGGAAACTCCCTGGCCTAGTAACCATTAGAGGGGGGTTACTAGAGACATCTTCTGCACCCTCTAAGTGTTGTATCCCAGGTCAGCTCTCGTTATCTGAGAATACATGGCCTATTATGGCTTTTGTGGATTCCGGAGCTGACGGGACTTTTGTGTCCTCAGGATTTGTAAAGGGACACAATATTCCCTCTATCATGTTAGAGGCACCTATTCCTGTCCGTGTTGTTAATGGAACTATGTTGTCTGACTCCATTACATTGAGGACAGTTCCCTTGCGCCTTTCCCTGTCTCAGGGTCACATAGAGGAGATTTCTTTTCTTGTTTTGCCTGAGGGTATAGACGACGTCCTTCTGGGTCTCCCATGGCTTCGGACTCATGCTCCTCACATTGACTGGGAGTCTGACAGCATTATTAGTTGGGGTTCGAAATGTCAGTCCCGATGTCTTCCCTTACCACCTAAGGTCATTGCGGTTGCATCTACTGATCTCTCTCCCATACCTACACCCTATCTGGATTTCGCTGATGTGTTCTCCAAACAGGGTGCTGAGGTTCTTCCACCCCATAGGCCGTATGACTGTGCCATAGACCTTATCCCAGGTTCGGTTCCACCTAAAGGCAAGGTTTACCCCCTGTCGATACCTGAGTCGGAGGCCATGTCGACCTATATAAGAGAGAGTTTAGAGAAGGGGTTCATTCGTAAGTCTGTCTCTCCCGCGGGAGCTGGGTTTTTCTTTGTTCGGAAGAAAGAGGGTGATTTGCGTCCCTGCATAGATTACAGGGATCTCAACGCAATCACAATTAAGAACAAATACCCATTACCTTTAATTTCGGAGCTCTTTGACAGACTGAGAGGAGCTCAAGTTTTTACGAAGTTGGATCTGCGGGGTGCGTATAACTTGGTACGAATTCGAAAGGGTGACGAATGGAAGACCGCTTTTAACACCCGAGACGGTCACTATGAATACCTCGTCATGCCTTTTGGGTTATGTAATGCACCCGCAGTATTTCAGGACTTCGTAAACGATGTGTTCAGGGATTTACTGTTATCCTCAGTAGTGGTGTATCTGGACGACATCCTGATTTTTTCTCCTGATCTGGAGACTCATCGTCAGGATGTCGTTCGTGTCCTTTCCCGTTTAAGGGAGCACTCATTGTTTGCTAAACTCGAGAAATGTGTATTCGAGCAGTCCTCATTGCCTTTTTTGGGTTACATTATCTCACAAGAGGGCCTGGCTATGGATCCTGCGAAGCTCTCTGCTGTCCTGCAATGGTCCGAACCTCATTCCTTGAAGGCGGTGCAACGCTTCTTAGGATTCATAAATTATTACAGGCAGTTCATACCCCATTTTTCTACTTTGGTGGCCCCTTTGGTGGCCATGACTAAGAAAGGTGCTAATCCCAAAGCCTGGTCTACTGAGACATCTCAGGCTTTTGAGGCAGTAAAAAGACACTTTTCAACTGCACCCGTTCTTCAAAGACCCGATGAGAGTAAGCCCTTCCTCTTAGAAGTTGATGCCTCTTCAGTGGGTGCTGGTGCGGTCTTGTAGCAAAAGAACGGTGCAGGTAGAAAAAGGCCGTGTTTCTTCTTTGCGAAAACCTTTTCACCGGCAGAAAGAAACTATACCATTGGGGATAGGGAACTGCTCGCCTTGAGATTAGCCTTGGAGGAGTGGCGTCACTTGCTGGAAGGAGCGAAACATCCTTTCCAGGTCTATACAGACCATAAGAATCTGACGTACTTACAAACCGCTCAGCGTCTGAATACTCGCCAAGCCCGCTGGTCCTTGTTTTTCTCCCGCTTTCACTTCTCCATCAACTATCTGTCTGGGAGTAAGAATAACAAGGCAGACGCCCTGTCTCGCTCTATGCTTTCTACCCAGGAAGAGATTGACGAACCTCGTCTTATCCTTCCCTCCAGGGTTTTTCATATGCTCTTTCCTGTGACGTTAGACCAAATCCCACCGGGCAAGACCTTTGTTCCGCCTGATCGACAGAATGATATACTGTCATGGGCCCACACCTCAAAGGTGGGTGGGCATTTTGGTATTAGGCGGACACGAGAGTTACTGGAGAGGTGGTATTGGTGGCCACACTTAGCCAGCCACGTCAAGAGATATGTCGGTTCCTGTGTCTCGTGTGCTCGCAACCGTCCATTACGGCAGAGACCGGCTGGGCTCTTGCATCCTTTACCAGTGCCAGATAGACCATGGGAGGTGGTAGGCATGGACTTTGTGGGTGATCTTCCATGTTCACAGGGACATAGATTTGTGTGGGTCATTACGGACCATTTCTCCCGGATGGTTCATCTCGTACCGTTATCGAGAATCCCATCTTCCAGGGTACTAGCCAAACTATTCCTCAAGCATGTCTTTAGGCTTCACGGGATGCCAGATCGTATCATTTGTGATAGAGGCCCGCAATTTACTTCCCGTTTCTGGCGAGATCTTTGTAGCCTTCTGCAAATTGAGTTTTATCTCTCTTCGGCATACCATCCGGAGACCAATTGTTTGGTTGAGCGTACCAATCAATCTATGATTATATACCTTCGACACTTTGTTGCTGAGAACCACGATAACTGGTCCTCCCTCCTACCCTGGGCAGAATTTGCCCTTAACAATTCGCTGGCTGAGGCCACTGGGCAGACACCATTCGTACTCAATAATGGGCAACACCCTAGGGTACCGGTACCGTTTCCCGCTGCTGCACCTCCTCCTCTTGTGGCCGACTGGGCAACTAATGCCAGAGAGGTTTGGGATCGGACTCAAGAGTCGATCCAAGCAGCTAAGGACCGTATGAACACTGTGTCCGATCGGTTTCGTCGCCCGGCTCCTGTCTTTTCTCCAGGGGACTTTGTGTGGCTCTCTGCAAAACACGTGAGACTTAGAGTGAGCTCTGTCAAATTTGCTCCTCGCTTCCTTGGTCCTTATGAGGTTCTTCGACAGGTAAATCCTGTAGTCTACCAATTGAAGTTACCCGTCCATCTTAGGATTCATGACAAATTCCATGTCTCACTGCTAAAGCCGGCTATTTTACCTCACGCTCGTGAAGTGCATTCTCCTGCCTCTGATTCCTCTCGCTCTAGCTATGAGGTACGAGCCATAGTTGGTTCTAAGATGGTTAGAGGGCGCAGGTTCTTCTTGATAGATTGGGAGGGTTACGGCCCGGAACATCGCTCTTGGGAGCCTGAGGAGGCTGTCCATGCTCCCGACTTAGTTGCCGATTACCTGCGTCGCCGGGAGGGGGGCCCTTGAGGGGGAGGTACTGTTACGGTTGCTGCGAGCACTGGAGACTATGTCCAGATTTCTTGCTACTGCACATGTGCGAGCGCTGGAGACTAAGTCCAGATTTCTTGCTACTGCACATGTGCGAGCGCTGGAGACTAAGTCCAGATTTCTTGCTACTGCACATGTGCGAGCGCTGGAGACTAAGTCCTATCTTGGAGCCATTGCACATGTGCGGGTGACATCATCGCTGACACAAGGTCACATGTCTCTGACACCTTCTATGCCGATTTGTCGCTGGTCATGTGCTTGTGATGCCTTGCTCGGTGATAGGCCAGCATGACGTCACTCCTGTCGTTCTGGCAGCGGATTGGCTCTGGTGTCCTCCATCTTGGATGAGGCACAGAGTCTATATAAGACCCTGACACACGCCGCATGGCGCTCAGTCCTCTTGGTTCATGCATAAGAGTAGACGCTCTGTGCGCGTTCCTCCAGGCATTCCTCTGTCTATGCTAGGTGAGCGCTACCGGCAGGGTAGCGTTCTTATACCTTACAGCTTTGGCTGCTGTCCGTATCCTTACCTCTTAGGGGAGCGGACATAGACAGGTGCCTGAGGCACATGGTCTGGCTGGGCCTTGTGGTTCAACTCGTAGGTGGACGTTGCCACTAGGGTAACGTTCCTTATACTGCGTCTGGCAGTTGTTCGTATCCTCGCACACTAGGGGAGCGAACAGAGGTAGGAGCTTTGTGCGGCTTACGCTGCTGTTCGTCTCTTTTGCACCACTAGAAGAGCGGACCTAGGTAGGTGCCATTTCGCCCACATTGCCTTTGTCTCTGTGATTATTAACAGAGATCATTCCACACACCCTCCAAGTTAGGGAGGAATTGCTTTACTTATTTATTATATCCTTCTGTGAGTTAACAGAGGTATTGCACTCTGCCATAGTCTGCAGCAGAGTCTTTGCACGGTGGACCCTGACTGTCTGATACTCCTTTAAGGTCATATATAAATATAGGAAAAACGGGTTTTAGCCGCGCTGAAAAACCACTGGTGCAGGATTAATGAAGAAGTTTCTTTTTTATTACAGCATTTCCAACGCGTTTCAGAGACTGGAACCGTCTCCTTCCTCAGGGAAAAAAGAAATCATGCAGCTGTCTAACAGTCAAGTGTTATAAAGGAGGATGAAGACTGCCACGTTGACAGCCATGACGTCATCCACCCACTCTGTTTGCAGGGCAATGACTCATAGACACGTGGAGAACATACAAAAAAATCACAATTAAATACAACAAATTATTGTAAAACACAAATTACTGCATGCGATAAAAATAAACATTATTAAAAGTTTTTAAAACAAGTTTTTCGTGGTCCATTTTTGACATATAAAATTTGAGATTTGCAGGGAAAATTCATAAAACAGGGGGTTAAAATGGAAATGAAGAGGTGCGAACCTATGGACAAGTACTAGTATGCAAAGGGATTAAACCACCAAACCATTCCTCCAAATGCATCTAGTGGGCTTGGTGGAAATGGGGATGGAATGTCATGAAGTAGCACAGAAAGATCAGTTAATAAAGGCAAGCGCCCTTAAAAAATGTGAAAATTTAATAAGTTACTATATATATATGAACTGTAGAATTGTGCAAGTACATTAACGTGATAAATGTTAGATCCATTTAATGCATCAAGCTTTCCTGCTTGGAATGATCAAAGTGAAAAATTTGAAACAAAGAGGGACTGATGTGAAAGAGTCTGTGGAAAGAAACCGCATCTGCAGAAGGAAGCAAGTGCCAGTGGTGACGGGGTGAAATGAGTTCAGACCGTGGGAAAAAAACAAACTGCGCAAGTGCATGGGAAGGATATAACCTTGCTGGGGTGACGAAAGTTCAGACCGCATGGAAATGTGCTCGGTGGCACAGAGTGGAGGGTGAATACACAAGTGAAAGTGCACTGTGCAAGGATGAAGGGTGTTCGGAGCTAATGATTATACTGATACAATTATCGGGATGACTGATGGATACCAAACAGTTAACAGAGGTATTGCACTCTGCCATAGTCTGCAGCAGAGTCTTTGCACGGTGGACCCTGACTGTCTGATACTCCTTTAAGTTATTATCAGACAGCCCCCCGTAACATTAGGACTGAGCCAAGGGTCTGGCAGTTATGGCAGAATATCAGCAGTTACACCGTTACATACAAGTACTTGAGTCACGGCTCTAGAGTATAGAGGATAAACCTCAGACCATGGTTACATCTGCACATGATCCTCGACTTGCTCTGCCAAACAGATATTCTGGCGATGCCAGATCATGTCGTGGTTTCATTAGTCAGTGTCAGATACACCTAGAGGTCAACTCTTCTCGCTTCTCTACAGAGAGGTCCAGAGTAGGCTTTATCATCTCCTTACTTCAGGACAAAGCCTTAGAATGGGCGACTCCCCTATGGGAGCGCTCTGATGTGGTTACTCTGAGACATCAAGACTTTCTTGATGCTCTTAAGGCGGTATTCATGGGTCCGCAGGTTACCCATGATGCGGCCCTGAGACTGTTAGATCTATCTCAGGGTTCGTTATCCACTAGTTCTTATGCCATTGCTTTTAGAACTCTGGTGGCAGAACTAGATTGGCCAGAGAAGGTGTTGATTCCTATCTTCTGGAGAGGGTTGGCAGGCTATGTCAAGGATGCTCTTGCTACTCGTGAGGTCCCTGCTTCTCTGGAGGACTTGATCACAGTAGCAACGAGGATCGATGTACGCCATAAGGAACGTAGACTCGAGGTCTCTTCCTCACGCCCTAAGCATCGGGCTATTCCAGTTGTTGAGGGTCCACTACCATCTTCCTCAGCATCTGAAGCATCTCCCACTCCTATGGAGTTAGGTCATACGTCTTCCAGACTACGCAAGTCTGGTCCTCCTATATGTTACGTATGTCGTCAGGCTGGGCACTATGCCAACAAGTGTCCTAGTCGTCAGGGAAACTCCCTGGCCTAGTAACCATTAGAGGGGGGTTACTAGAGACATCTTCTGCACCCTCTAAGTGTTGTATCCCAGGTCAGCTCTCGTTATCTGAGAATACATGGCCTATAATGGCTTTTGTGGATTCCGGAGCTGACGGGACTTTTGTGTCCTCAGGATTTGTAAAGGGACACAATATTCCCTCTATCATGTTAGAGGCACCTATTCCTGTCCGTCTTGTTAATGGAACTATGTTGTCTGACTCCATTACATTGAGGACAGTTCCCTTGCGCCTTTCCCTGTCTCAGGGTCACATAGAGGAGATTTCTTTTCTTGTTTTGCCTGAGGGTATAGACGACGTCCTTCTGGGTCTCCCATGGCTTCGGACTCATGCTCCTCACATTGACTGGGAGTCTGACAGCATTATTAGTTGGGGTTCGAAATGTCAGTCCCGATGTCTTCCCTTACCACCTAAGGTCATTGCGGTTGCATCTACTGATCTCTCTCCCATACCTACACCCTATCTGGATTTTGCTGATGTGTTCTCCAAACAGGGTGCTGAGGTTCTTCCACCCCATAGGCCGTATGACTGTGCCATAGACCTTATCCCAGGTTCGGTTCCACCTAAAGGCAAGGTTTACCCCCTGTCGATACCTGAGTCGTAGGCCATGTCGACCTATATAAGAGAGAGTTTAGAGAAGGGGTTCATTCGTAAGTCTGTCTCTCCCACGGGAGCTGGGTTTTTCTTTGTTCGGAAGAAAGAGGGTGATTTGCGTCCCTGCATAGATTGCAGGGGTCTCAACGCAATCACAATTAAGAACAAATACCCATTACCTTTAATTTCGGAGCTCTTTGACAGACTGAGAGGAGCTCAAGTTTTTACGAAGTTGAATCTGCGGGGTGCATATAACTTGGTACGAATTCGAAAGGGTGACGAATGGAAGACCGCTTTTAACACCCGAGACGGTCACTATGAATACCTCGTCATGCCTTTTGGGTTATGTAATGCACCCGCAGTATTTCAGGACTTCGTAAACGATGTGTTCAGGGATTTACTGTTATCCTCAGTAGTGGTGTATCTGGACGACATCCTGATTTTTTCTCCTGATCTGGAGACTCATCGTCAGGATGTCGTTCGTGTCCTTTCCCGTTTAAGGGAGCACTCATTGTTTGCTAAACTCGAGAAATGTGTATTCGAGCAGTCCTCATTGCCTTTTTTGGGTTACATTATCTCACAAGAGGGCCTGGCTATGGATCCTGCGAAGCTCTCTGCTGTCCTGCAATGGTCCGGCCCGGAACATCGCTCTTGGGAGCCTGAGGAGGCTGTCCATGCTCCCGACTTAGTTGCCGATTACCTGCGTCGCCGGGAGGGGGGCCCTTGAGGGGGAGGTACTGTTACGGTTGCTGCGAGCACTGGAGACTATGTCCAGATTTCTTGCTACTGCACATGTGCGAGCGCTGGAGACTAAGTCCAGATTTCTTGCTACTGCACATGTGCGAGCGCTGGAGACTAAGTCCAGATTTCTTGCTACTGCACATGTGCGAGCGCTGGAGACTAAGTCCTATCTTGGAGCCATTGCACATGTGCGGGTGACATCATCGCTGACACAAGGTCACATGTCTCTGACACCTTCTATGCCGATTGGTCGCTGGTCATGTGCTTGTGATGCCTTGCTCGGTGATAGGCCAGCATGACGTCACTCCTGTCGTTCTGGCAGCGGATTGGCTCTGGTGTCCTCCATCTTGGATGAGGCACAGAGTCTATATAAGACCCTGACACACGCCGCATGGCGCTAAGTCCTCTTGGTTCATGCATAAGAGTAGACGCTCTGTGCGCGTTCCTCCAGGCATTCCTCTGTCTATGCTAGGTGAGCGCTACCGGCAGGGTAGCGTTCTTATACCTTACAGCTTCGGCTGCTGTCCGTATCCTTACCTCTTAGGGGAGCGGACATAGGCAGGTGCCTGAGGCACATGGTCTGGCTGGGCCTTGTGGTTCAACTCGTAGGTGGACGTTGCCACTAGGGTAACGTTCCTTATACTGCGTCTGGCAGTTGTTCGTATCCTCGCACACTAGGGGAGCTAACAGAGGTAGGAGCTTTGTGCGGCTTACGCTGCTGTTCGTCTCTTTTGCACCACTAGAAGAGCGGACCTAGGCAGGTGCCATATCTAGTGGTTCGTGTCCTTGCACACTAGTGGAGCGAACGCAGGTAGGAGCTTTGTGCGGCTTACGCTGCTGTTCGTCTCTTTTGCACCACTAGAAGAGCGGACCTAGGTAGGTGCCATTTCGCACACATTGCCTTTGTCTCTGTGATTATTAACAGAGATCATTCCACACACCCTCCAAGTAAGGGAGGAATTGCTTTACTTATTTATTATATCCTTCTGTGAGTTAACAGAGGTATTGCACTCTGCCATAGTCTGCAGCAGAGTCTTTGCACGGTGGACCCTGACTGTCTGATACTCCTTTAAGTTATTATCAGACAGCCCCCCGTAACAACACCAGTCATAAATGTGGCCCACAATTCCATTGCCCCCCGCAAGTGTATTGGTTGGGAGGAAGCAGTGTGCATAATGGAATGTAGCACATCACTCATCTAAGTCACAGAAGGATGATTTTACCTCTGATAGCAACACCATCAGTTCATGTTCGTGTTCTGCACAGAATAGTCTAGCTCATTAAAAATGACTAAGAAGGTTAATTTTCTAACTTTTTTTAGCTTCAAAAAACATGAAAAGTTTCTTAGTGCAATTTTGTTTTTTCAAACACCTATTGATTACTATTGGTATTAATTTTTTTGTAATGGTGAATTTCAAAAGATTCCATCATCTCTACTAACCAGCCAATCATAAGAGCTATGAGAGTGCTCTAATTGCAGGGTGCACGTTTGGCAGTCAGAGAACAATAGCAGAGCCTGACTGTGAATTCATTTGAAGATGTGATCGTTTTACAACTTGTACTCAGTCATTTGCTCCTGAGAGCACCAATTCTCTTTTTGATTCATGTACTTCAAAATCTTCTATAGGAAATGCCAAAACTGTTGTTACTGCTTAGATGACTAATTAGCAACATCTTTAGTCAAATTAATGAGAAAGGTGTCTTGTACATGAATGGTCGTTATGGACCGATTAAATATATTCCTAATTAAAATTATTTTCTTCCTTCACTAGTTATTAATTTCCAGGTTACAATAAAAGAGGATATTGCTCTTTTCATTCTGTACAACAGATTTCATTCCTGCAATGCTGATATTTAAAATAAGAAATATGTTCCTTTCTATGTACCTCTAGCAGATAAGAATGGTAATTGTAGCACACAAATTTCATCCCTCAACTATGTCTGCATATCAGTAACCTTATATCTATATACATAACTTATTAAATGAATATTTACATTTAATATTGTGTAGAGATGGTTTTCATTCCTGAGATAAAGAATAAACATTACGGTTAACTCATTGCTTGTCTGGATCAAAATGATAATTACATGCTTCTAAGACATTCAGAAAAGATGCTATTTGGAATACAGTACAAGCAAATATTGTCAATATAAATCTGTGAAAATATATCAAATGACAGAACCTGCCAAGTCTAGTGTGTATAGAAGCATTTAAGTGTAAAATATTAACAGTGATAAGAGCGTGTTTGGTACTGCTCAGTGCTCAACAGAGCATTGGGGTCCTTGAGACTCCATCGATACTCCATCAAGTTTTCTGTTACTTGGTCATCATGCTCGAGTCCCCTCCATGCATGTTTTGCAGGTTTTTTTATCCACTAAACATGCAGGGATTGCCTTAAAATCACCATAATGCCATAACCATGTTGGCTACTGGCATTGCAGTGATTAGCTGGCTGCATTAAGTCATCAGGTCTATATAAGACTCGGTGATGACATGCTTGGTGCACTGTACCCAGACATAGTGTAGACAGAGGTTCTGCTAGCGAAGGGAAAGTATGTTATAGTGTGACCGTTCATGACCATTAAACCAAAAGTCATTTGTAGGGCAAATTCAAATTGGCTCTATTCTATACTAATACCACTTTTAGCTGTAACTAGTGAAAGATTAGTTTCTGTAGTAGGAATATTGTATTAGAGGTATTTAGGCAGAATTCATGGGGTTACAGTCCTTTGTGTTGCCACATACAACCAAAAGTCCTTTTCAAGAATAATTTACATACATTCTATTCTCTAATACCATTCTTAGGCTACTTTCACACATCAGTTTTTTGCCGTCAGGCACAAACTGGGAGAGAGAGGGAAGGGAGAAGAGAGAGTTAGAGATAGACAAGAGAGAAGAGAGAAGAGAAGTGAGAAGAAAAGAGAAGAAAAAAGAAGAGAAGAGAGTGAGATCCGTAAACCGGATGTGTGAAAGAGGCCTTAGGGGTACTTTGCACACTGCGACATCGCTAGCCGATTGTAGCGATGTTGAGTGCAATAGTCCCCGCCCCCATCACAGATGCAATCTCTTGTGATAGCTGCCATAGCGAACATTATCGCTACTGCAGCTTCACACGCACTTACCTGCCCTGCGACATCGCTCTGGCCAGCGAACCGCCTCCTTCCTAAGGGGGCGGGTCGTGCAGCATCACAGTGATGTCACATGGCAGGCGTCCAATAGAAGTGGAGGGGCGCAGATGTGCGGGATGTGAACATCCCGCCCACCTCCTTCCTTCCTCATTGCAGGCGGGACGCAGGTAAGGAGATGTTCCTCGCTCCTGCAGCTTCATACACAGCGATGTGTGCTGCTGCAGGAATGAGGAACAACATCGTACCTGTCGCTGCAGCGAAATTATGGAAATGACCGACACTATACAGATCACCGATTTTCGATCGTTTATCGGTGCTTCTAGGCTTTACACGTTGCGACGTTGTTACCAGCGCTGGATGTGCGCCACTTTCGATTTGACCCCGACGATATCGCAGTAGCGATGTCGCAGCGTGCAAAGTACTCCTTAGTCTGCAATTAGTGAAGGGTTAGTTTCTGGAGTAGTGATAGTGTAGTCGAGACATTTAGGCAGGGTTCATTGAGGTATAGTCTTTAATGCTGCCACGTACAAGAAAAAGTACTTTCAGGGCTAGTTTACATACATTATAGTCTCCAATAACTCCACTCTCAGTTTTTAATTAGTGTGGGGTTATCTTCTGGAGACGGCATAGTGTAAAGAGGCATTCAGGGTTCATTGTCTTTCTGTACGTTGCTGCTACCAAATATAATGAATAGTCCTTTTCAGGGCTAATATAAATACATTGTAGTCTCTAATAACACTGCTCTTATCTGTGAACAAAATTGAAAATGTGCAAGGCATGTAGTAAGAGCAAAGGAATTTGATGTCTAGCTGATGGTGGTGCATGCAGAGGACGACACCATGTGCCAGGGAAAACTGGGCCTGCTGCGGAAGCACAACAAACACACTTATTATCTAAACCTAGCTTCCTATGTTACTTTGCAGTGTGGCTCAGGACACCAATGATGAAGTCAGGTAAGTGCAAGTAGGTTTTGGGCTGGATGACAGATAATGCTTCCAGTCTGCTTCCAAGCACCCCTCTGTCTTCCACATGGTCCAATCTCAGCACATTTAAGAAGTTTATTAACCTTTCAAGTGTTTCGCAGGAGCAAAAGCAATACAGCAGGAAAATATTAAAAGTTTAATTTTTCCCATAAAAATGTTAATTTAACCTCAAACTTTGCATTTTTACAAGGGTAACAGGAGAAAATGGTCCATACAATATGTTATGCAATTTCACCTGAGTAGGCCGATACCCAACAAGTGATAGAAAAAAACTATTTGGTCGCACAGCTGTACTCGGAAGAGAGGGAGCACCATGTGACTTTTGGAACACAAAATTGGCCGCAATCGTTAGCAGATGCTACATAGCATTTGGAAAGCCCCTCATGTGCCTAAACAGTGGAAACTCCACATTTTATTGTCTTCACCCCTGGCCGATTTTCCATTTTACTTTTTGCTCCCCTTCTTCCAAGAGCCGTAACTTTTTGATTTTTCCTTCAGTATTGCCATTTAAGGGCTTGTTTTTTGTGGTATGAGTTGTACTTTTAAATAAAACCATACGTTTTACCATATAGTGTACTGGAAAACAGCAAAAAAATTCCAAATGCAGAAAAATTACAAAAAAGGGCAGTTGCAAGATTATTTGTGAGATATTTTATTCCCCGTGTTTACTATATGATAAAACCGATGTGTTGGTGTAATGCCTCTGGTCGGTATGAGTTCGTAGACACCAAACATGTACAGTCATGGCCAACATTTTTGAGAATGACACCAAAATTATATTTTCACATGATCTGTTGCCCTCTGGTTTTTAATTGTGTTTGTCTGATATTTACATCACATACAGAAATATAATTGCAATCATATTATGAGTACCAAAAGGTTATATTGACAGTTAGAATGAGTTAATGCAGCAAGTCAATATTTGCAGTGTTGACCCTTCTTCTTCAGTACCTCTGCAATTCTCCCTGGCATGCTCTCAATCAACTTCTGGACCAAATCCTGACTGATAGCTGTCCATTCTTGCATAAGCAATGCTTGCATTTTGCCAGAATTTGTTGGTTTTTGTTTGTCCATCCGTCTCTTGATGATTGCCCACAAGTTCTCAATGGGATTAAGATCTGGGGAGTTTCCAGGCCATGGACCCAAAATCTCTATGTTTTGTTCCATGAGCCATTTAGTGATCACATTTGCTTTATGGCAAGGTGCTCCATCATGCTGGAAAAGGCATTGTTGGGCGCCAAACTACTCTTGAAAGTTGGGAGAAGTTGCTCTTGGAGGACATTCTGGTACCATTCTTTATTCATGGCTGTGTTTTTAGGCAAGACTGTGAGTGAGCTGATTCCCTTGGCTGAGAAGCAACCCCACACATGAATCGTTTCAGGATGCTTAACAGTTGGCATGAGACAAGACTGGTGGTAGCGTTCACCTCTTCTCCTAATAAGCTGTTTTCCAGATGTCCCAAACAATTGAAAAGGGGATTCATCTGAGAAAATGACTTTAAGCAGGCCTCAGCAGTCCACTCCCTGTACCTTTTGCAGAATATCAGTCGGTCCCTGATGTTTTTTCTGGAGAGAAGTGGCTTCTTTGCTGTCCTCCTTGAAACCAGGCCTTGCTCAAGCAATCTCCACCTCACAGTGCATGCAGAAGCACTCACACCAGGCTGCTGCCATTGCTGAGCTAGCTCGGCACTGCTGGTAGTCCGATCCCGCAGTTAAAACAATTTTAAGATATGGTCCTGGCGTTTGCTGGTCCTTCTTCGGCACCCTGGAGCCTTTTTGGCAACAATGGAAGCTCTCTCCTTGAAGTTCTTGATGATGCGATAGATTGTTGACTGAGGTGCAATCTTTGTAGCTGCGATACTCTTCCCTGTTAGGCCATTTTTGTGCAGAGCAATGATGGCTGCACGTGTTTCTTTAGAGATAACCATGGTTAACTGAAGAGAAACAATGATACCAAGCACCAGCCTCCTTTTAAAGTGTCCAGTGTTGTCATTCTTACTTAATCATGAATGATTGATCGCCAGCCCTGTCCTCATCAACACCCACACTTGTGTTAATGGAACAATCACTAAAACAATGTTAGCTGCTCCTTTTAAGGCAGGAATGTAATGATGTTGAAATGTGTTTTGGGGGTTGAAGTTCATTTTCTTAGCCAATATTGACTTTGCAAGTAATTGCTGTTAAGCTGATCACTCTTTATGACATTCTGGAGTATATGCAAACTGCCATTAGAAAAACTTAAGCAGTAGACTTTGTAAAAACTAATATTTGTAGCATTCTCAAAACTTTTGGCCATGACTGTAGTTAACAAAATTCTGACATCCCTCAGAAAGCAGCGCAAACTGGTACATGCTCATTAGGTATTAAATATAGAAGGCGACATGATGGATAAGGATATTGAATATTGCAAGTAATAACACATGCACAAAGCCAAAATGTGCGCAGAAACCACTCTGCCCAAAATGCTCTTCCTGATTACAAATTACTAAATGGAAAAAGGTTTGGATCTTTTTTTATGTAAAAAAAAAAACATTAAAAGATTTTCAGCATTATATGTTCTAAATGGGCTGTTGTTGATAGCTACCGGGTTTCAATAGTTTCCTATGATGAGGTCACTTTGACATAATTCAATATGTGCTTGCATTAAAAGAGGTTGAAAGGGGGGTTGATACTGTCATAACAGGCTACAGATTGTTCTGCACATCTTTTTCTGCCTATTAATCAATCTTTATTGATTTATTTATTAAATTTCCTATTAAGGGCACTTTACACGCTGCGATATCGCTATCGATATCGCTAGCAAGCATACCCGCCCCGTCGGTTGTGCGTCACGGGAAAATCGCTGCCCGTGGCGCACAACATCGCTAACACCCGTCACACATACTTACCTGCCTAGCAACGTCGCTGTGGCCGGCGAACCGCCTCCTTTCTAAGGGGCCAGTTCATTCAGCGTCACAGCGACGTCACTAAGCGGGCCGCCCAATAGAAGCGAGGAGGCGGAGATGAGTGGGACGAAAATCCCGCCCACTTCCTTCCTTCCTCATTGCGGGCAGCTGCAGGTACGAGGTTGTTCCTCGTTCCTGCGGTGTCACACGTAGCGATGTTTGCTGCCGCAGGAACGACAAACAACCTGTGTCCTGCAACAGCAACGATAATCGGGAATGGAACGATGCGTCAATGATCAACGATATGGTGAGTATTTTTAATCGTTAACGGTCGTTCGCGCATTTCACACGCAACGACGTCGCTAACGAGGCCAGATATGTGTCACGAATTCCGTGACCCCAACGACATCTCATTAGCGATGTCATTTCGTGTAAAGCGGCCTTTAGTCTGTCTATTTAGATTCTGCTATAGTACATCAATATCTACAAATTGCATTTTGGTTTATGCTAAAAAGACTATTTTAATAAAAAAAATCTATTGCATTTATTAAATACAAATCTTGTTTCAAAAAGATACATGCTTATATGCATTTACTAATATTTTTATTCTACAACCTGAATGCTAGATTACCTTTTATTTATAAAATGAATATGATACCATTAACAGCATTGCATTTGAGGTGCTGCCACAAGTCACTTTAAAGGAGAAAATTGATTGGGTCTCTGTTCCAGAATAAAAAATGAGCTGTGTGCCTTGAATGTTGACAGGCAGGGTGATATGAATCCAGTCTTATCTCTGTGTTATTGCTCTTGCCAGTCAGTATCTCACTATTAAGATAAAGCAAGTTACCCTGCCATGTTAAGCCGTTGATTGAAAGGCTGATAATGGCATCTGGATTTTTCACAACAACTGCAATATTGTGCTGGCTACAGAAGAAGATGGATTAGTTTAATGGAAATTGATGTTTTTTGGCTATATATAGTAAAAAGAATGCTTTTGAATGTTTCTTTGTCATCATAACTACATTTTAAGATATCTTTATCTTGTGAAATACTCCACTCACAAATACATTTATTGTTTGAATTTATTATTTTATATTGCTATACTGTTATTTTATATGTTGAAAAAACAGAAAGACATAGGAGATATAAAGATGTATGATACAGCAATATAATTAACACATGCTTATGATCTCATTTTTAACAATAATTATAATGGAAAGTACCATTAACAACATTTTTCAAAGTATCCTGCAATATGTCTAAATTAAAAAAAAAAAAAAAAGCCCACCAAAACGCTCAGCCCAGGCAGGGAGGGCATTAATCAGAAATGCAGCACAGATACCAAAGGTATTCCTGAAGGAGCTGCAGAGTTCCCAAGCAGAGACTGAAGTATCTTCCCATATGACCATAATAAGATGTACACTCCCTAGAGCTGGTCATTTTGGTAGAGTGACCAAAAAAAGCCTTTACTTACAGCCATAAAATTGCATGGCTTGCTTTGATTTTTCTAAAAAAACATGTGGGTAAGTCCCCAAATATATTGAGGAAGGTGCTGTCATGAGATACGACCAAAATTGAACTTTTTGGCCACCAATTTTATGTCTGGCACCAAACTGACACCGCTTATCACTCCAAGAACACCATCCCCACAATGTAACATAATGGTGGTAACATGTTGAGGAGGTGTATTTTGTCTGCAGAGACAAGGAAAATGGTCTGAGGTGAGTGGACGGTGGATGGTGCGAAATACAGTGATATTCTTGAGCAAAACATGTTTTTAGTCAGTCAGTCATATGAGACTGCGACTGAGGTTTACCTTCCAAAAAGACAATGACCCAAAGCATACTGCTAAAGCAACACTCAGGTGGTTTAAGGGAAAATGTGTGAATATATTGGAATCCAGACATTAATCCAATTGAGACTCTGTGGTCACGCTTGAAGATTGCTGTTCACCAAAAGATACTATTTAACTTATTGGAGATGAAGCAGTTTTGCCTTGAGGGATGGGCAAAAATCCCAGTGGCAAGATTTGCAGAGCTCATTGAGACTTGTACCTGTAATTACCACAAATGGAGGCTCTACAAAGTACTGACTTTAGGGAGGTGAATAGTTATGGACAATTAAGTCTTCAGATATTCTGTCCTATTTGTTTTTTGCTTCATTATAAAAAAAAAAATTCACAGTTGTAAGCGTGTTCTGTATATGAACTTATTTAAACCCTCAAAAAAACTGTCAAATTGTCTCTCCAGTAAAGGAGACAAACTCTAGCACAGCACC